>NW_022196313.1:0-377795 GCF_008641045.1 Pistacia vera
TTATACAGAGCGTGTATTGTACTGTTGTGTGGGGACGAAGAGCAATTATAGCGGTGTGATTAGTAAAGTGTGGAGGAGTATGCTGGTTGGGTGTCATGTGTAAAATGATTGAGGGTGTAATTATATATTTATATTATTATGATATTTTAGGTTTTTTAAAATTTTTGAGAGTTTTGAATGCCAGATGGCATCATGTGGTTTAATCCCGCCAAACTTTTGTCCTAATTAGGGTGCCTTTAGTTTATTATTCTTATGCTTTTTAGAACTGTATTTAAAAATAAAATAAAGTTGGGTAATCATCACGAGGTAGAATTTAAAAATTAACAAAAACAACTCTTATATACAACTCTTATATTTGTTAATTTATGAAACACTTTTATAATAAAACATTAAAAATTAATAAAAACACCCCCATCCATCCATTAAATACCGACAGCCGACTACCACCGCCGAAGGATGGTCGAAGTCGCCATATCGATGCACGATTAGCTAGATCTAGCCGTTCGTGCGCTGATATGACTTTTTCCAATTAGATCTACCGCGGATTTAAGAGGAAAATGCTAGATCTACGACTAGATCTGGCCATTGACAGTAATGATCAGGCCGCGTTTGGTGGTCAACGATAGCCAAAGATATAGTCGTCGTTGACGACTAGCAACGGCTAGATCTTCGGCTGTAGAGTTGGCCTTTTCCGGCTAGATCCATGGTAGATTTAGCCGGAAAAGGCTAGATCGGCACACTACCGTCTATGTCCAGTCGGTAGTGTCCCATTATACCAGATTCCGGCCACCTCCAACAGTGGTGGCCGAAATCTGTCAAATGTGGATAGATGAGGGTGTTTTTGTCAATTTTTAAACTTTTATTGGGGGGTGTTTAATTAAATTAACAAATCTAGGGAGTTTAAAAATGATTTAATAAAATAGAATAGTATTTTCAGAATAGGAAAACAAACGTATATTTTGAGTAAGATAGAGAAAAAAAATTGAAACAAACACATAGATCAACCATATCCTATTCCGTCATGTTACCTTACCCATTCTTGCATTACTTAGTCATCGTGTAACCTTACCCACCAATTTTCTTGCATTGCTTAGCTGGTCATATACCATATTTGGTAACGATTTGGTACGGTTGTCGGTGTATCAAAAAATCTTTCACCGTTAAGTTTAACTGAGCAAATTACAATTTGGGGGTGAGAGTGTTAGTTTCCTAAATTTGGAAGGAAAAAGTTTTCACACCAAACCTCAGGGGTGACAGGGTAATAAACCCTATGTTAAGACGTATAAAACTTGATAAGTTTGATATTTGGCATCAACGTGGCTCAGAAAACTGAGAGATTTGAATCAATTTGATCTAAAATAACTGGTTTCTCATAAATAATAAGAAGCACAACTTGGCTTTAGGTGCCAACAGTTTTCATCATATGAAGGTGTTAAAACATAAACTGTTAATTCAAGGATTGAATCCTTCAACTGCAACTATGCTGCAATTTTCTTTTTCCTAGTTTGAATTAGAGTCGAGAACTGGAAAGGATTTGTGTAGAATTTCAACTGCATGATCGAGCTCTTGCTCTGTTATTATCAATGGAGGCACTAGCCTGACAACGTTGCCTTTTCCGGCAGTGAGTACAAGGAGGCCAGATTCTTGGCATGCATCTAGGAGGGGAGAAGCAGGAACATCCAACTCGATTCCGATAATAAGCCCAAGCCCACGTATTTCTTTGACATGGGGATTTCCTCCAAGCTTCTGCTTTAAAGTTTCTTTGAGGTACTGGCCTTTCATGGAGACACTGGCCAAGAAACCAGGTTTCGAGATTTTGTCTAGAACAGCAATGGCAGCATTACAGACTAGGGGACTGCCGGCAAAAGTAGTTCCATGGTCACCGTAATTTATGGCAGAAGCAACTCGTTCAGTCACTAGAACAGCTCCAATGGGTAGACCTCCAGCGAGAGGTTTGGCAAGGGTCATTATATCTGGGTAGACACCATAGAACTTGTGTGCCCAAAGGTATCCAGTCCGGCCTAAACCACATTGAACCTGCAGCATGAGCAAAGAATGGAATTAGAAGGGGAATAACAATCAATTATGGTCAACAGAATCATAAAGAGCAACATATAATTGAGGGAAGTCATTGATGAAGAAAAGCAGTAGATGCTAATTCTAGCTCTTGGAATAAAAGTGTCTTTTGTGTATTTGAAACATGGAAAACCCTGAGCAGATTAAATTTCTCTCTGCCCCTATCTATACAATGACATGATAAGATGAATAGTGATGCGAGAGCACTAAATTTGGTCTTTGTATTTGATCTTTCAGCCAAAAAAATCAAATAGAAAGGTGAAAAGATGAAAACCAGTTAAATTAACCAATTTGCCGAGAAATCTATTATACATCGGATGACCATGACAAACTGCATCGACCAATTTCCAGCAACTTGCAAGAGTTATACCACAACCACAATTATATCAATACAACACTACAAGTAAATCCATATGCGTCATTGGAAAAAATATCACAGCAAATATTAATGATTCCACAAGCGATAATAAGCAAGTTGCCAGTCGTAGTCTTTTATAAACTTTAAAGGTACCTCTCAAACAACTTGTGGAGGATCAGAGACAAGGAAAATGGGTCTAGTCTTGAATTTGTTGAACCAGTGGCTTGAAAGGGGAAGAATAAGCTGAATATGAATGTGGAAAGTTTGGTAAATGTAAATTGAACTTGGCAACTTGCTTAGAACAATTAGTCCTTATTTATAATTTTGATATTCCTGAGGAAAGGTAGAAGTGTTTAGTCAGGGATCTTTCACTTTTCAAAGGATGTCCTTCACTGTTTGGACAAGCATCAGTGTGTATCAAGTATCAGGGGATTGATAGAGGCAACTGGAAAGCACAAAGGTCTTAGACAAACTAATGTAAGCTAGAAGATGCAGTTTTTTGAGGTGACATTATGATGTTATATACAAGAAATGTTTGAACTTGCTGAATTTTATTGACATGGGCAACCACTTAAAGGCAAAGAAAATGGAACATCAAATACAAAAAGTCTAAAAGCCAAGCTCCAAAAAATTAAACAGATGAGACTGGGATAGGGGAACCAATAGGAAAGGTTTAGAAGATGAGTCAAACAGAGTTCTTTTCTCTTTTGTTTTCTTATTGGAACACACCCATTCAGAAAAACAAGCGTGTAGGTTATTATGGTTGAGCATTGGAGGAAATTGATCTTAAATTGCATAGTGTTTCCAAAACTTCATCTTGCACAAATCCAACATATAGCCGTTATTTAGTGGATGTAACAATAAGGAGAGAGCTGATTACCTCATCAAAGACAAGAAGAGCCCCAGCATCATTACAAGTACTACGTAGAAATTGTAAAAATTCTTTTGTTGCACTATATATGCCTCCTTCACCCTGGATGGGTTCCACAAATACTGCTGCAGTTTTGCCACGCCGAATCAGTTTTTTGGTGGCTTCTATATTTCCATACTCCGCAAAAGTGACCCCAGGCATGACAGGTTCAAAAGGTGACCTATAGTGTTCCTTGCTTGTCAGAGCAAGAGCACCCATGGTCCTTCCATGAAAGCAATTGGAGAAAGCTACGAACTCCGTGGCTGGCTCTTTCGCATCAGGATTTGAGTGTCTCTGAAACTTCCTGGCAAATTTAATAGCTGCTTCATTTGCTTCCGTTCCCGAATTGGTGAAAAACACACGATCAGCAAAAGAAGAAGCCACTAGACGCTTAGCAAGCTCTATCTACAACAATAACATAACCGATATTAGCCATAAGAAGACTTACCAAAGTAGAAAATACCCGGTTGACTCAAAGCACAACAAATAGTAAGTTCTGTAAAACTCATTTCTGCAGTAGTTTCAACTACTGTTATAGACAAAGACAAGTAATTTATATAACTCCAGCTTCTATACAAATTCATTCACTTTTCTAACCCATAAACAAACACGACTTCTTAGATTTTTATTGTTCAATAACCAAAAAATAAAAAATAAAAAGAATCATTAATGCATACTTTAACATATTTCTTAACTCATAGTTTAATCAAACTCACTTTCAAAAGCTGTCTTACTTGAACCAAACTTGCACCAAATTAAGACCAAAATAATTCAGAATTTAAACAATAAATTAAAGCTATTAAAACCTGAGGGATGGAGTAATACACATTGCTGACATGCGTCAACAAATTAGCTTGGTCAACCACAGCCTTGACCCAATCATCATCACCATGTCCAAGCGCATTCACAGCAATCCCCGAAGTCATATCCAAGTACTCTCGTCCTTCAACATCATACAATTTACATCCCTTGCCACTCACAAGTACAGCCGGCATCCTCGCGTACGTCCCCACCAGCACCTTCTTCTCCGCCTCCATAACCTCCTTGCTGCTCTTACCCACCCCCACGCTCTCACATGAATCCGCCACGTGCACGCCGAGACACGATACCGTGGTCGCTCTTTTCACGCCGTTGTTGAATTTGATTACGTTTCCTCGACCTTCGAGACTAATACGACACCGGAGATTGGTTGATTCGGAGATTGACATCTGGAGAGGACTTTGAATTGAACTCATTGCGTTTGGCATTTTCTAAGAGTCTGTTTGGTTGCCGGGAAAACGTAAAGAAAATTAATTGAACTTGAAATTAAGCAACAAATATCAAAACTTTGTTGAAAAAAATGAGATTTGTTGGTTGGAAGCTGTTCGAAGAATTTAAAAGGTGGGATTTTGAGGGGATAGAAGAAAATTTTGATTCTGTTCAAGGAGAGGTCTCAGTGGCGGCTTGGTAGGCAAGAAATTGAGAGGAAATTTAACTTGCCAGACGTGACAAGTTTATGTTTAAGAAAATAACCTGAAAATATTTTACAATTTTTTTAAGTTAGAAAAACTGACGTGACACGTTTAAAATTCATTAAATATATAAAACAGGTTAAACTTAAAAGATTTTAATATATATAGGTAATATTATAATTAACGGAAATTTATTTAAATTTTAAAAATTAAAAACAATCCCCACCCTTTAAAATCTCTTAATTGAGCCATATACCCTAAAAACCGACTGATGAACACCTTTGATTTCTCTGTGATTTCCAACTATAAAAGTTTCCTATTTTTGGCAAATATTCGATCCTAAAGCTTTCTTACACAAAATCATGGCTGATATTCACAAAGAGGAGAAAAACCCAACTCTACTCCAAATCTTAGACTCTGGCAGCGGCTGCTGTTCAAAGGCTGTTGAAGAAGACGCTTTGGTGGATCATCTGATGAGTCAAGGTGGTCCAGAGCCAGAGGAGACAACGGCGACACAAGAATAGAGAGAAGAATCAGAAAATGGTTTTGAAGAGGAGGACGTCGGCGAGAATTCAGGAGAGGAGGAGGACGCCGGTGAAGAAAGGGTAAGTTTTTTACTTGTTTTGAATTTGATGAGAAATTTGATTGATTTGTGCGAATTTGGAGGATATGTAGTTGGTTTTATTGTTATGGTGGTTGTGATGTTTTGTCCAATAGTTGGTAGGCACCAGGGGAGTGGCTTTGTTTGGGTTCCAAAGGATGGTGGAAGGCAAAGGAGGCCGTAGGGAGGTTGTTTGTGGGAGTTCCTCCACCTCCTACCATCCTCAGCCCTCCAACCTCGTGGAACTTGCCACAACAGCCTCTATAGGGTAAGCATTAACTTTCCCAGTCCTCTCGAGGCCAAAAACACTCACTCTCCAATGCTCTCGAAGACCATGTCCCCAAATTGGCAGCCTATTAGTTGTTTTTTTTTTTTTTTTTTTTTTTTGCTGATATTTAGTTTGTATCAATTGTGTAGATTTTTCGAAGCGTAAATTATAAAGACTATGGGTTGGAGGCTGTAAGCGATAAGGTACTGTACTTCCCCGTAAGGGTGATAGTTAGGTCAAGTTGGCAAGTTTTTACGAGAATAATAGAGATTTTACAGGAACAATAGAAGGGTATGGACCGATTCAAAGAGAGTTGTTTCAGTCATTTTGTGAACATCGGGAAAAATTGGAAAAAGGCATTCTGGGAGCAGGGAGTGCATTATATGTTACTGCACTCAGTTAAAAGCCAAAAAAAAAAAAAAAAAAAAGAAATGTGATTCATGGTGGATAGGAAGCCACTACGTTTTGGGATGATGAAATATGCCCTAATGACATGCTTAAGATATGGGGCATTTCCAGATGCGGAAAAGCAAAAAAGAATAAAGAAGAGTAGGGCAGCCGATAAATTGGCTAGAAAGGTTTTCAGGGGGAAGGCGTCTATTACGGGACGCAATTTAGAGGAGAGGTTAGGAGAAGGTGGATATACCTCTTCAGAGAGGTTTAAGATGTGTTTGGTATGGTTCGTGCATTCAATCCTAATGGCTTCTGACTCAACAAAAGTCGTTAATATGGATTGGGTAAAGTTTGCAAGCAACATAGATTTCTTTAATGCTTATCCATGGGGACGGGTATTATTTCAACTAACCATGGACTCCTTGTAAGGAAAAGACATAGCGTTAAAGCATTGCCAATCTGTCGAGAAGAATAGACCGAGTATGTACAATTTGTTTGGCTTCCCATGGGCAATACAGGTAAATATTAATAGCTCTTTGTTATATTTTTTGTATTATATGTGTTTTAATTATGATATGGACTATTTTTTTACAACATAGGCTTGAATATATGAGGCCATCCTTGTCTTGGCTAAGGTGGGGGGGAGGATGAAGACTTCAGATGAGTGACCACAATTTCCTAGGATGTTGCAGTGGCACATCGAGAAGTGTTCCCCTTGGGATTATGACAAAATATACATGGAAATTCAAGCGGCTCGGGTAAGATTAAATGATTAATCTTTTGAATATGCACTTGCTTTTTAAATGTAACTTAAATTTGATTGATTTTTTTTCTTATTGTAGGGAGTCATCCGTCTCTTCCTCACTGCTACTAGGGGTGAAGTGGAAGAGGAGTATGTTACATCGTTTAAAGAACTGGACGATACAGTAGATGAAGGGATAGACCGCCTAATGCGGGACCTAGAAGGGGTCACGCATGTGAGTACAGTTGCAAGGCCACTGCTTGAGAATGTTGTTGACACCAAGGATGATAAAGCTCCAATCGGCGGGAGGGAAGAGGAGGAGGAGGATGAAGAGGTTCGTATGCCTCCACCCAGTTGGCAAACCGGTACAACGAGTATCGCTCTGCCGAGGCGTCGGGGTCAGGAGAATTAGATGGTTGACCTCATAAATGGTCTGTTTGAGAGTTTTACAACAACCATTTATGAGAGGTTTGAGAAGATGGAAGAGCGGATGAAAAGTGTGGAAGAGGAAGTTGATAGGGTGGCAGAGAAAGTTGGGGGGGGGGGGGGGTATTGAAAGTGGTTGAAGTGTAACCCGAGCATAAAAGAGAGAGCCGAAAGAGTAAGCACGTAAAATCTCCTTACACGACAGTAACATATAGAAAGAAGAGGAAAACGAAGAAAAAACCTAAGGAAGCCCGTGAAAGTAGAGAAGCAAAAATGGAGGGTAAGGAGAAAGGCGGAGGAAGCGGGGAAGTGAAAATGGAGGAGGGTGAGGCGGGACGCGAAAAAAGTGGGGAAGTAAAAATGGAGGAGGGTGATGAGGAAGGCAGATGAAGTGGGCAAATGAAAACGGAGGAGTTAAATGTCGATTTGTATAGGCCAATAAATGAGGAAAAGAAAAAAACTCTTCTATGCCTATTACAATGATTTTGGAAGTGATGGGCGTGTGAAGTGTAAAAAAGAGGATTATCCCCGGCAGTGCTTTGAAAAGATGTTGACAATGGGTAGGTAGCTCGACGACTTGGTGAGTTATTTTCCTTTATTTTTGTTTATTTTTGCTTATGTTTTCGATGAGGTATTGTATACTTATCATATTGTTTTTATTTGATGCAACACATTGATGAGATATTGGCACTTATGAGCTATGATAGAGCAGTAATTGTAATATTTTGTATCCGCACTATGCCATCACCGATGTAGCCTTTAGCCAAATGCTAGTAACTACATATGACACTTTAATGAAAAAGGCCAATGGTGGAGATGCAACAAGGCCAGGCAAGTAGAAAAGATTAGCCACAGATGACTTCGATGGTGTCCTAGATGATTTTTGGTTTGATGACAGGATGTATGGGGGGAAATGCCAAAATATGGCAACAGTTGGGAAAACGCTAAAAGAGTATACTGTATCATGGACATCAAGGATATGTATTAGATAACCGTCTTTTAGGTATTAGAGGAGGGCTTGCTGCAGATCCTTGATTGCAACCTGAGTATTTGTCGAGAGAGGCAGTTGGAGACAGAGTTGCAACCGTTGTGTATATTGTTCCCGCGGTTGTTGCGCGACAACGAGATGTTTCAGCACTTGGGTGATGAAATACTGATGGGAACGTGGGGCCACTCAAGCGCTTCCCGTCCCGATAAATGACTCGAGGTAAATTTTGTATAAAACTTACATAATACAATTGTTCTATAAGCTGATTCTAATGCTAATGTCTTCCTCCTATTATTGTGCTGATTGCTGAGCATATGCACTAAAATTTATTGAGTTCGACATGACCAACACCCCAAAGGACAGGTTGAATGATGAAACAGTTAGCAACTTTCGTGAGCGGTTGGCTATTGAGTGTTTCCATGAGCATATGGATCCCTTTTGACTGACCAGAACCCAATCTAAGTCATTGTTGATGTTGTCATCAAAAGGTAAGGAAGTTGAACTTAGAATTTTGTAGTTTATGCGAAATGCATTTCTTATTGGGTTGTCTTGAATAATTAAATTGTCTTGAATTGAATCAGCTGGTGTTGTTAAGCGTCGGACTGTTGATACTTGGGTTGTGGTGTTATGTATGCTTTGTGGCCAAGGCCAAGGCTAGATAATGTTGAAAGGGGTGTTGTAGAAGAAGACGAAGAGGCTGCTGCTGATGTTGCTAATGCTAAAGGTGTGTTGGATAATTGTGGAGGATGGGGAAGTGGTTGAAGAGAATGATGAAGAGGGAGGATGGAGGCTGCCGGCGCTGCTTTTTTTTTGGGTGTATATAAGACATTTATTTGTTGTATATAATGTTGTAATTTAATGTAATTGACACATTTCAGATTTGTATAAAAGGCAATTCAGTATTTCTTTCCCTCTTTTGAGTTTGAGTTTATTTAATATTCTTGTTAAATGACATTAATGTGTTGATGCAATTAGGTTATCAAATTCAGGAGAAAATATGAAATTAATATGTGTTGGTGATTTTAGTTTGTCAAAATTCAGGAGAAAAGCTGAAAAAAATAAATGTTGCCCATGATCGCTTAAGCGACTATATATATTCGCTTAAGCGATCGTGTACCTGGGATGATCTTGATTCTGCCTTGGACTTGATCGCATAAGTGACTAAAGTTAAAAATGAAGAATCGCTTAAGCGAGACCGTAAATCGCTTAAGTGATCATGCACCTGGGATGATCTTGATTCTGCCTTGGACTTGATCGCTTAAGCAACCAAGGCTAAAAGTAAAGAATCGCTTAAGCGAGAACCTAAATCGCTTAAGCGATCGTCCATCTGGGATGATCTTGATTTTGCCTTGGATTTGATCGCTTGATTGATCCTAAATCGCTTAAGCGACCAAGGCTAAACGTAAAGAATTGATTAAGTGATACATAAATCACTTAAGCAATCGTATATTTGGGATGATCTTAATTCTACTTTGAAATTGATCGCTTAAGCGATCGTAAATTGCTTAAGCGACCAAGGCTAAAAGTCAAGAATCGCTTAAGTAATACATAAATTGCTTAAGAGATCATGCATCTGGGATGACTTCATTCTACCTTGGACTTGATCGCTTAAGCGACCAAGGATAAAAGTGAAAAATCACTTAAGTGATCTTGATTTTGGCTTGTACGTGATCGCTTAAGCGACTAAGGCTAAATATACTGGATCGCTTAAGCGATCCAGTACATTCGGATGATCTTTATTATGCCTTTTACAAGATCGCTTAAGCGATTTATATTATCGCTTAAGTGACAAAGGCTTATAAACACGGGATTACTTAAGCCATAAACCAATCGCTTAAGCAATCCATTTTTTTTTTTCTTGGAATAGGTTGTCAACCTCATATTAAGTGACGTTAATGTGAACTTCGGACGTTCACAACATCACATGATTATTAATGTTAATGTTAAGCGGCATCGGTTATTAACACATATAGAGGCCAATTAAGAAGGATTATTTGCAACTTAATTCCATTAACACATATTAAGGTTACAACCGTATGATATATGGATGAATGTCATATCGTACTAGTGTGACACGTTAGTAGAAACATACCTCATTTCAAAAATATGGATGGTGTATTTGAGAATGATTACTGTGCTCTTTTTACTGACCAAAATGCAGTCAAATCTTGTACGATGTGGGGGGAATAGATTGAAATAAGCTTAAATTTTGACTGTATGATTAGTTCAGTGGACCATTATTTGTCTTGTGTCAACCGATTTGATTATTTATATCACTTAATCGATTTTTTTTAAAATTATATTTTAATTAAACTAATTTTTTTACGTGTGTAGATAAACATGGAAAAGAAATATTAAAGTATATAATGATTCTATATAATACAAATTTAAATGTGTTTAAAGTACCAAAGTAAATTAGCCTTGATCGCTTAAGCAATGTATTTTTTCGCATAAGCGATCCTGTATATTTAGCCTTGGTCACTTAAGCGATGTATGTTATCGCTTATGCGATCTTGTCAAAAGCAATATAAAGTTCATCCGAATATACTGGATCGCTTAAGCAATTTCAGGTCTCGCTTAAACGATCCAATATATTTAGCCGTAGTCGCTTAAGCGATCACGTATTAGGCATAATCAAGATCACTTAAGCGACTCTTCACTTTTATCCTTGGTCACTTAAGCGATGCATGATCGCTTAAGCAATCAAGTCCAAGGTAGAATGAAGTCACCCCAGGTGCATAATCGTTTGAGTGATTTAAGGTCTCGCTTAAGCGAATTCTTCACTTTTACACTTGGTCGCTTAAGCGATCAAGTCCAAGGCAGAATCAAGATCACTTAAGCGATTCTTCACTTTTAACCTTGGTCGATTAAGCGATTTGCGATCGCTTAAGCAATCAAGTCCAAGGTAGAATTAAGATCATCCCAGATGCACGATCACTTAAGCGATTTATGTATCGCTTAAGCGATTCTTCACTTTTAGCCTTAGTCGCTTAAGTGATTTACGATCGCTTAAGCGATGATCAAGTCCAAGGTAGAATCAAGATCATCCCAGATGTACGATCGCTTAAGCGATTTATGTATCGCTTAAGTGATTCTTCACGTTTAGCCTTGGTCGCTTAAGCGATCAATTTCAAGGCAAAATCAAGATCATCCAGATGGACGATCTCTTAAGCAATTTAGGGTCTCGCTTGAGCGATTCTTTACCTTTAGCCTTGGTCGCTTAAGTGATTTAGGATCGCTTAAGCGATCAAGTCCAAGGCAGAATCAAGATCATCCCAAGTGTACGATCGCTTAAGCGATTTATGGTCTCGCTTGAGCGATTCTTCACTTTTAGCCTTGGTCGCTTAAACGATTTACAATCGCTTAAGCTATCAAGTCCAAGGCAGAATCAAAATCATCCCAGGTGCACAATTGCTTAACCAAAAATGTAATATTCTGTCTAGCTAGTAGTTCTTTGGAAAAATATAAGTAAAACTCAGTAACATGTTATAGAAATATATATATGTATATAAGAATGTAATAATGGGCCCAAAATAAATTTAACTTTATATACAAATCTCTACATCAAGTAATAAAGTCACAAAAAAAAAGTACAAAGTAATCTCGGACAGTGGTGCCATTCTCCTCCGCTACTTGACATTCCTCCCGACCGCATCTCATCTATTACCTGCAAAAACAGTGAAATCAACGGAGTGAGCACTAATTGCTCAGTAAGTAAACCCTCAATACTTCTATTATTTTTCCGTTACTTAGATCCTGGATCTTCTTTCCTTACACCAAACTTCTCAATTCTTCTGTGCTCTTTCTAAAATTCTAGTTTCTCACTTACCGATATGTAAGCACAAATAGGGAAACGAACTCGGGGTAGTAGAAATGGCATGATGCATATGCACAAATGTATAAACTTTTTCTATGCAATGCATTTTCTTTTCTGTTTTCTATTCCTCATTTTGTTTTTTGTTTCCTTTCTGTTTTTCTTTCTTTTTCTGTGTTTCTTTCTTTTTCTGTTTCAATTCTCTCTTTTTGTTTCTCTTCTTTCTTTTCTGTTTCTCTTATTTTCTATTCTTTCTTGCTTTTTCTATTCTTTCTTTCTTTTATTTTCTATTATTTCTTTGTCGATCAGACTTAGTTGAGACATAGATTCGGAACCCTAGCCATGTGAGTGTATTCGCAAATTCTTTCTTGGGTACAGTCTTCATCCACATGCACTTCTTACGAACTGTACAAATTCTTCTTTCTTATTCTTAGGCCGCTCACTAAAGGCGGCGTGCATGTGGGGATATTCTTCTTCTCTGCCACTCACACGTTCCCCATCGCAACAACCTTCTCTTCTCTTATCTTTTTATATTTCTTTAAATAAAATTTCAGATTTGAGATATGCTTTAATTATGTTCTTTAGATAATGATTCTACAACTAAGTTTTTTTCTTTCTTTTTCTTAACATCTTGCTAATGTTTCTCTTTAATGTTCTCATTTACAATATATGTATGTATACATATAATTCAAGTACTCAAATTAAAGGATGCATTATGGTATATAAATATAGCACCACACAACCATTATTCTCTACCATCAACAATACCATAACAAAGTAATAAACTAACATACTCATGCATACACTTCTCTTTGAAATTTCATCAAACACTTTACATGCACATGCAAGCACTAAATTGGTTACACTTCCACATCTCTCTCAAGCCACCAAACTTGGAGCAAAAACTCCCTTAAGCCAACACTCAACATGGCCCAAATTTACACTCCACCACTCAACATCCATCCTTTCATATTTCATCCAAAATTCCATCAACTCATCACATACTAATAAATCACTTCTCATGGCCATGAGATTTACATACCACTCAACATCAATTCAATCAATATTTCTCATCATCCAAACACATACCACATACAAGAAACTACTCTACACAACTATTGATCAAATCAAAGCTAGAGTTGGATTTACTTACCTTGAATTTGAGCAATTCCAACACTATAATCTCTCTTTGGTAGAATTCTCCTTCCTCTTAACCCTTTGAATGCTTAGGATTGAAAATCTATCAAAATCTAGCCAAAATCCTATGAATTTCCTTAGAAATTTAGTGAAGAAATTTGAGAGAATTTGGGGTGAAGGTGGCGTGAACAATGGGTGCAGTGGCTAGGGTTTCAACTCTTGAACTCTTATTACTACATAATAATATATATAGTTTCACCCTTGCACTTTCTAAAAATACCATCTATGTCCCTTAGTCAATTACAATAATGCCCTCATTTCTATTATCTTCTCCATGTTATTCTACTTCTTTTCATTCCCCACTCTTTCATCTAATTATGAGTGGAATGACCATTTTACCCCTAATAACATTTTAAAGAATTTCTTTAACACTTGTCCAAGATAACTCTAACAAGATTCAACTAAGAGTATTAGGACATAAATAAAGTTACGTACCTTGATGTGGGCATCGCTTAAGCGATATATATTCGTTTAAGCGATCATGGGCAACACTTATTTTTTCCAGCTCCTGAATTTTGACAAACTAAAATCACCAACACATTTTAATTCCATCTTTTCTCTTGAATTTGACAACCTAATTGCATCAACACATTAATGACATTTAACAAGAATACTAAATAAACTCAAACTCAAAAGAGGGAAAGAAATACTATATTGTTTTTGTACAAATCTGAAATGTGTCAATTATATTAAATTACAACAAATAAATGTCATATATACACCTAAAATAAAAGCATGTCGGTAGCCTCCATCCTCCCTCTTCATCAGTCTCTTTAGCCACTTCCCTATCCTCCACAATTTTCTAGCACACCTTCAGCATCAGCAGCAACCTCTTCGTCTTCTTCTACAACACCCCTTCCAACATTATCCAGCCTTGGCCTTGGCCACAAAGCATACATAACACCACAACCCAAGTATCAATAGCTTGACACCTAACAACACTAGCTGATCCAATTATTCAAGACAATCAAATAAGAAATGCATTTCACATAAACTACAAAACTCTAAGCCTAACTTTCATACCTGATCTTATCTGTAGATCTTACAACGAGTTGCTTGCTTTCTTACATCTGATTGATTCGAACCTAATTTTCTGGATATGCATGTGATCGATTTTGGCAACTGCTTTTCTTGTGGCCAAGTCGCTTGCAAATAGAGCACTTATTCATCCTCCGGGGAACCTCATAGGCTGATGGAATACATTTTACTTTTTTTCTCCCCTTTTCTATCTTCTTGAATGGTGGATGGATGATAATGTCAACCAACTCTGGTGGCACCACCCACTGCTCTTCTGGAGGAACTAGATATATCATTTCCGAATAAGCCAACATGTAGTGGTTTGCCATATAGAGAGGGGAGCAAAGTTCCATGTAAATTCTTGAACCAAAATCTAGCTTTTGTTGGTGTTTTAGTGTTGCTAATGCATGAGAACAAGGTAAACGTTGAATGTCAAGCACTTTACAACTGCAAGTTTTACTAAGAAGGTTAACTAGGGCCTTAGGTCCATAGCTGCGCACAGTGAACTCTTAAGCATTGAGATGATAGGCAAATAGTGCATTTAACAGTTCCATACATTCTTGCAATAATTTTTTAGTTGACGGAATAAGGGTTGTGGTAAAATTATCTGACTCCGTACGATGTTCATGGAACCACCGTGACAATGTCCTCTTGATTGCATCAAAAAGGACAACCATTGAAAACTCTCTTTCTATTAACAACTTCGAATTTATGTACTCGACTATGTTCGTGGTTATGACATCAAACCTTCTTCTAGGAAAGTAAGCTCTACTCTATTGCTCGAAATCAACATCATGCTCAAGATGCTTAGCAATTCTATCATCCTTGATTCGGATTTGCCGGAAGTGCTCCTCAAACTCATTAACTCGATAAGCTTTTGCTGCCATGTAGTATGTCTGAAGGAGGCCAACACACTTAAACTTTTGTTTTATGTTTTGTCAAGGTGCCTCATACATAATCCATGATGCGCTTAAGGGTAAATAATGGTAATCCCCTTCTTTATAGAGTTGTATCTATCAGATATTATGCACAACTCGTCACTGTCAGGCACTATCGTAAGTAATTGCTGGAAGAACCAAGTCCACGACTTGTCATTCTCAGAGTTAACCACATACCATGCAATATGATATGTGTGATTCTCGTTGTCATCTCGTTGTCGTGTGCAATGGCCACCAACAATGTACCTCCATACTTTCCCATAAAAAAACAACCATCAACAGCCAACACCTTTCTCATGTTTACAAAACCCCTTATAGCAACAAAAAAATTTAAACCTCATATTCTTGTCCCACTTCAAAGCCGTCTTGCTACCTTGGTTTGTCAACTCAAGCATATAACAATATGCTTCTAATACTGCATACCTGTGCTCTGGCATGCCTCTCACAAAATCTTATGCATGTTGTCTCCCTTTCCAGCATTTTCAGTAACTAACAGCGCATCCTAACTCTATACACACAAGTCTCTGAATGTCCTTAGGAGATGGACATTTTCCTTCAACAAACTGACTTTTGACAAATTATCCAATAACATCAGCTGAGGCTTGTTGATGCTCGCTTAAAATATGTCCCAACCCACATGTGTGCTCACAGGTATATGTGCTAACAATAATTTTTTAAGACTCCGCCAACCATCTACAATAAACTCGCCACTTGCACTTTCGGTTACGACATGCAACCGTCACTACCAATGAATTAGACTTTTTGGTGATGAACTCAAAATTACCTCTCACAGCAACAAGTTTTAGCTTCCTCACCACATCCTTCTTGCTATCAAATAAATGACCCACATGCAAGTCCGATCCATCAGTAAAAACGTGAGTTGATTCACTACTACCCGCAATTGCCGCCTCTGAACCTGTATAAACAGCCATAATGTTCTCTTCCTCACAAACTACACATTTTTCATAATCTGTATTTATAGGAATCTCTACATCTGCGAGAACATGTATGGGGTCCTCCTCGTCCACATTTTCATTATGCCCCACACGACCAACCTCTTCTACAATGTCCTCCTTACCACCCAAATCACCGCCTACTCTTGATTTTTCAACAAAGGAAAAAATGCCCTTGTAGTTAAAATTAAAACCAGCATTCTCCCCGCCCAAATCACTACTTACTCTTGAACCAACTTCCAAAGCTTTATCCACAACCGAAACCATTAAAATCGACCTCGAACCATTATCGCCCACATCAAGCATAAATAACTTCACATCTTTATAGGACATGAATACAATAAGGGGTACCTTAAAATTTGCAAGAGCTATGCTTAAAACATACTTCACAACTATATCACTACATGAGCAACTCAACCCACCTCTTCTAATGATTTTATTAATCAACTCATCAAAACTAACTTTTGTACTCATAGTAATTGCTTTAACTTGTTTGCTCTTCCCAATCCACTTCCAACAACTTTCTTCCTCCACCCACTTACCAAAATATTCAACACCCCAAACCACTTGTCGCATGTCTAATAATAGCCAAATACCTATAATGCAAGAAAACAAAAATTATTAACTGATATATTAAGGGTTGATAGATTTTAAAAAGCATCTCTGGAGTCGCTTAAGCGATGTGGTGTATCGCTTAAGTGATTTGGTATATCGCCTACTGGATCGCTTAAGTGATCAAGTATATCGCTTAAGTGATCTAGTATAAATAAGTCTGATTGCTTAAGTGATCTTATGCCATATACTTGATCGCTTAAGTGATCTGCTACCATATACCAGACTTATAGCAGATCGCTTAAGCGATCAAGCGATCTGCCATCTGCTGCATTAAACTAGACATACCAGATCGCTTAAGTGATATACAAGATCGCTTAAGCAATCCATTATATCAAAAATATATTTTTCAGTCATCTTCATCTACAATCGGTGCTACCACCCCTAGCTACCCACAATGCAAGAAAATATTCAACAAATTTCACTCTTTTAAACTTGCATTACATCAAACACAACCCAACAACCTAAAGAACTAAATCAAAATCATAACCCAAACCCAAACCATCATTAAATCTTTGTAAATCAAAATTTAAAATGCAAAGAGGAGATACACATACCTGGACGAAATGTCAGGAGGAGGAGGAGGAGGGGGATCTTTGGCGGAGAAGATGTTAATGGCGAAAGAAGAAGAAAGTGTTAATGGTGGAGGAAGAAGAAGATGTAGAGGAAGGAGGAAGAAGAAGATGTAGACGAAGAAGAAGATGGAGAGAAAGAAGAAGATGTAGACGAAGCTTAGAAGAAACAACAACCAGGGGAGGTGCGTTAATGGCGGGAGGAAGAAGAAGAAGGTGTTTGGGTTTGTTTGCAAGAATTTCGGTTTTTTTGGGGACATATTATAATTTTTAAAAGATTACACAATACTTCATTAATCCTAATTAACCACTAATCATGTTTAATTAACATTAATTAATAATAAGGCTATTTACTTAACACTTTAAAACTACATAACCTTTTAATTAAATTTGAACTTGATTTGGTCTTTTAATAAAATGCCCCCTTGGTAGGAGTTAGGTAGCTTTATTGACAAAAAAATTATTTATTTATAATGAAAAGGAAAGTGAAACCACCGTAACAGACCAAACTTGAGATGCTGTTTTAATAGTTAGTTTTATTTACAGAAATTTTATTTATTTATAATGAAAAAGAAAGTGAAACCCTGTGACAGAAAATATATAATAAAATAATAATTAAAAAGTATTTAATTTATATTAATTAAGATAATAAATGAAGTTTGAAATTTAATATAGTTTAATTTTTATATATATAAAAAAAGCTTAAATTTATTAAAATATATGTTAAACTTGAAGTTTCAAGATAAAACAATTCCTTTTATTCAATTATCAATTCCAGTATTAAATGAAAGGTTATATCTATGAATTTTGTATTACAGATCAATCCTACTACATTAGTACCGATAGACGGCATAGGGGAAGGGGCGTTGCGACTATGAATCAACAACACGAAAACTTTGTTATAAATTACCTTACTTCTTTTCCATTTTTGTTTTTGTTTTTAAGTTATTTATCTTCTCATTGATCCTTTTCCCATCTCTTTTATTTTCACAGGCAAAATATAACCATAATTAGCATTTGATAGAATCAATTCTCTTTTAGACATATTATCGCCAAGCATATAAATTAGAGCCATTCAATCGATTATTCTAATTTTTAAAAGATAATTTACTTGGGAATTATTAATTGAAGAATTAACCAAGAATTGATATTCTTATTCTTGAAGATAATTTGATGCAAAATATAATCTGTAAATGTTCTCTACTAAGATTATATGGGCATCTACATTATAACATTCATTATATATTATTCTTCCCTGACAAGACGAACGGTCGTTGGTATACGCTCAGAACTCCGACGCATAATCCATGGCGTCGACATTCATGATAGACAAGCCAATATTTCGATGGTGTTTCTCTACACAATCTGCCTGCTTAAGAGGAATATCACTACCCCAACGAATTGGCAACGCCACCATATTAGATTTATATGCTAACGCTAGAATGGTGTTTGTGTATTGTAAGTGCATCGACACTAGGTCCCGATGTCGGGCCTATGTGTTAGTGTAAAGCAATTTTCAGATAATGACATTACTTTATCTCTCTTGTGAACATTCATATTTATTTTTTTCAATTTTTATATAATATTAATCAAAAAATTTCTGATCAATTGAAAAATATAGGGAAAAGGATAGAAACATACATAAATCAGGAGCAATATATATATATATATATATATATATATTTCATCAGTTAAACTAATCTTATTTCTCTCATAAATTTCATTATTGTTCAAAATGGAAGTACATTAATTTATACATCAGGGTTCTTTCTCATGAGAGAGTCGATCAATGATATTCATAGCTACACCAGAGAGCTGTGCATAAATCCTCATCTTATTAAGAACATCATCAGGAACTTTCGATTTATAGCTTTGAATTTTCAAACCACAAGAAACCATTCGACTGTTAATAAGAGCCGAGACGACGATGTGATTAGCCTCATCATAATCGCCTTTCTTCAGTTCATCCATTGCCGATGTTAACTTCGTCTTCGCTTGATGGTAACACTTGCTGCAATCCTCACAAGTGCCCTTAAAATTCTTGTCTTCTGACACAGAAGAAGCCAGTGTTGACATGTTGCCTTTCAAGATCTCTGCGTCGTCACTTAGACAAGCCACGAGCATGGTGGCGATAGTTTCAGGTTTGTCGGCTTTCTTGGTTGCTTCTGGGTCGGATTTTATGCACTGAAGGCATGTTTCCGGGGCGTCAGTTTGTCGACATTGTTGCTCGATCAATGCGTCGTCTGCATTGGCGAGATTCTGAGGGTGGAGAAAGAAGGTTGGAGAAAGAGTAAGAAGAAGAAGAAGAAGATAACGGAGATTGAGGACAATGGCCATGGCTGCAGCTAGGTTGTTGCTTTGTTTTGGCATATTATATAGTGTGAAATTTGAGTAACGCTTGTTTAGTGATGAGTATTATGATTGGGCAATGCATATAACTGCAGTTACATTGTTTTCTTTTTTGTCCTTTTCATGAAAAACAAGTAGATGCTCTTCTGCTCAATACCTAATTAAGTTAATCTACAACAAATGTTTGCGTTCTGTTCAGTTTCTTTATTCTCCCAAGGAGGCCCTTGCATGCATAGTTCAAACTCAATATTGTACAAGTATGTGCCAGCTGAATACTATAATAAAATTATCAAACAGTGACAGAATTACTGGTCATGCGCACTTAAGCTATGAATCGCCAAATTTCAGACCACAGTTTGGCAGATGACCTAAGTTTAATCCATGAAACCTTCCTCCTTTCAGGATTTCCTATAATGTTGTCTCAACCTCAACAAGGGGGAAAAAGGAGAGTTTAATTAGTATATGAATAAGCAAGAATTTAGTCATCAAACCGTGGAGAAATTAATTAAGAGGGTTTAATTAAACATTTTAACATGGGTAATTACTTCTTTCACCACCTACCAAATAATTAAGTCAATACTGCCGCTTTAAAAAGAAAATGACAAATTCCCACCCAAGGTTTGGCGTAATTAATTTAAGGATCCTTTAGAACTGTTGTTAACTTTAACTAAAAATGATTGAATGGTAAATTCAGTTTATTAAAAAAAAAAAAAAAAAAATTTGCCTAAACCCTTCTATCTTTCTTCCCCACCCCACTGATGTTTATTTGTGAATTCTGGAAATTGGGTTGTATTGTCTTATTTTTAATGGTTTTTGACATTCAAAGTTTGGAGAACAAGCCACTGGAGACTTAAAGAATGGAGACGAACAAAAGCCTTTGAGCCTTGCGCAAACCAAGAGATCATCACATGGAGAATTTGAAAGCTTTTTTCTTCTCGGTTTTTTATTGTTTCATGATTGATTGATAGTATGTAATTTGTGTTTTGTGTTGTGTGATTAAATTGTTTAATGGATTATTGATTTGGGTTGGAAGTGTTTGAAATTTGTGGCGGTGGTGATGGCTGTATTTGGTGGTTCTTGTGGAAATTTTCAACGGCCAAAGTATGAAGCAAAGCCATCGTGAAAAGCTGGTTTCAGCAAGCTTTTCACAACGGCTAAGCTCGCTTTTCGCTGGTGAATCCGCGTGGCACCAGATCTGACTCGGTATTGTGTCGACAAACGAAAATGGGCAGTAATCTAGGCCTGCCAGGTTCGAATCAGTCGGAATTGCACCCAGTGCGTGCGATTCGGCCGAAATCAACGCAGATCTGGCCACCAAAGGACTCCCGTTTTCACCACCCCTTCTTCGGTCCCATTAATTTCCCAAACAATTCAATACACAAAACATAACCCATTATCCCAAATAACAACAATATAACAAAATAAAGGATGTAAGTTAATTGCTATTTGATTTTTACTCTGCTTGGGCATTCAAGAAAATTGGGGGTGGATGATTTTAGGGCGGTGAGGTGGGAAAGAAAGATAAAAGAGTTTGAGCTTAGGGTTTCTGTTATTATTTTAAGTTTTAAATATAAAATTCCCTAACGTGGAATGGTTTTTTCCTATTGGCTGCATGCGTAAAAGTTTGGTTTTTGTTAATCTTTAAGTAGTAAAATTGACTAATAATTTTCTTTCTTTAGAATAAAGACAAAAACGTCAAACTAATTGTCGTGTTAGAATCTTTTTATAATAAGTCTCTCATGTTAATGTTTGTACTTGGGATATTCCAATAATTATTCTATAATATACTAAGGGATTCAATGTACTAATCCTATCGAGAACCCTATTTCCTTTGTATGTATATAGATTAAGATAATAAATGAGAAATGAAATAAATATACTATAATTTTTCTTCCAATATGTACTGTAATTTTCGATTAATACAGAAGAATAGGACAGTCTATACATGTTGGAAGACTATAAAACTTATAAAGTAAATGAAATATCTTAGGCAAATCCACCACGAGGGATTTTCATCATATTAGTATTATTCTTATCATATACGTTTGATTCCTTCCTTATAGTCCAAAGTGTATCCTTTTAATGTACTTAATTGTAAGTGCCGCCATTAGAAGTCTGAAGTTACTAGACCAAGGGAAATTAAACTACAAAATTCAGGATTTATTTGACATATTCAATTCTGAAATCATGTACGGAATCATTTAATTTAAAGGCTTAAATTATTAGATAAAAGGTCTTCAATTTTACACCTAAATTAGAAAATCCCTTAATTCCAACTAATCTATAAACCAATTTTAAGAGTTTCTCACCATTAAAGTGAACAATACCCGAATACCTATAATACATTTTGCAAACAAAATTAGGTTTTTTTATTCTAATTTACAATTATATTAAACAGTAACGGATCTAGAAATTTTTTTTTGGGTGGGCCAAAATCCAAAAATTATATATATTAGTATTTTAAAAAAAATATATTGAGCCCACCCAAAAGTTGGATGGATGCGCCCCTAATATTAAATAATGTATCATAGTTTAGGGTGCGTTTGGTTCATTATTCTGATACTTTTTAGAATAATATTTTGAAAAAAGTAAAATTTAGTGGTTATTACGAGGTACCACCCATTAAATACTGGCAGTCGGCCACCATCGTCGAAGGGTGGTCGGAGTCATCGCATCGACACACGAACTGTTAGATCTGGCCGGTCGTGCGCCGATATGGCCTTTTCTAGCCAGATCCATAATGGATCTAGTTGGAAAAGGCTAGATCTACGGCTAGATTTGGCCATTGACAGCTAGATTTGGTCGCGTTTGGTCATCAACGATGGCCATATCTTGGCCGATGTTGACTACTAGCTATGGCCAAAGATCTGACCGTCAACGACCAGATACTTGGCATAGATCGGCGTACTACTGGCCAGATCCAGCCGGTAATGCGCTATTATACCAGATTCTGGCCACCTTCCAGCGGTGGTGGCCAGAATCTGGCAAATGTGGGTTGATGGGGGTGTTTTTGTCAAATTTTAAATTTTTTTTGGGTGTTTAGTTAAATTAACAAACCTAGAAGGTTAAAAAAATTGAATTAAATATAATAGTATTTTTAGAATAAGGAAACAAATGTGTATTTTAAATAAAAAATGTTATATCCATCGAAAAAATTACACCGAAATAGGTGGAGCTCCTTTTATCTGACAGGAAGCCAAAAATGCTAAAACCAAACAACACAAAGTATAAAAAAAAAAAAAAAAATGTCTTTCACGCTTTCCCACAACCCATGTGCTTTTTTGACGCCACTTCCTCTTCTTCATGGCCTTCCATGTCTTTTTAGCAGTTAATGGATCAGAAGAATCAGAAGAATCAGAAGAAGAAGGGAAAATCACAGGAGGAAATCAACACTTATTAGTAGATGATAACCTCAGAGAAATAGGCAAGAAAGCTGCTTGGAGTGTTAGCTCTTGCAAGCCAGGCAATAGCATCTCCTCTCTTCGTGATGATAATCTTGATACCTATTGGCAGTAAAACTTCTCTCCGCTCTTTCCAATTGCGTTTTAGTTTTATTAAAAAAACTAATATGTAATGGACGCCCGTACATTCCTTATGGACGGGCTTTTATTATATATGGACGGTCGTCTTTATATAATGGACAGACGTCTATTTGGATTGGACGTCCGTCCATTCTAGGTTTTTTTTTAAATTTTTATATTTAAAAAAAAAATTAATAACGTTAAATGTAAGTCAGGAGATATGTAGATTGGCACAAAATTTCGATATAAAAACCTCAGAATCTGTAACATTGTTGATTTTAAATAGGATAGGGAAAAAATTGAAAAACAATCGCACCCTAGTAACCATCATATCGTACAGAAAAAAAAAAAAAGGGTGGACAAAGAACAACGATGGGGCATACCCTTCAGTCAGTCTCTATTAGGGACTTGGTTGACTCGAACTCACGTTCTTTTACGTGTATTTTGTTCAATCACTTGGTCACCCAATACTGGTTACAAAAAAAAAAAGTTGTAACGTATTGAGAACACTTTAATACTATATAAAGGAATTTGTGGGGAATTTTTTTTTCCTTTATTAAGTGCAGTAGAAGCGCTTTTTAAACGAAAAGTGCTTTTGGTTTCACATGGACACTTTCAAATTTCTGCTTTAACTGCCCTCCAAACCAATAAGTTCTTATTTGTAACTACTCTCTTCCTCTGTCTTTACAACTATGATTCTGTGAAGAGGCCATTAATGGCTTTACAAAGAAACATCTTCTTCTTTGAAACAGAATCATAGTTCAAGATTTAGTTCGTTCATTCCTTCCAATTCACTAGGCTTTTCAACTTTTTCTTTCAGCTTTTGAACAAGTAATAAAAGAAAAACACAAATTTTCTCAACAAGAGTCTCTGTTTTTTTCCGAACAGAAGTTGATGTTATTCAAAAACTCTGTTTTAGAATCTGAATTATGGTCAACTTGGATCCAGAATCTCATTTAGCCAAGTGGGTATCTCGCCTGGTGAGTATCTCTGTTCATTGGTTCTTTATTTTTTGTCATCTCTGTTTGTTTCCTGGTTAAATGAAAAAGAAAATGAAAGAGATGAAAAGAAAGTTCAGAGATGTATATTGCCTGTGTTTTTAATTTATTTCATTAACACAAAAAGGGGGTGACTTTTCTAAATAATTTGATCATTCATGTTCTGTTTTGATTTTCAGAATTTTTATTTCGAAAGATTATGTTTAACGTCAAAATACTGATCATTCAATGCATTTCAGTCCAAATTTTAACCGGCATGTTTAAAATTTCTCTTAAATTGTGCAATTTTGCTTTAAATTCTAAGAATTTTGCTTTAAATTCTAAATATTTTGCTCATGATAGATGAATAAATCATGCATGCTTTAATCCTTTGTGATACTTTCTCTTAAATTCCTCATAGCCCTTTTGCTGAAATGGTTCTATACTCTTGCCAGTAGTTTCTATAAGAATTCAGTTACCTTTTAATCATTTGGGTATGCTGTGAATTTATATTTTGTTTGCGTTATTGACAGAAATTCCACAGGACTACTCTATGCCTTGCCTACCAAAGTTTTGGTGTTGTTTATGGGGATTTAAGCACTTCCCCTCTGTATGTCTATAAAAGCATATTCTCAAGGAGTTTGCGCCTGAATCAAGATGACCATGAGATTCTTGGAGTTCTTTCACTGATCTTCTGGACTTTAACTCTCATCCCTCTTTGCAAGTATGTTATATTTGTATTAGGAGCAGATGACAATGGCGAAGGTGCTAAATCAATCCATATGNTGTGAAGAGGCCATTAATGGCTTTACAAAGAAACGTCTTCTTCTTTGAAACAGAATCATAGTTCAAGATTTAGTTCGTTCATTCCTTCCAATTCACTAGGCTTTTCAACTTTTTCTTTCAGCTTTTGAACAAGTAATAAAAGAAAAACACAAATTTTCTCAACAAGAGTCTCTGTTTTTTTCCGAACAGAAGTTGATGTTATTCAAAAACTCTGTTTTAGAATCTGAATTATGGTCAACTTGGATCCAGAATCTCATTTAGCCAAGAGGGTATCTCGCCTGGTGAATATCTCTGTTCATTGGTTCTTTATTTTTTGTCATCTCTGTTTGTTTCCTGGTTAAATGAAAAAGAAAATGAAAGAAATGAAAAGAAAGTACAGAGATGTATATTGCCTGTGTTTTTAATTTATTGCATTAACACAAAAAGGGGGTGACTTTTCTAAATAATATGATCATTCGTGTTCTGTTTTGTTTTTCAGAATTTTTATTTCGAAAGATTATGTTTAACTTCAAAATACTGATCATTCAATGCATTTCAGTCCAAATTTTAACCAGCATGTTTAAAATTTCTCTTAAATTGTGCAATTTTGCTTTAAATTCTAAGTATTTTGCTCATGATAGATGAATAAATCATGCATGCTTTAATCCTTTGCGATACTTCCTCTTAAATTCCTCATAGCCCTTTTGCTGAAATGGTTCTATACTCTTGCCAGTAGTTTCTATAAGAATTCAGTTACCTTTTAATCATTTGGGTATGCTGTGAATTTATATTTTGTTTGCGTTATTGACAGAAATTCCACAGGACTACTCTATGCCTTGCCTACCAAAGTTTTGGTGTTGTTTATGGGGATTTTCGCACTTCCCCTCTTTATGTCTATAAAAGCATATTCTCAAGGAGTTTGCGCGTGAATCAAGATGACCATGAGATTCTTGGAGTTCTTTCACTGATCTTCTGGACTTTAACTCTCATCCCTCTTTGCAAGTATGTTATATTTGTATTAGGAGCAGATGACAATGGCGAAGGTGCTAAATCAATCCATATGTTCATATCAAACATGTTTATGTATCAAATTACTGGTTGAGTTTTGTTGATTATAAGATAGCTAATCTTATGCAGGTGGAACATTTGCTTTGTATTCATTACTGTGTCGACACTCGAAGATGGGCCTTTTGTGAATCTACAATGTTTCCCATGAGCGTATATCATCTTACCACATGGATATGTCAACAAAAGAGATGAAAACTAGTGTACTTATTACAGAGTTCTTTGAGAAACATCATAGTTCTTGTATTGTATTGCTGCTTGTTGTTGTTCTTGGGACTAGTATGGTTATTGGTGATGGTATTTTGACTCCAACAATGACCGGTATGTGTTCTAAGTAAATCATTCTGGCTGTTTATTGACATAGTTTTAGTATCTTTTGCATCTGTGGCTGTATTTTTCTTTCATGTTTCCAATTTAGTTCACAATTTTCTACATTGCAGTCCTTTCTGCAGTCCATGGAATCCAAATCAAAGTTCCTGCTTTGCATGAAAGTAAGTACATGTTTTACTATTTGCTTTATTGTATTGTATTTTTATTTTTATTACCCATGTCTTCTTGGCTTGGATCCTAAAAAAGAGGTTTACAATACCAATATTCCTTTTGCATTGTTCTAATTCATGAATTTTGAGCACTGCTGAAGCGGGTATTTAGTAGGTTAACACTATATTACAGCTCCTTTAAGCAAATTCAATGTTATTTTTGCGATGTTTTTCCTTCTTATATAATGTTCATACATGCCAAATTATATTCTGTTCATTGCCTGCATCATCTTGTTGGGGCTTTTCGCTCTTCAGCACTATGGGACACATAGAGTTGGATTTCTTTTTGCTCCAATCTTGGTAGCTTGGCTGCTATGCATTATTGGAGTTGGCATTTACAACATATTTCACTGGAACCCTGGTGTTATTTTTGCTGTGTCACCACACTATATTTATAACATTTGACAAGAAGGCAGGAAAAGATGGATGGCATTCCCTGGGAGGCATTGTTCTTTGTATTGCAGGTTGGTAGCAACTTGTTTCATTTGAAAAGTGAACAGTTAACTATGGTATTGCAGCAAGGTTCTCCACCGGTTATGCTGAAAAGTTTTTATGCTTTATATTAGGTGCAGAAGCTATGTTTGCTGATCTCGGCCATTTCTCCCAGGTTTCTATCAGGGTATATTTCTTATCTTTAGTTTTTGATGCTTTTTTTATGTTCATTGAAGTCTTAATTGCTGTTTTCAAATGATCCTTGCTTCAATTTTTGACTCTGCCTGTTAGACAAGACATTCTTGGAACATTGTTTTGACGCATTACAACAATAGCAACTATGTGTTTCTAGCCTTTTTTCCGAAAGGTCTTTGTTATCATATGGCAGATTGCATTTACAGGTTTGTTTACCCTTGCCTAGTTTTGGCATATATGGGTGAAGCTGCTTACCTCTCCCAGCACAAAATGGACCTTCGGAGAAGTTTTTACTCGACCATCCCAGGTAAGGTTTGAGTTATACATCTCAATGAACCATAGTGGGAACCAACAGCTGCTTTTTTGGTAGAAGTTTGATGCTACATGTTCTTGAGAGTATTGATCAGCAGTCTCAGTTTACAATTCAACTTTAAGAAAGGATGCTATTTCCACTGAAATGGTATTCAAAACATTGTAAGACAGTAGTTGTTTTGTTTGGAGAAATCAATATCATTTGTGACAACAATATAAAGGCATATTTGCTTTTTGTTTTGTTTGAGCCTTTTAAATCTTTACGCTATAATTTTCAGCTTGATCTCATGTCTCTTTCATTACTCTTCCCTTATTTTATATTTTTCCTTGCCTTTCTGAGTTGGCATTTTGGCCTGTGTTTATTGTTGCCCCTCTTGCAACGGCAGTGGCTAGTCAAGCAATAATTTCAACTACTTTCTCTATTATCAGTCGATGTAGGGCACTGAGTTGTTTTCCACGAGTAAAGATAGTACACACATTGAATCAAATACATGGACAGATATACATACCAGAAGTGAACTGGATGTTAATGGTTTTGTGTCTTGCTGTTGTTATTGGATTTAGAGACACTGATATGATTGGCAACGCGTATGGTTTGTGTTTCCCAGACTTGTTCTTTATGCCTTTTTATCCATTGTTTTGTCATATGTCTGTGCTTTTATTGAGTTTCTTGATTTTGTCGTTGTGTTATATAGGCCTTGCTGCAATTACAGTGATGTTCTTAACAACCTGCCTGATGTTTCTAATCATTTGCGCTGTTTGGAAGCGAAACATTTTTATTGCATTTCTGTTTGTAATGAGTTTTGGATCCTTAGAGCTGCTCTATTTCTCTGCTTCCCTGGCTAAAGTACACCGAGGAGGCTGGCTTCCCCTTCTTATCTCGCTTGCACTTTTGACACTGATGCTCAGCTGGCACTATGGGACTTCAGAAAAACTTGCATTTGAGCTGCAGAACAAAATAAGCATAGCTTGCCTTGTGAGCCTTGGACCAAGTCTAGGAGTTTCAAGAGTTCCAGGAATTGGCCTGGTTTACTCCAATGTCACCTCTGGCGTCCCACCAACATTTGCACATTTTGTCACGAACTTTCTGGCATTTCATAAGATTCTTATCTTTGTGACCTTTCAGTATGTGATGGTCCCTAAAGTTCCGGCTTCTGAACAATTCCTTGTTAGCAGGATTGCCCCACCAGAATTCTGTTTATTCCAATGCATTGTGAGGTAATTTTCATATCTTTGAGTTCTAATTAATGCTCATTTATTTGTAATTCTTCAGTATCTAATGTGTTACTATGGTTAGGTACGGGTACAAGGATTTGAGGGACAGTAATGAGTTTGAGATTCTGCTGATTGAGAAGCTGATGCATTTCCTGAAACACGAGAGTAATGGCGAAGTGCAATCACCAATTCATATAACAGATGCATTGGCAACAAGAAATAAGGCCAGTGGTGGCGAAACTGGAGGAAGGAAAAAAGTGGTGTTTCAGGTTTTGGGATCACATGATAAGGAGGTAATGGAGCTTATGGAGGCCAAAGAAGCTGGTGTGGCTTACATGACAGGCAATACTCATGTTTTGGCAAGTGAGACCTCATCTCTTGCAAAGAAGTTTGCCATCAATGTTCTCTATGGATTACTTAGACGGAACTGCTGCCGTCCGGCAATCACACTCGGGATCCCACACACTTCACTGATTGAAGTAGGGATGGTCTATCATGTTTAACTTCATCACCAGGGCAAATAAGTTGATTCTGGCATAGCAATTAGATTCTGTAAACACATACGGAAAGAGCACAGTAATTTACGCATATAATCTGCTCCAGTAATGCCATTACTGTGCAATTTTGTTAAGTTTATTATGCATGAAATACTAAAGCATAATTCAGAATAAGGAGCTTGCTGGACTTGGGCCCTGAGCATTCAAATTCCTGATGGAAAATCTAAAGATTCCCTCATTCAGCTAATCAAAATGTAGGTGTTTGTTGCATTTACTTTCTTTTGATTTGGTCAATAAATTTGCTGTCTGCTGTCAAGTTAGCTTGAATTTCTGGTCATGGCCCTTCTTTTTGGCATGCTTTTTAAGTTTTATTGACATAAGCTTCTTTTAACGGCAAGAAGACAATTAGGTCAATAACCGTTAACTCCTAATTTCGGAAACTTTAAGAGCTGATTCAATTCTCTTAAAATTATTCGTGCTAGACTCAAGCAACCATAGAAGAGGCTTGAATTGTGACACATTTCAATTATATATATTTATCGAATTAATCCAAGTGGCATGGTGTTAATTAAGATGTACATTGTGTTATTCGCCAATGAGGATGAGATTGAAGTCACATCATTTCCTTCCTGAAGAATTCCAACTTGTAATTTAATATACAATAAATATACGATGAGATTTCAACTCTCAACTGCCCCTTTAATAAAATAATAACCAACAATATTTATCATCACCGATTTTAGTACACCATGATGTGGCTTGCTGTTGCCCTTTCATATTCGTAACTAATTTATATATTTAGAACAAATTTTTAATTAAATTGCTCAACTATATTTGTTAATTTCCTTTGTTTTTGGTCATTTCAGAATTAACATCTAGTTTATCTAAATATGAGATTGGTAATAAAATTTAGAATATTATAAGGGAGTGGTTGTTATTATTAGGATATTTTGACTCATTTTCTTATTTATTTCCGTGTAAAATTTTATGTCATTAGAAAAACTATTTAATATAATGTCATATAGGTGAGAAACAATTCAATGTTATGAGAGAATGTGAGAAAACAGTGTATTTGATTTAAAGGGTTATTAAACACCATGAGTATTGTGTACTTGTGTTCATAAAATTATAGTGGATTTCTCTCAATCGTAGATATAAACGGATTATGTCAAACCACGTAAATATTGTGTCTCTTTATATGATATGATTTTATTTTTATTATTAATTTCAAACTTATAATTTTCACTCAAAAGAGTCATATCTAATATGCAAAATGAATGCTATCTTGTAATTAATTATTTAAAAATTTCTTACATTAAATCAGACACGTTTGAGAATTTTCAACCTGATTGATACTAAAATAAAACTTGCCAATAGATATGAGATTTTATCTTTCAATAACAAGAACATAAGACCAAAGGTTAAATCCGAATTTTAGGTCCACACCTGAGAATTATTGATCAGACTAAATTGACTAATACTATATAACAAACACCATTTTTTTTTATCATATATTTATAACAAACAAATTGCTAAAAATGTGTGAGCATTGTCATTGATATCAGTCTTTAAATTAATGCAGTGCCATCTGGAAGTCCTTTTAACAGAAGGGCCTCATGCATTTATTCTCTTACCCGAAGTATGTAAAATCCTGAGCATATAAATTAATCAGCAGGAAACCAGAAAGCTAACTGCAACAACTTCAGCAGCTTGTCTCTCCATCCCTTTTCAGAATTCTCTCTGAAGCGTGATGTATTGTCCGTCCCTGGTAGCATATTACATATTCTTTAATGCATCAAAAGTTGTTTATGCTCTTTCTCTTCTTATTTTCGCTTCCTTTCACATCTTCATTCTCTCAGAAACGGCCATGAGGAATCATGATAATTTCCAGGAGTTAACAGCTTTTCTCTGTGAAGAAAAGGCAACCAACTGGGTCTGTCTGCAGTTTCAAGATAACCCTTCTGCTCATCTTGCTTCTAATGCTTCCTTTTATGGTTTCTGATAAGTTTTCTTCAAGTTTAATTTTTATGAAGAAGATGATGAGCCTTCTTCCTTTTCTTTCATCGGTTTCTGTACTTACATATTTATGCACAGTTAATGTATTTTTGCATATCAGTAATAATATATAAAATTTTCTTCTGTTTTTTTTTTTTTTTTTTTTTTGTTTTCTTTACTCTTGCGATTAATTATCAACAATTAGCTGGTTTAAATTTGGTTATTGACTCCGAATCTACATAATAAAACCTTAAAGAAGTCTACATGAGAGAATTGCTACGCTCTTGCTCTAACTAGAGTTTGCCTATGCACTTTTTGAGCTATGCCATGAATATTAGTTATTTAGCTAGAAATTGATGCACCGCGACCAGATGATACCCTGACAAAAATCTCAAGTTAGGTAGATGCATTTGTTTCTATATATAATAAAAACTCATATTCAATCACCGATCTTGTGATTGGATGACAAGATTTTAGTTATTTAGATAAATTATCAAGAGATCTTGTGTTTAAGTCTCATAAACTGATTATTTTCGACATTTATGACTTATTTGGTCTATTAAACTTATAAAATATTGCATGGATCTCAAAGATTAGTTAAGTATTTACTCGAACATTTTGATTATAAAAAAAAAGAAAAAACTCATATTTTATTATGACTTAATAATAGGCGAGAAAAAACTCAACATAAACATATACTCCCAAAATAATAGTCTCTACATATTGTACCTATAAAAAGTTTTTTCTATGTCGGCATAAATCTATGCAATAAATCATCGTATTCGTGCAAGTCACGTGTGTTGATGTGAAAGATAGAAGCCTTTAGTATCCATTTGCTTGTTTGTGTATAAATCAAGATTTTAGATTTTATAATTGTACACTAAAAATTGGGTGCCAGCCTGCCGGGCACACTTTTTTCTTTTATAAAAAAGAAAAAAAAAGTATTATATTTAAAAAATTAATCGTCTTACCTTGTGCTCTAAACAATTATTATTATANAAATCTATGCAATAAATCATCGTATTCGTGCAAGTCACGTGTGCTGATGTGAAAGATAGAAGCCTTTAGTATCCATTTGCTTGTTTGTGTATAAATCAAGATTTTAGATTTTATAATTGTACACTAAAAATTGGGTGCCGGCCTGCCGGGAACACTTTTTTCTTTTATAAAAAAGAAAAAAAAAGTATTATATTTAAAAAATTAATCGTCTTACCTTGTGCTCTAAACAATTATTATTATACTATAATTACAATAATGAATCAATAATATATCAATAGCAAAAATATTATGTTTATAACCTACTCTTACAACCCTAACGTGACAGTATAGTTGATATTATCACATCAACTGAAGACTTTAACTAAGCATGAATGACTGTTATTTAGAGACGAATGATCGTTTCTTAGAGACGAACGACTGTTCATTTATAAAAAACGACAATTCTTTATGAAGAATGACTGTTTCTTCGTAAGGAACAATCATTCTTTTATAAAGAAAGCCGTTTTTTTTTTATGAAGAAACGGTATTTCATTCTTAAGAAACGACCGTTCTTATCTAGTCAAAGTTAGTTAGTGTCTTGAGTGTAGTGGGAGTTGACATGATAATTGTTAACTCAACTACCATTAGGGTTATAAGAGAAGGTTGTGAGATTGGATTGTGGACATAGTATTACTCTATGAATAGAAGCCTTAGATAGTAACAATGTAACATCAATTAGTTCATTATCAATTCAGCTAAATAAGTGGGCTAGCTTTAGTCCAAGCTTCTTTAATGTATTGTGGACTTGGACCACTATAATATTCCCTCTTGGGCCTCATGAAAAGTAATCCAATTATTTGGGTCTATCAAAAGTCAATATATATATATATATATATTTGCGATCCGAGAAATAACAAAAATTCTTTTACGATCTATTTTTTGGTGTTGAAATAAAGGATAGAGATACAATTAAGTAAATACTCATTCATGCCATAAACTCTAACTGTATACTAAGTACTAACAACTAACTAATGATAGAAGAATTTGTATTATTATTAAAATCATAGAGAGCTTTGTTATTTGATTAAATTTCAAGGGGCCGAGATTAAAACCCCAATATTAAATACGAATTAAAATTTTGTTAATTATTTAATTTGAAATGTATTCACAATTATCAAATCATCCTGTTGACATGATAATATTAAATATACCATTTAATACGGGTATTTAAATGTATTTCGTATTCATTTGGTGACAACTGACAACCATATCTGAGGGTATATCCGTCATTTTAAACTCCAAAATAAAGCCGTTACAAACTTACGAAAGTTGCCACGCTCCCGTTAGTCGATTCACCGACCACGGGCATTTTCGTCCAACTATAGTTCTTTAAGATTTCTCAAATTTGACCGTTAGATTCAAAAAGGGGTTTAAAAATACACGATTTCTCTTTCTCTTTGTCTAATTTCTCTCTCTCTCAACGTTCTGATTCATTGATTCACATTCATGGCTGAAGATCAGAGCACAAAACCATCACTCATGGAGTCACGACAACCGCACCCTCTTTACCAAATCGCCGAAACTCCAACCCACAAACTCCTCCTCAAGCAATGGCTCAAAGAAGAAGAGCTAATTCTCAACAGAATCTCTCTTAAAGAGACTCAAATCGACTCAGTCCGTAAGGAATTAACACAACTCTACATCTTCTTCTTCCTCTTTCACTCAATCTCCCTCATTCTCCTCTTCAACGCCTCCAACGCTGAAAAGGGTTCCTGCAAAAGGTCATGGATTCCCTCCTTGTGTTTACTCCTCTGCTCTCTGGGGATGATCTGGGCTGTTAGATACAAGTCTGATGTTGAGAGCCACTTGGAGAAGCTCTTGGAGAGAGAAAAGGAGGATGCGAAGTTGTTGGCTAAGTGTGTCGAGGAGTTGAAGAAGAAGGGTATTGAGTTTGATCTTTTGAAAGAAGTTGATGCGCTGAGGAGGGCTAAGAGTTTGAGAGTTGAAGCTAAAGCTGTTAGAAAATGGTCAGCAAGGGACTTCGTTACAATGTTTTTCTTTAGTGTTTCTTGTGTTGTTCTTGGCTTGACTAGAGTCATTTTGTGTAGTTAGATTTAGGGTGTTAGCAGATGGATTTGGGGTTTTTTTGTCCATTAAATTGGGGGAGAATTGGTTTTGGGATGTGCCCACAAGTGCAGAATATTCTGTTCTGCTTTTGCAATTTGGTAATTTATATGGATAACTATGAAATAATATAATGAATATTTGTTTTTTGTTTGATTGCAAATGTTAGTTACTGTAATATTCTGTATTTCTCCCAATAAACTAAAACACCAACCAAATTATTCAACATTGATAGTTCCAATCAGAACAGTTCTGGCAGATTTTCATAAGTATATTCACAATCAGTTTCCTATATTTTGACTTGAGTTTGTTCATCTTGCATGATTTTTTTAGCATTATGAATTACACTGTGTGAAACTATTATGGAAAAAAAAAAAAAATGGAATCTGAAATTGAAAGCAGCAATTCAATGAAGCGGGCTTGAATATCACTTATTGATGGAGTTTTTATCCACTGTACTTGAACTTGTTGAGGAGATGTAATGGCTAATATCATCACATTCTTCTGTTGTTTTATTATCATTTTTTGTTTTATCTTCATTTTTTTATGTTTTTTTTTTTATTTTTTTTGTTTTTTTTGTTTTTTTTTTTATTTCTTTATTTTTTTTATTTATTTCATTTTTTTTTGTTTTCTTTGTTTTTGTTTATGTCTTTGTTTTTTTATTTTTTATTTCTATCAGGCATTTTACTTCTTCCTTGCTGAATTTAGATAATTTTGAGTCCACCAGTTCTAGATGGCGATTGTTTTCATATAGGTGCCAGGCCTGGGAGGAAAGACAGGAATTATGGTATGGGTGAGATCAGGAAGAGAAATAGAAAACAAAAAAAGGTAATAGCATACAAATCAAATCTGGCCTAGGTTGATCCACAGCTTTGCATACAGGACTTGAACCGTGCTGCAAGGGATTGATTCTTTCAAATTTGTTTATCAAGCACTAGGATGAGTTTACTTGGTCTCACATAATTCCTCAACACACTAAATCAAAATCATTCCTGAATTTAAATCAAACCTTTTACAGAAAATATGGACTGTGCAGTAAAAATCCAGTCTTCGTATGCTCTAATTGAATCGTAAAAGGGGGAAAAAATAGTGCCAAAATGTCATACCCAATCAAGAAGATACATCTTGCCTTCATCCAAGCTTGAATCTGAGTTTGGCCTCCCACTAACAACCTCCAGAGCCACAACTCCAAAGGCAAACACATCAGACTTCTCTGTAAGATGTCCACGCATGGCATATTCCGGTGCAAGATATCCACTATGTTAGTGTAACAAAAGCAACATTCATTACAGTACATCCAGTTTAAGAAGGAAATGAAAATATGAATCTTCAAAAATTCTTACATTGTCCCTGCAACACGAGTGCTTATGTGGGTCTTCTTCTCATCATAAAGTTTGGCCAAACCAAAATCTGATATTTTGGGGATGAGATTACTATCAAGTAGAATATTACTAACCTTCACATCTCTATGGATGATTCGAAGTCTCGACTCTTCATTTAGGTAAGCTAGACCTCTTGCTACTCCCAAACAAATATCATAGCGTGTCGACCAATCAAGATCCAAACTTCCATTTACTGCTCACAGAAGTCATAGGAAAGTTTGAACTGTGATTTCTATACTCAATAATGCTCGACTCCAAAAGGAGACATAGTACTGATAATATGCTATAAACATACCAAATAATGCTTGATCAAGACTCTTGTTTTCCAGATATTCATAAACAAGGATTTGCTGTGTTCCCTCATAACAGCATCCATGAAGTTTTACTAGGTTACGGTGCTGCACAGCGGATACGATAGCAATTTCTGCAACAAACTGGCTCTTCCCTTGGTGGGATGCTACAGACAATTGCTTCACAGCAATCACCCTTCCATCACTGAGTGTTCCCTATTGAGTATAGAGTTCAAGTTAACAGGTGAGAGAAATCTGGAAAAACTAGATCAACTTTGGATATTTATTATTTATCTTTTTTCAATGCTCCTATTACTAGAAGGCTCAACTTCATGGACCAAACACTATATTTTATGGATAAAAAAAACATAAATCAAAAGTTTCATAGCTGTATAAAACCAAAAGATTTATGTTTCGTTGAACCTATGACAAAAAGTAATTCTGCAACCTGTATTTAGTTCTGGAAAAACAATTAATGTTAAGGCACTGAAATGTGCTCAGCACTTGTTTGGCACTGATGAGAACAATGACATACCTTATAAACTGGTCCAAATCCTCCCTCTCCAAGCTTATTTGCAGGATTGAAACCTTCTGTAGCAGTCCTCAGTTCAGCATAACTGAAAGAGTATGGTCTAGCATCTATCCCTAGAAGCTCTGAAAATTCAACAATTAACATGGCTTACTGTTGTGAACTTGTTAGATAATCAAATACTTCTGGGAATCTTTTGCCAAGTTAAAGCCGAGAAAAGCTGGAAAGAACATTTGCAATTGCCTAATCAGGGCATAGTAACGTTTTGAGTAACATGAAAGGGCCAGAAAGCAGTTTGGTAAAAAGTAATTGCAATATAATTTAGCAAAACGTAGTTGACCAAACTGCTTGTGTATGTATATTGAATTATTTTGGTTGTTTTTAAGATGCTATTGAAAATAAAACTTATTAGAAAGGTCAAATGTATTGTAAAACAGCTGAACTTTAATTTCTTACTTATGTTCAATCCTATTTATTGCACTAACTTGTACTACATTTAAGAACCTACTAATGGACCTCTGTTTTGTAAATTGAACAAACATTTGTTAAATCCTTTGGTCCCTTTTTCTCTAGGAAATATGATAGATAAGGCGTTAGTGATAGCGAAGATCTTTTTTTTTACTGTCATCATCAGTCTGTTGCCTTCTTCTTCGGACAATGAAGAAAACTGCAAGAAGTAACAGAAATACAACCCCAACACCAACTGTAATCCCCACTATTAGGCCTGTTCTGTTCTTCTGAATTGGAGGTCTTACAGTAGGTTTGAATTCTGTATTGAAGGTAGTTAACTCAATATCTTACATAATCTAAGAAAATCAACCAAAAGAGGAAAAAGAAAAAAAGGAAGTTGGTATTTCTTTAACCTGGGGTAGCACTGATGGCCCAAATAGAAGGTCCATATGTACCTTGATCAGGAATACAGCAAGTTCCTTTCCCAGCCCAAAACAAGTGGATTTCCAGGTAGTTTTCAGATACCTGAGCCTTATATTCTCTCTAAAATGCTCTTCTAGGGACTAAACTTATTATGTCAAAGTCATTTTCAACATGATTTCCTTGGAACAAACAGATTTAAAGATTGAAATGAAAACCTGTAACAGTTGACAGGAGAAAGTTATTGGGAAACAAAATACATTTAAGGTCATTCATCTTGCTTTAACTTCATCATAAACAGATGTGATACATAGGTGAGCTTCGGCTAAAATAATCTGAACGTGTAATACATACCTGAACATATATATCGAAAACATGCCTTGCCAAACTTTTCCATCCGGTAGTATCAAAATCATATATTTCTGCAAATTGGAGAGTCACAGTGTAGTTTCAGTTTTCAAGGCCTAAACCATAGTACCTTAGAGATGAAGCAGAGATTTGAGCTGTTTGAAAAAGTTCTGAGTCCTGAGTATTTGTGACTTCAGAGGTATAAGAACTTTTATACGTTGGATTTTCTCTCCCAGTAAAATATCCAATATTACTAACTCTCTGTCTATCTGCACTCACATAGTATGTAGCTGGACCAAGATTCTCATCATCACTCTCATACAAAATACCATTATAAGATGTAATTTCTTTACCACCACATTTAACGGTGAAGCTAGAATCTGCATACTAGTACAGTGACTTAACAAGGTACAAAATCAAGAATATGCATGTCTAAATGTTTAATTTATAATTGTTATGGTACTCCTCCTAGATATGACCTTATTACTATTAATGTGTTTAACTCTTGAAACCACAAAATATAGAAGTTGTACTTACAGATTGGAGAACCTCGATTGCAAGGAAAATTGCGTTGGAGACAGTTCAGCCCATGTGGCAAAGCACTGAAGGAAGAGGAAGAAGGAATATCGAAATTATGTTAGACAGCTGGAACTATCCACTAAAGCACCCATTTCTATAAGTTGTCCATTATTATTAATTTTCACTGTTGTTATAGAAAGTTTCAAGCATTTCAATAATACATAGAACCAGAGAATCACCTGCTGTTAGAACTTTCTAGGTTGAAGTTGTTGGCAACTAAGTTACTGCACATTGTACCAATAACATTCTGAATGTTAGTTTCATCATAGTGTAAATACTAAAGAAAGATGATATACAGTTAGTTTCATCATAGTGTAGGTACTAAAAAAGGTGAAATATAGTACTAATTTTACAGAAATTATATGTTTAAAAGAATTTAAGAACTTACAGTTGTAAGTTTTCATGGCTGATCCAAGAAGGAAGGCGGCCAACTAGATTATTGTAAGATACATCTCTGGAAGCATCAGGTGAGGAGACTATTAGTTACTCAATGCAGCTGCTAGTAAGTATAAAATTCAGGCATTATCCAATTCACATGAGTGTTTTTGATAAGCTTTTGACACCATCTAAAACTGCAAGTTCCCCATGTTTTTGCAAGAATCCCACAAGTCTATGTTACAAGTTTAGCTAAGCGTGTTAATTTACATTATCCAAAGAGAAGCAATGCACTTGAAATTGTGAAGATTAATCAAAATGCAAGTTTATCCTTTTATGTGAGTGACTTTTGCAGCAAGCCAGGGTTCCCAACAAAACTTGTTAGTAACTATTAACCTTTCCAGTTGATACATCAATTAGTAGAGCAATTCCTTTCTGGTATGTTGAAATGAGATTGATGCACATATGTCAAAAGTACTTACATATTGAGTAGATGTTGACTTTTTTCTGCAGGGAGGGTACCATTTAACTTGTTATTTCCAAGAAACCTGAGTACAAAACCAGCAGTACATTTTTCTATATAATGAGAAAATTCTTGGAGGTAAATGAAACCACAAAGCAAAAATGGTGGATTACAGGTGAGTCAATGAAGTCAAACTGAAAAGTGAGCCAGGAATCTGTCCACGTAGATTGTTAAAACTCAGATCCCTGAAGAAAAAGTAATACAATTACACAATTGTAAGATGAAGAAACTAGCTAACAACCAAAAGTAATGGAGGGAAAGATAAAAGGTTGAAAGGGGAATAAATAACTTACAGATGCACCAATCTCTGGTAATCGCCAATGTTAGATGGAATTGAATCGGAAATTTTGTTATTCCTTAGTTCTCTGCAGTATATAAAACCAACATTCCAGATCAAAGAAAGAAGAGGAAGAAAAACACAAAAGGTATACATGAGGTAATTCAACACAAGATATTAGAACTTGACAGTGTTGCCTTACAAGTAAGTTAGTTTTTTCATATTTGTTAGAAATGCCAATGATGATGAGCTCCCATTGGATAAATCGCTTATTCTCCTACATTTTCATTTTCCAAGAGATTGTTAGCATTGATTATTGGGAAATTCAAACATGATCAATGAAATGTTGTAGGTGAACACTCACAACTCAGTCAGCTTTGTCAACTTGGAAAAGGAGGATGGTATCGGGCCTTCAAATGAGTTTCCTTGAAACCTCCTGCAATAACATTTAGGAAAAGAAAATTTTGAACTGTATTGACGTAGCATTCAAAGTAGAATGTACCTTTAAGTACCCAAATATTCTCAGTCTCAAACATTATAATAAGAGTGTTTGATTCTAGATTCACAGTGAAGAAACTTGAAGCTAAAATAACTTAAGAGTGACTGAGAACAAAATAAAGAAAAAAATTAGGATAGTTTTCTTACAAGGTTTCAAGATTTGATCAATTTCCTATAAAGTTAGGGATCCTTCCTGTAAATTCAATGTTAGAAGCCCACCTGAGCACAATAAAAGAATTTGTTTAAGAACTGATCCAAGCCATTTTTCATCAGCAGGATGTATATCTGTATTAGAGAATTTGCAATTACCAGAACAAAATCAAAAAGTTCTTACAGTTGAACCAGGTTCTGTAGATTAGCAAAGCTTGAAGGAATCTCACCACTCACTCCAGAACTGTCCATATATTTGCCCAAGCAAAGACTTTTTTTTTTTTTAATAAATTTCATCACAATTCAGTAACTTGTCTACCATAAAAGCCATTTCCAAGTAAACGAATTACACAACATATTGTAGTAGAATCTTATGTAAAGTAACAGAAGAATGAATTCCACCGTTTGAATCTTGTGCAAAACATAATAGGGTAGAATATATGCTCAATGTCAGTAAAATTTTGCATTGAAAATGAAACTGAAAAGTCTACAACAACTTACAATTTCTTTAGTTTCTTCAAATTACCAAGCTCAGGTGGCAGAGGACGAGAGAGTCTCAATGCTGACATATACAGTTGCTCTAAATTTGACAAATTACCAAGCTCAGGTGGCACACGACCAGAGAAGTTGTTTGTTCCAATACCTCTACATCCTCAAGAATATAGTTCTTCAGTTACAAAAAAGAGTCCATTCAGATAAATCATTAGAATTTAGAAGTCACATAGTTAAAGACGGGGACAAACTTTTGCTAACTCAGCAACGTTTTTTTTTGGGTGATTTGGCAAGAAAGCAATAAAAAGATCTTTGAAGATAGATGTGAAGAATATATAATAAAAATATATTCATACGCTTCGATTGGGAAATAGTTTTGGGTTGATTTCATGCTATTGGCATGGTTGCTCGAGTTTTCCATTGCTTTTTTGAGTTGGTCAATCTATACTACATAGAATTCTATGATTCATTAAATAGATCTTTAACTTTTGTTGACAACTTGTTAAATCTTTGCAGTTATTTCAATCATATGATATCTAGATATTCTTAAAAAAAAAAGAAAAGGGATATACTTTAAATTTACAGTGCTATTAACTCAGGAAGCATGCCAAGTTTTTTTTGGAAGCTGCCCAGATAATGTATTAACGCTAATGTTCCTGATCAGAATGGAACTAATTAACATCAGTAAAAGAAAAATTGTAGTAGCTTCAAAATCAAAATTTGTTTATCCGCTGCTTACAGGTATTTAATTGCAGTTAGATTGTGTTGCGAACCTACCCAGAATTCTCAGTCATTCACACACACACAGCTCATAACAGAAACAACAGCAGTTTATTGCAACATTAAGAATTCCAGAATAACAGAATAAGTGTATTTCATTGATGACATCAGCATTACACCAGTATGGTTTGTATCTCAATACCAGATCTACTGAATTTAGTTGGTCACCAATGGAAACAATGAAAATAAGAGGAACCAACAATAGAACAAAATAGAAACAGATATGCTGGACTTCGAGGGCCAGCTACCTCCCCTTTTCCTAACTTCTTTCTCGATGCCTATTTACCCTTCTGCTGCTCCTTTTATTCATTTCTTCTACTAACAGAATTTACCCTTCCTCCAGTAATCTTTTGCCACCTGTCCCACTACCTTCAATTCACACTTTAGTTGCTTCTTTTAGTATTATTGATCCCCTGGTGCTCCTTCCCACGCTTCTTGTACACCCGCACTTCGCGTGTTGTATCAATACCCTCCCGAAGGAGAGCCACCTTGTCCTCAAGGTGGAATGAAGGAAATTGCAGTTTCAGGGTGTCATATTCTTTCCAAGTATTCTCATGGTGGGGTAACCCCTTCCACTTAACAAGAACCTCTCTTTGTCCATTGAGTAACCTGCGGAGCTTAAGTACTTCCTCCAGTTCAACCACTAAGACCAGGTCCTCATTTAGTGAATCCGGAAGAGGCTGAATATGTTGTGGTGGAAAATTGGCCTTCTTGAGTGGAGACACATGAAACACATTATGGATACGGGCAGTTTCTGGTAGTTTTAACCTGTAAGCTGTGGAACCAATTTTCTCAAGGACTTGGAAAGGGCCATAGAACCTGGGACTTAGCTTTTCATTGCAGCGGAAAGCTAGAGATTTCAGACGGTAGGGCTGTAGCTTCAGGTAGGCAGATTCTCCAACTTCAAATTGGACATCCCTTCTCTTCTCATTTGCAGAATTTTTCATGCGGTTTTGAGCTTTGTACAAATTCTCCTTAAGCTCAAGTAAAATGCTGTTGCGGGTCTGCATTTGTTGATTAACTTCATCCACCGGAGAACTGTGGTCTGTGTATTTCAACAACGCTGGAGGGTCTCTTCCGTATAAAGCTTTGAAAGGGCTCATACCCGTGGAGCTGCTATATGTAGTGTTGAACCAGAATTCTGCCCACGGAATCCAGTGAGGCCACTGCCGAGGCTGATTTCCCACAAAACAGCGGAGGTAAGTTTCCAAACACCTATTAATAACCTCCGTTTGCCCATCCGTCTGCGGATGATAATCCGAGCTCATATGAAGTTTAGTTCCAGCCTGTTTGAACAATTCTCCCCAAAAATGGCTCATGAACACATGATCGCGATCCGACACAATCGTTCTTGGAAACCCATGGAGCTTAACTACATCTTTAATGAATGCTGCTGCCACGTCCTTTGCTGTTAAAGGGTGTTTGAGTGTGAGGAAGTGGCTATATTTAGTGAGCCTGTCGATTACCACCAGGATAGTGTCCACATTGTGCACTTTTGTGAGTCCCACTATAAAGTCCATAGAAATGTCTTCCCAAACCTGAACTGGAATAGGGAGGGGCTGTAATAATCCGGCAGGTCGCAATGCTTCATATTTATTCTGTTGACACACATTGCAGGAGTTCACATATGTCTAGATATCCCTCTTCATTCCATCCCAATAAAACACATTCATCAGCCGTTTGTAAGTTCGAAAAAATCCAGCGTGACCTCCAATCGGGGATGAGTGGAATTCATGCAAAAGTTTTTGAATATGAGGGCCTTGTTTCGGAACAACCAACCTGTTGTGATACATGAGGTGTCTACCCATTAGCTTGAAAGGAGGATGGCAATGAGGGTCGACCAGGAGCTTTTGTGTGAGCTGCCGCAACTTGTCATCTTTTTGGATGGCCTCTTCCAGTTCATCTAACCCACCGAAAAAGCCCACTGAAATGGCGTTAATCTCCACATTCTCAGGCCTCCTGGATAAAGCATCAACGGCTTTGTTCTCTGGCCCGGGTCGATACTGTATTTCAAACTGTAACCCGAGCAGTTTTAACACCCACTTCTATCGGTCTTCATTCAAAAATCTCTGTTCAGTAAGGGAATGGAGGTTTTTCTGGTCAGTTCTGATGAGAAAGCGTCGGCCTAGCAAATAATGTCTCCACTTCTGGACTGCCAACACAATAGCCATCAGTTCTCTTTCATAAACCGACTTGAGTTTCGAATTGGTGGACAGACCTTTACTGAGAAATGCAAGAGGCTGCCCTTCTTGCATTAAGACAACTCCCAATCCAAACCCCGATGCGTCCGTTTCAATAACAAACTATTTAGAGAAATCAGGCATCCTTAGCACTGGTACACTACTCAGAGTAGATTTCAGAGCTTCAAATACTGACTGCGGTTGCTCACCCTAACTGAAGGCATCCTTTTTTAACAGGTTAGTCAGGGGAAGTGAGATTTTTCTGTATCCTTTTACGAACCGTCTATAGTACCCAGTCAGTCCAAGGAACCCTCTGAGTGTTTTAATATCTGTTGGGCGGGGCCAGTCGACAATACTCTCAATTTTAGAGGGATCCACCGCCAATCTGTCTTCTGAAATTAAATTGTCCAAATATTCCAATTGGGGTTGCCCAAAGGAACATTTTTTTTGGTTGGCCACTAAATGGTGCTCCAGCAGTTTCTGAAATGTCAGACTGAGGTGCTGCATGTGGTCTTCCATTGACTTGCTGTACACAAGAATATCATCAAAAAAAACCAGAATAAATTTTCGAAGGTAAGACCTGAATACCTCGTTCATCAAAGCTTGGAATGCGGATGGGGCGTTGGTCAGTCCGAAGGGCATAACTAGGAATTCGTAATGCCCTTCATGAGTGCGGAAAGCCGTCTTGTGCGTGTCCTCAGATTGCACTTTGATTTGGTGGTAACTTGACTTTAAGTCCAGCTTGGAAAATACCTCAGCTCCCCCAAGTTCATCGAACAATTCATCAATGGCGGGAATGGGAAATCTGTCGGGAATGGTTAGTTTATTGAGTGCCTTATAATCTACACAAAAACTCTAGCCACCATCCTTTTTCTTAACCAACAGCATCAGACTGGAAAAAGGACTGATACTAGGCTTAATAATCCCCGAGGCTAACATCTCCCCAATGATCTTCTCAATTTCGTTTTTCTGGTAATACGGGTATCTATAAGGCCTAAGGTTTGGGGGTTGGGCATCTGGTATTAATCGAATTGCATGATCCTGTGGTCCACTAGGGGGCAATTCCGGCAGAGCCTCAAAGATAGATCTGAATTGTTCTAACACTGGAAGCAACCTGCTACTGACATTGGCCTCTTCATCTGACTGTTTGTGCAACTGTCCAAATTCAACCATGTATCCAGTTCCTTCACTCCTCAACGTTCGGAGCATGGCTTTCAAGGAAACCATTGGTTTGCTAAGTGCAGGATCCCCCATAATTGTCACCGTTTCCTCACCCAATTTAAATTTCATCACCTGCTTCCTCCAATTCATCGTAGTCTCTCCTAATGTTTCCAACCAAGCCATGCCTAGCACCACATCTGCACTACTCATGTCAAAAGGAAAAAAATCTTGAATTATTTGTACTCTCTGGACTTCCAAACATACTGCCTTACACTCTCCCTCACACCGTACTTTATATCCATCTCCAACTCTCACCCCAAACGCCTGTGTTCGTTCTACAGCAATACCCAGCTTATCTACAAACTCTCGGCTAATGAAATTGTGGGAAGCACCACTGTCAATCAAGATAATAACTTCCTTACCCATAATACTTCCCTTTAACTTCATCGTTTTTGGGCCATTGATTCCAACAACCGAGCTAAGGGAAAGTTCAACATTACCTTGGCTTTGTTCTGCCATCGCTCTTTCACTGATTTCCACGTCTCCCGGATCCAATTCTTCTTCTTCTTCTTCATCAACAAGGATTACTTGAAACTGCTTCTCCCCACACTTATGGCCAAAGAAATACTTCCCATCACACTTGAAGCACAACCCTTTCTCTCTTTTCCGCTGTATTTCGGTCTCAGTCATTTTTTGAAAAGGAAATTCACGCCGTGGTGGATAGGTTCTATTGAAGGGTCTGAATGTTGTAGAGGTGTATTCGCGAGGAGAAGAATTTACCGATGAACCCACGGCAGCACCATCTGCGTTTCGTCGCCCGGAATTGGAGAATGAATTTGAGAAAGAGTTTGATTTTAGGGATTCCGTCGAAATTGGGGCTTTCAGTGAATCTCCCGATCGGGTTGAGGTTGGGTTGAAACTCCTGGATCCAATATTGCTTGACCCGACATTTAATCTAGGTCCATTCCACCTATGGGTTCTTGCTGGTCCTGTCTTAAGTTCCTCTAAAGCTCGGTTACGCTCCTCTACTCTGTGGGCTTTCTCTATTGTTTGGAGAAGGGAAGTGGGCTGGATCAGCCTCAGCTCAGCTCGAATTTCTGCCTTTAACCCATTTAAAAACACGGCGTTCAGGATCTCATCTTTCTCTTCCACCAGCAAAGCAGCTACCGCTTCGAATCTTCTTCTGTAATCAGTGACTGTACTGTTTTGCTTCATGGCCATAAGAGTTTCATAAGGATTACTCTCTTGAGATCCGCGAATCTCTGAATTAAGGCAAGTTTGAATGATGGCCACGAAGTTACAGGTGCCCTGACCTCCATCCATTGATACCAATTAATGGCTTCCCATTCCATGCACACTGCCGCAGTTGTTAGCTTACCTTCATCAGGGATTCCATTCAGAGTAAAATACCTTTCAATTCTAAAGATCCACTCGTAAGGATCCTCACCTACAAAAATGGGTAATTCCAGTTTCCTTCCCCTCAACTCACTCTGATTTTGTTCCAAACTCCCTGATCCACTTGCTCTGTTTTGATTTTCCCCCTCTTGATTTCTCACGTTTCTGGATGAATTTTGTTCCCCACGTCCAGCTTCTTCTTCATCCTTTCTCCTCATCCAACTCTGTATCTCTACCATGCATTCGCGAATCGTCCCCATATCCACGCCCAATTTCATCACCTCCCGTTCCACATTTTCAAGTCTAAAGTCCATTCTGGTAGCTACCATAACCCACACACTGGCTCTGATACCAATTTGTTGCGAACCTACCCAGAATTCTCAGTCATTCACACACACACAGCTCATGACAGAAACAACAGCAGTTTATTGCAACATTAAGAATTCCAGAATTCCAGAATAAGTGAATTTCATTGATAACATCAGCTTTACACCAGTATGGTTTGTATCTCAATACCAGATCTACTGAATTTAGTTAGTCACCAATGGAAACAATGAAAATAAGAGGAACCAACAATAGAACAAAATAGAAACAGATATGCTGGACTTCGAGGGCCAGCTACCTCCCCTTTTCCTAACTTCTCTTTCGATGATTATTTCCTCCTCTGCTGCTCCCTTTATTCATTTCTTCTCCTGACAGAATTTGTCCCTCCACCAGTTATCTTTCGCCACCTGTCCCTCTACCTTCAATTCACACTTTAGCTGCTTCCTTTAACGCTATTGATCCCCTGGTGCTTCTTCCCACGCCTCTTGTTATACACCAGCACTTCGCGTGTTGTATCAGACTGCTGACAGATGGAGACAAGGGACCTGACAAAAGATTTCGTTCCACGTTCCTATTAGAAACAGAAACAAGAGGTAAAATTAATGTTTAAGAACACAAAGCTCAAATCATTTTGTGAAGTTGATACAGTGTCATGTCTAGAGATTTAACATTACTAAATAAGAATAAAGTAAAATATTTAATAACCAGTCATCCTCATCTAATGGTCTAAAAATTAAAAACAATTGAAATAATTAAGCATAAACCATACAGATTGGTGAGGAAATTTAAACTCCATATCTCATCTGGGATCACACCTTCAACTTTCAGTTCGTAAACCTGCCTATAATTTGAGAAAATGTAAAAGTAAGAAACCATGAAATCATTGAAATTAAGGTCCTTTTGTGTACACTAAATAAAGAAACATGTGACCCTCAAATACGGAGTTTGAATTTTTTTCTTCTTTTTTCTGTTTATTCAAAGGTTTAAATGTTAAGACACTTGCATCTCGATGATATAGCAGAGAGTGTTGTTATTGTAAGAACAATCACATTTGATAAAACGGTTGTAAGCATCGGCACGAATGGCGACGGAGAAGTCAATGGCAGCTCCACTGCATGGCTCTCCACTTATATTCCAGTGATTTTGATTTGCAGATATCCCCCATTTTTCAAATAATGAATTCAGTGCTTTCACCATTATCAGAAGAATGAAAACAAGTATGTATTAGCTAGAAAATCACCCTCATATGAAAGCAAAGATACACCAATTTGAGTACGTTTGTATTTTCTTTAAAATTTAAACTAAAATAATAAAAAAAAGAAGAGGGAATTTGGAAGCAGACCTTCGTTAGGAGCAGTATTAACTTGAGCTTGAGTTTGAGTTACATGATGTACAAGAAGGTTCAAGAAAATCCAACTCACATAAGAAAAACAAACAACAACTGAAATTGAAGCTGGCGATTTCATCACCATGATCGTACATGCATGAGCCAATATTATGCTTCACTTCAAGCATATAATAGCTGGCGAATGGCCATTTCATCATCACGATCGTCATGAAGACTTACCTTTTCTGGGTCGAAGAGTCGAAGTTGACTTCAGCTATCTACTTTTTTTGTTGTCTCTCTCTCCCCTTTTCTCTGTGGTTTCTTGGTCGAAGACTCGAAGTTGACATCATTTCCAAGTCAATTTGTTTCCAATTTAATTGTACGTTTGAATGCAAATTTCTATACCTAATCCATAGAATAGTATATAAATAAATTTATTTAGCTTTTATTTTATAAATTCACTTTGTTTTTCTTCAATGCAGCCAATATTTAACTTTAGTATATTTTTCCTTTGTAGTTTCTTGTATGGTTCTTGGCTTGACTAGAGTCCTTTTGTGTAGTTAGATTTAGGGTTTTTGCAGATGGGTTTGGGGTTTTTTTGTCCATTGAATTGGTGGAGAATTAGTTTTGGGATGTGCCCATAAGGGCAGAATACTCTGTTTTGCTTCCGTAATTTATTGCTTTATATGGATAATAATGAAATAATATGATGAATATTTGTTTTTAGTTTCACTGTAAATGTTGGTTTCAATCATCTGTTACTTTAATGTTCTTGTATTCCTCTTACTAAACTAAAAGATCAACCAAATTATTCAACATTGATAGTGACAATGAGAATGGTTCAGTGAGACATTATTTTGACATTATGAAGAACACTTTGTGTTGAACTAATATGAAACAGAAGTGGAATCTAAACTAAAAGCCAATCAATGGAGCGGGGCTTGAGTTATCACTTATTTGGGGAGCTTTATCCATTGTACTTAAACTTGTTAAAGAGATGTGATGGCTACCATCATCACTTCCTTCAGTTGTATAATCACAAAAAAAAGGTCGCCACTCGCCACATCAGCAAATGTCCATTCAGTCAAGTTTCCGGGCTTGGAATTTACCGTACTCACTTCAATATCTCCACAAAGCATAGCAATCAAACGGGACATAGATGGCGTTGATGACGGCAATGACTGTGTACACAAAAGTACCACCCCTATCAAGCGTTTTACTTCTTCCTTGTTGAATTTTGATAATTTTGAGTCCACCAGTTCGAGTAGGCGATTCGTCTGGTATAGATGCCAAGCCTGGGAAGCAGGAAAGATACAAGTTATGATATGAGTGGCTGATGGATAAAAGGTATTGGCATGCACATCAAATTTGACTCGTGTCATCAAAAAGCGACAAACTAGACTCATTTAGACTGTTGGGATTCTTCCATTTTTTTCAGGTACTTTGTTTCACTGTAAACATATACCTGAGTTTTCATGAACTGACAATAATAAATGTTTATTGGTGCTGTTATTACGATGATGCAAACCAAAACAAAGGGCTAGAAATCATTTTGGCTCTAGTAAAAGAAGGGCACTGAGGTATAATATTCTACATAATTGTCATTCATACCTAATCAAGAAGATACATCTTCTCTTCTTCCAAAGTTAAATCTAAGTTTGGCCTCCCACTAACAACCTCTAGAGCCACAACTTCAAAGGCAAACACATCAATCTTCTCTGTAAGATGTCCACGCATAGCATATTCTAGTGTAAGATATCCATTATGTCAATTCAACAAAAGTAATTCAATACAGTATGTTCCATGAACATAAAACATAAAGATCTTAACAGATTTAGGAAGACAATAAAAATATGAATCTTCAAATCTCTTACATTATCCCTGTAACACAGATGCTTATGTGAATCTTCTTATCATTATAAAGTTTGGTCAAATCAAAATCTGATATTTTGAAGATGAGATTACCATCAAGTAGAATATTACTAGCCTTCACGTCTTTATGTATGATTCAAAATCTCGAATCTTCAAGAAGATAAGCTAGACCTCTTGCTACTCCTAAACATATATCAAACGCGTTGACCAGTCAAGGTTCAAACTTCCTTTTCCTGCTTCACAAAAGTCATATAAAAGTTTGAATATTGATTTCCATACCCAATAATGCTAGGACTCCCAATAAAAACATAGTACTGACATGCTATTCACATACCAAATAATGCTTGATCAAGACTTTTATTTTCCAGATATTCATAAACAAGAATTCGTTTTGCTCCCTCGTAACAACATCCATGAAGCTTTACTAGGTTACGATGCTGCATAGTAGATACAATAGCAATTTCTTCAATAAACTGGCTCTTCCCGTGGTGGGATGCTATAGACAATTGCTTCTTAGCAATGACTCTTCCATCACAGAGTGTTCCCTATTGAGTAAAGAGAAAGACATCAGTAAAAACTTGATCAACCTTTTGTATTTATTATTTACTTTTTTTCAATGCTCTAATTATTAGAAGGCTCACTTCATGTACGAAATACAATATTTTATGGACCAAAGAGAACATAAATCAAAAGTTTCCTAGCTAAATAAACTGAAAAGATTTGCAGGTTAGGCCTTTGTCTTCTGTTTTGGGCTGTAGCAGGCCAAGGTTTGACTGTGGTGGGTGTGGAAGGAATTGCAGAATCTCAGGGAGCTATAGCAGAAAATTCTGCAGTAGCCCACCTGCAGATTTGCTTGACTCTTCTGGAGGTTTGCTGTGGTTGGCCATGGAGTATTTGTCTGGTTCATTTGGAATTATTTCCTTGTAATATATGTAGAAGCACTGGGATTATGATTTCTTTGTTAAATTTGCACGTTAATCAGCTTCGTAATTGGTTGGCACATTGGAATGAACAATTTCTTGGTAGTGGAACTAAAGTAGCTTGGGATGTCTTTTTGGTCTTGTGGGTTTTGCCTTTTGATCTTTGGAGGGTCAAGAAGCTCCAGCCTTGTTTTTTTCTTGGCTTGTGCAGGCTTTTTTGTATAGACTCTAGGGTCTTGGGTAGTTTATTTCTCTTTTGCGTCCAAGGAGTGTTTTTTTTTCGGCTTCTTTTGGTAATTTGTATGGCCTTGTGCCTTGGCCTTGGGTATGCCCAGGGTCTTGTCTCTAAAGGGGTGATCCTTTTATAGGTTCTTATTCTTTATTCTTTTCTTTTACTAAAATTACCGGGTTTAACAGGAAAAAAAAAAAAAAAAAAAAAAAAAGTGAAAAGATTGTGTTTCCCATTGAATCTATGACAAAAAGCAATGCTGCAACCTAATTTTGTTCTGGAAAAACAATTAATCATATAAGGCAATAAAATGTGCTCAGCACCCTGTTTGGCATTGATTAGAACAACGACTTATTATAAACAGGTCCAAATCCTCCCTCTCCAAGCTTATTTGCAGGAATGAAGCCTTCTGTAGCAGTCTTCAGTTCAGCATAAGTGCATAACTGAAAGTGTATGGTCTAACATCAATCCCTAGAAGCTCTGAAAATTCAACAATTAACATAGCTTACTGTTGTGACTTGTTAGTCTAATCAAGTACTTTTGGGAATATTTTGTCATATTAAAGCTGAGAAAAAGCTGGAAAGAACATTTGCAATTGTCTAATCGAGGCATAGTAAGATTTTGTGTGACATGAAAGGGCCAGAAAGCAATTCGGTAAAAAGTAATGGCAATTAAGCAAAACGTAAGTCAGCTGGTGCCTGGCTGGCTGGTTGGGAGCATTTGGAGACTTTCCGATGACAGTAGGGGTCATTGTAATTAAACAATCTCTTAAGGGGGAATAAAATTTAGCCAATGGAAAACATGGAACGTTATTTTTTTTTTTAATCTTTTTATATATTTCTGTCAAATCCCGGGTCACGGGATTGCAAAAGATTGTTTTGAGTTTTATTAGACAAGTATTATTCCCTTAACCCAAATCTTAAATATATAAAGAGTAAACTACTTTTTCCCACCCAAGGTTTGCCTTAATTACACTTTTTCACTCAAAAAGTTTCAAAATACCACTTTCTCATCCAAAGTTAATATTCCGTTATTACCTAAAACCGATTATAATAACAAAAATTTTCTTCGTCACCACCATTTGAACCTCTGGTCTCCTCTCTATAAAACCCCTCTCACTTCGACATTTGATTTCTCGCTGATTGTTAGCCACCACAAAGTTAGGGTTTCCTATTCTGAGTTGATTTCCGACTGATTTCGACGGTGAATTTTCAATTGGTCGCCACCATTCAATCCAACGGCCTCTACTTTACAAAAATCCTCTTACTCTAGCTCTTGGTAACTCGTCGAACGTCGGCTGAGAAAGTGAAATATATTTTAGGTATTAACAGAATATAAATATTGAGTAGGAAAGTGATATTTTGAAACTTTTTGGATGAAAATTTGTCATTAAGACAACACTTGAGTGGAAAAAAGTCTCTACTCAAATATAAATTCCGAAGTCCAAGAACCTATATAAAGAGCGATACCCATGTGAATGGGGAATGAAATATATTTATACACAAGGGGTGTAATGTGAAGCTTTAGCTCCTTTACTTGAAGAAGAAGTGTAATGGCTGGGAGAATCGCTTGCTTTAGTTGCATAAACAAATGTGGTTACATCATCAAATTTCCAGGTAGTCAAGTATCCTGACATTGAAGTTTCTGCAATTTTTTTATATTCCTCAAAATAGACTAAAAGATCAACTTAAGTTTTCAACATTGATAGTGCCAATCAGAATGGTTCTGGCAGAGGTTCACAAGTAATTAAAAATCAATGCCCTATGTACATGTACATATAATTGACTTGAGTTTATTTGTGTTACATTTTAAAGCATCATCTTGTGGGGAACTAATAAGAAACAGAAATGGAATCTAAACTGAAAGCCAATCAATGGAGAAGGCCTTTAGTAGTACTTCTTTGGGGAGTTTTATCCACTATACTTAAGCTTGTTGAGGAGATGTAATTGCTAGTATCATCACGTTCTTCACCTGTATCATCAAATTCCTCAGCTGTATCATCAGTAACATAGGTGGCCACATCATCAAATGTCCATTCAGTCAAGTATCCTGGTTTGGAATTCACTGTACTCACTTCAATATCTCCACAAAGCATTGCAATCACACGGGACGTCGATGGCCTCAATGAAGGCAATGTTTGAGTACACAGAAGAGCTACCCCTATTAGGCGTATTACTTCTTCCTCATTAAATATTGATAATTTGGAGTCCACTAGTTCGAGTTGGCGATTGTTCTCGTATAGGTGCCAAGCCTGGGAAGTAGGAAAGATACGAATTATGATACGAGTGATTGGATCAGAAGGAAAAAAAGGCGTTAGCATACATATCAAGTTTGACTCGTATCTTAGAAAAGTGACAAACTATACTCATCTAGACTGCTGGAATTCTTCTATTTTCTTTCCTGGGACTTTAGAATTCACAGTTAATATATACTTTAGCTTTCATGAACTCGCAATAATATATAAAATATTCATTGGTGCTGTTATCATGATGATGCAAACCAAAACACAAGGCTAGAAATCATTTTGGACTCCAATAAAAGAAGAGAATTGATGTGAAATATAGTACAGAAATGTCATTCATACCCAATCAAGAAGATACATCTTCTCTTCTTCCAAGCTTGAATCTGAGTTTGGCCTCCCACTAACAACCTCAAGAGCCACAACTCCAAAGGCAAACACATCAGTCTTCTCTGTTAGATGTCCATGCATGGTATATTCTGGTGCAAGATATCCACTATGTCAATGCAACAAAAGCAATATTCATTACCATATACTCAATGAATTAAAAAAAATGGTGGTATTAACAAATGTAAGAAGAATGACTATATGAATCTTCAGAAAAACTTACATTGTCCCTACAACACGGGTGGTTATGTGGGTCTTCTTATCATCATAAAGTTTGACCAAACCAAAATCTGATGTTTTCGGGATGAGATTACCATCAAACAAAATTTTACTGGCCTTCACATCTTTGTGTATGATTCGAAGCCTCGACTCTTCATGAAGATAAGCTAGACTTCTTGCTACTCCCAAACAAATATCATAACGCATCGACCAATTAAGATTCAAACTTCCTTTTCCTATTCACAAATGTCATATATAGTTTGAACTGTGATTTCCATACCCAATAATGCTAGGACTCCCATGAAAAACATAGTACTGACGTACATGCTATTCACATACCAAATAGTGCTTGATCAAGACTGTTGTTTTCAAGATATTCATAAACAAGGATTCGTTGTGTTCCCTCATAACAACATCCATGAAGTTTTATAAGGTTACGGTGCTGCACAGCAGATATAGTAGCAATTTCTGCAGCAAATTGGCTCTTCCCCTGGTTGGATGCTACAGACAATTGCTTCACAGCAATGACCCTTCCATCACAGAGTGTTCCCTATCGAGTAAATAGTTTAAGTTAATTGGTCAAAGAAATCAGTAAAAACTTGATTAACTTTTTGTATTTATTATTTATTTTTTTCAATGCTCTAATTATTAGAAGGCTCACTTCATGAACCAAATACAACATTATATGCACCAAATACAACATAAATCAAAAGTTTCCTATCTAGATAAAGCGAAAAGATTGTGTTTTACATTGATCTATGACAAAAAGTAATGCTGCAACCTGTATTTTGTTCTGGAAAAACAATTAATCATAAGGCACAAAAATGTACATAGCACCCTGTTTGGCATTTGATTAGAGCAATGACTTACCTTATAAACTGGTCCAAATCCTCCCTCTCCAAGCTTATTTGCAGGAATGAAGCCTTCTGTAGCAGTCCTTAGTTCAGCATAACTGAAAGTGTATGGTCTAACATCTATCCCTAGAAGCTCTGAAAATTCAACAATTAACATAGCTTACTGTTGTGACTCGTTAGTCTAATCAAATACTTCTGGGAATATTTTGTCATATTAAAGCTGAGAAAAAGCTGGCAAGAACATTTGAAATTGTCTAATCGAGGGTAAGATTTTTGTGTGACATGAAAGGGCCAGAAAGCAATTCGGTAAAAAGTAATGGCAATTAAGCAAAACGTAGTTGACCAAACTGCTTGTGGATATAAATTGATGTATATTGGTTTCTTTTAAGATGCTACTGAAATAAAATAGCTGAGATTTAATTTCTTATCCATGTTAAATCATATTAACTTGTACTGCATTTCAGAACTCACTAATGGACCTCTGCTTTATAAATTGAACAAGCATTTGTTAAGTCCATTGTTCCCTTTTTCTTTAGGAAATGTGATAGATAGATAAGACGTTAGTGGTAGCGAAGATCTTTTGATTTACCTTTATCATCAATCTGTGGCCTTCTTCTTCTTCTTCTTCTTCTTCGGACAATAAAGAAAATTGAAAGAATTGAAACAAGTAACAAAAATACAACCACAACACCAACACCAACAATAAAGCCTGTTCTATTCTTCTTAGTGATAGGACTTCGTCCACTTAGAGGTCTTACCGTAGGTTCGAAATCTGTATCAAAGCTTAGTAGTTAAATCAATATCTTATCTAATGCTAGGAAATCAACCAAAAGAGGATAAAGGGAAAAAAACAAAAGAAGTTGCTATTTCTTTAACCTGGAGCAGCACTGATAGCAGAAATTGAAGGTCCATATGAACCATCGTTGGGAATACAGCAAGTCCCTTTCCCAGCCCAAAAAAAGTGGATTTCCATGTAGTTCTCAGATACCCGAGCCGTATATTTTCTCTGAATTGCTCTTCTAGGGACTCCGTCTGCTACCCTTGTTATGTCAAAGTCCTTTTCAACGTTAACTCCCTGGAATAAACAGATTCATTTTGAAAGAAAACTAGTAACATTTGAAAGCAGTATAATCGGAAACATAATACATTTAAGGTCGTTTGATCATGCTTGAACTTCAGTATAAACCTGTGTGATGCATGGGTGAGGCTTTTCTGGCTAAAGTGATCCGAGGATGTAAGGAATACCTGAACATAAATATCGAAAGCACGCCTCCCAAGACTTCTCCTCCCGGTAGTACCCAAATCAGCTATTTCTGCAAACTGGAGAGTCACAGTATAGTTTCCATTTTCAAGGCCTAAACCATAGTATCTTAGAGATGAAGCGGAAACCCGTGCTGACTGGAAAAGTTTTGAGTCAAGAGTATTTGTGAATTGAGACTGAGAAGAAATTGTAGACCACGGATTATTGGTCCCAGTAAAATATCCGACATTACTAATTCCCCATCTGTTTGTGTCAGTCACATAGTATGTAGCTGGACTAAGAGTCTCATTATCCATCTCATACACAATATTATTAGAAGATGTAATTTGGGGACCACCACAATTAACCGCAGAGCTAGAATCTGCATACCAATATAGCCACTTATCAAAGCAAGCCCAGAAAAGGTATCCCAATCTACAAAAGCAAGAATATGTCCAAAAGTTTGATTTATAATATCTATGGTACTTCTCCTAGATCAAGCTTATCCCAAAATAGATCCTTCCTTTCTCTTTTGACCTTAGTTACTGTTACTACATTTAACTCTTAAACCACATAATGGAGTTGCACTTACAGACTGGAGAACCTCGATTGCAAGGAAAATTGTGCTGGAGACAGTTTAGACCATGTGGCAAAACACTGAGGGGAAAAGAAGAATACACTTATACGAGGAACTTAATTAATTATGACAGCACAAAAACTTGCCACTAAAGCACCCATTTCTACTGGTTTATTCATTGGATTTTGATATTCAATTGATATAATTATTAAAGAATCATAGTTTAAAAGCAAAAACAAAAGTATATGAAGGCCAAAGAAAATATTGCCAGAAGACATGCAACCAGGATAAAAAAATTACTGCTCTCTCGAAGAAAACGTTTTTTTAACACCTTGTAAACATTTCTGTTAACGCCTTGTTATTAAAAGTTAACCTGATCTCATTAACCCTTGTCTTCAAAGTAAGAGTATGGTTACTTTTTTATACATTAAACTTATTTCTAAAAAATTGAGAGTACAGGTTAACATGCTAAAAGAATCCTCAAATGAACCATCAACAACTTAAGTAGACAACAATGCTTTCAAACATTTGCCACAGAGAGTTTCATGCATTTGAATGAAACGTAGAAATGAGATAATCACCTGCTGCTACTTTCAAGAGTGAAGTTATTGGCGACTAAATTTCTGCAGATTGCACTCATAAATTCGCAATGTTAGTTTCATCCCAATATATAGAATACAATTCTTTACTAGAAATGAAGTTTTCAATGAAATGTTACCTAGGAGCTAACAGAATATATTTCTTGTAAAGAACATAGAATATTAAACTAGAAAAATGAAAGAATTTAACAAAAAGGAAGTGAAATATAGTTAAAAAATCTAAATTTAAAAGAATTTCAGGACTTACAGTTGTAAATTTTGTCTGTTTATCCAAGAAGGAAGGCTGCCCGATAAATAATTGTATGAAACATCTCTGCAAGCACAAGCAAAGAAAAAATTTAGCTACACACTACAGCTACTATTTAGTATTCAGGCATTATCCAAGTCACATTGATTTTTACTGTAATCTTTTTACACCATCCTAAAGTTAAACTTCTCCATTTTTCACGAGAACCCCACAAGTCTACTTAACAAGCCTAGATAGAATTGTTAGTCCATATTTAGCAAAGAGAAACAATGCAATATAACAAAAAAGCAAAATTCAGGATTATGGATTCATATGTTTTCTGTAAAAGAAAGAAAATTGACAAGTACCAATCTGGATGTTAGTCATTATTTTTCTATTAATATCCATATATAAAATTTGGATGGATCAAAACAATATACAGATGATTGATGGTAGGAATATGTTTTACATCTTTGATTTCATAATGGGAAAGCACTAAACAGAGAAACTGGAATGCAAGTTTAGCATTTTGATTGAATGGCTTGCTCCCATTAAAATTATCTGTAAAATTGATATATTAATATAATAATAAGTACGGAGATCAAAGCAAATCTTTTAAAAGTACTTACATGTTGACAAGATTCTCATCTTTATAGGCAGGCAGGGGTCCAGTTAACCTATTATTTCCTAGAAACCTGAGTACAAAAGCAGCAATACATGTTTCAATATAATGAGATTATTCTGGGACGTAAATGACACAACAAGAGGAAATGATAGATTACAGGTGAGTCAACACAGTTGACCCGAAAAGCCAACCGGGAATTTGTCCACTTATATTGTTGAAACTCAGATCCCTGAAGAAAAATATAAGGATTACAAAATTATAAGATGAAGAAACTAGCTACCAACCAAAAAGTAATGGGGGGAAAAATAAAAAAGAGAATAGGGAATAATTAACTAACAGATATTGAGGAATCCAATAGTGGTTAACATCAGATGGAATTGAATAGGAAATTTTGTTATTCCTTAGTTCTCTGCAATATATGAAACCAATAGTCGAGATCAAGGAAAGAACAAGAAGAAAAACGCAAAAGTAGAGGTAATTCAACATAAGATATTAGAACTTTGACAATTTTGCCATACAAGTAAGTTAATTTTTTCATATTCGTTAGAAATGCCAACGATGATGAACTCCCATTGGATAAATCGCTTATTCTCCTACATTTTCATTTCCAAGGGATTGTTAGCATTGATTATTGGGAAATTCTAACATGATCAATGAAATGTTGCAGGTAAACACTCACAACTCTGTCAAATTTCTCAGCTTGGAAAAGGATGATGGTATTGGCCCATCAAAAGAGTTTCCTTGAAACCTCCTATAATAACATGTATGACAACAGAAAATTTAAATTCTCATTGAAGAAGCTTGAAGTTAAAATAACTGAAGGAAATTTCAGCAGAAAAGAGAGAAACAAAAGTAGAATAGTTTACTCACAAGACTTGAAGTTTTGACCAATTTCCTATAAAGTCAGGGATCCTTCCTTTAAGTTCAACGTCAAAAGCCCACCTGAGTACAGGAAAAGAAATTGTTTAGTTAAGATCTGTTACAAGCCATTTTTTATCAGCAGAATGTATATCCACATTAGGAAAACTTCCAATTAGCGAACTAACATAATCAAAAAGTCCTTACAGTGACTCCAGGTTCCTTAGATTAGCAAAGCTTGAAGGAATCTCACCACTCACTCCAGAACTATCCATATATCTGCCAAGGCGAAAAATATTTATAAATTTGATCACAATTCAGTAACTTGTTTCCTACAAAAGCCATCACCTAGTAAACGAACACATCATATATTATAATCTTATGTGAAGTAACTGAGAATTTTGGTTTATGTTAAAGCTAAGACCAAATGCATCCATGTGCAGAACATTATAGAGTAGGATGGATATATGCTCAATATAAGTAAAATTTGCATTGAAAATGAAACCGAGAAGTCTATAACAACTTACAATAGCTTTAATTTCGTCAGATTACCAAGCTCAGATGGTAGAGGACCAGAGAGTCTCAATGTTCCAATATACAGTTGCTCTAAATTTGACAAATTACCAAGCTCAGGTGGCACAGAACCAGAGAAATTGTTCGTTCCAATACCTCTACATCCCCAAGAATTTAGTTCTTCAGTTATGAATTGTAACGTAATTACACAACAGAGTTCATTTAGATAAATTATAGGGGATAAACTTTGAACTTACAATACTATTAACTTAGGAAGCATGCCAAGCTGTTTTGGAAGCGGCCCAGATAATGTATTAATGCCAAAGTTCCTAATCAGAATGAGGATTAACTAACATCAGAAAAGGAGAAAATATTATGAGTTTCAAAATCAAAATTTATATCAGCTGCTAAAAGGTATTTAACTGCAGTTAGATTGCTGACAGATGGAGACAGTGGCCCTGACAAGAGATTTATTCCCACCTTCCTATTAGAAACAGAGAAAAGGTAAGAAGTATTTAAGAACACCAAGTCCAAATATTTTATGATGTGGATACAATGTTTATGATACTGCCATAGTATTACTTACATGAAACCAGAAACTAATCCATACATGTCAAGTTATTGCATTTAATAACAACTAATCACAATTAAAGCAAATATAGATTATAAAGAAAAAAACTCAAATGGTAGTATAAATGATATGATACTCTATGTTATTCTAAATTTTTACTTTTTTTTTGGTCTTTTCATTATGGAGAGAGTTAAAGATCATTAAATAAGAATAAAATAAAATATTTTATTACTCGATAAAATAATACAGAATTGAAATAAGTTTTAATCAAATATACAAAATCATACAGATTGGTCAGGAAATTCAAACTCCATAGTTCATCTGGGATCACATCATCAACTTGCAGTGCGTAAACTTGCCTGTATTTTAAGAAAATGTAAAAGTAAGCAGTAATAAAAGGTTTAAAATTAAAGAAAGGTCCTTTTGTGTACAGTAAAAAGAGAAACATGTAGTACTTACATCTCGACAATGTGGCAAAGAGTTTTTTTTCCTGTAAGAACAATTACATTTAATAAAAGGGTTGTAACCATCGGTACCAATGGCTATCGAGGAGTTAATGGCGGCTCCACTGCATGGCTATCCACTTATATTCCATTGACTTTGATTTGTAGATATCCCCCATTTCTCATATAATGCATTCAATGCTTTCACTGTTTTCAGAAGAACAATGATAACATGTAGATATTAGCTAGAAAATCAGTATCTTTTAGCATTAACAGGTGATAGTAAACGTAAAAAAGACTGATGAAAGAAGTCTATAGGAAAGCAGCAGAAAAAGAGGAAATCAAGAACGAATTCAGTATGAAGAGCTATTTTAGAATATTTTTCTCAGTTCTTTTATCAACCATAAGCATAGTTTGCCTGCATAGTTTTCTATTTTAACTGTTCCTATGGCAAGCTCATTGGATCTTTCTTTCAGAGCTAAAATTATAAAAAGAAAAGATAGAACTTAGAGGCGGACCTTCATGAGGAGCTGTAGTAGCTTGAGAGTTGAGATTGAGTTTGATTATTCTTCTGAGCTTGAGCTACATGAAGCACAAGAAGGTTCAAGAAAATCCAACTCACGTACAACCAAACTACTACTGAAACTGAAGCTGATGCTGATGATTTCATCACCATTATCATATTCATACCAGCATCAACCAAGATATTATTATTATTATTTATATTGATTCAATTACAACTGCTCTTAGTCAAGTCCAATAAATCAAGCCCAAGTAGTTGTGACTTGTGAAGACTTGTTCTGGGTCCCAGTGGACTTGACTGAGTTCTTTTTCTCCTCCTTTCTGTGGTTTATAATTATTCCGCATTAAATATAAATTGGGATATTTCAGTATACCCCCAAAATTTTGCTGACTTTTAAGCTACCACCATTATGGAAAATAAAAGGTAGCCCCCATTTTTGACAAAATTGTCAGAACAATTACACCCTCTGATGATATCATAATGTTTTAAAATTTATGTTAATATAAAGAAAAATGTTACCCTTACAAAGACCATACAAAGAGGGTTACAAAGTAACAATATTAAGAAGAAAAAAACAAAGAAAAACAGAAAAAGAGAGAGAGAAATCATAAAAATCAAGGGTGAGGATTGTCTTTATCTATCCCTTTGTATGTGTCTTTGTGAAACTAGCATTACTTTAATATAAAATAAAGGAAATTACCCATTGTGCTATGTTATGCTATTTGATAGGGGTGTGCAAATTTTTAGGTAGAACCTGAACCAACAGGTACCCAAGGTGTCAGTTTCGGTTCCAAATTTGGTGGAACTAACACTATACGGTTTCGGTTCTGGTTCCACTACTTTAGGAATCGAAACCGAGGTCTAGGTACCCAGGATGAAACCAACAGATACTTAAAATATATTTATAATTTATGTACATAGTTGGGGCTGTATTGTAATTTTCATAAGATATATTTGTTGAAAGACTTTTGACAGGCTCTAAATGAGCTTTCCAACGGTATTTTACAGGCCCCATAACTCTTCCCGGATCAAAAGTTATGGCCGTCTGAATGGGACTTGCTCATTTAAGCCCTTTAGGCTTTACGCACGGAATTCTAACGTTCAACCCGCTGCATGAATTCATCCCCCAGACGTTCTACATTAGTCCATGTCAGCAGACTTTTGACGGGCTCTAAATGAGCTTTCCAACAGTTTCTTAAAACCCCATAACTCTTCCCGGATAAAAAGTTATGGCTGCTAAATGGGGCATGCTCATTTAAGCCCTTTAGGCTTTACGCGCGGAGTTTTGATGTTTTTCCCACTCTATGAACTCATCTGTCAGACATTCTATATCAATCCACGTCGACGAGCTCTGAATGAGATTTCCAACGGTGTCTTACAGGCCCCGTAACTCTTTCCGGATAAAAAGTTATGGTCGTCTAAATGGAACATGCTCATTTAAGCCCTTGAGGCTTTACGCACGGACTTTTAACGTTCAGCCCGCACCATGAATTCATCCACCAGACATTCTACGTTAGTCCACGTCGATAAACTTCTGATGGGCTCTGAATGAGCTTTCCAATGGTATCTTACAGGCCCCGTAACTCTTCCCAGATAAAAAGTTATAGCCGTCTGAATGGGGCATGCTCATTTAAGCCCTTTAGGCTTTATGCACGGAGTTTTGACGTTTAGCCTGCTCCATGAATTCATCCGTTAGACATCCTACATAAGTCCACGTCGACGGGCTCTGAATGAGATTTCAAATGGTATCTTACAGGCCCCGTAACTCTTCCTTGATAAAAAGTTATGGCCATCTGAATGTGACATGCTCATTTAAGCCCTTTGGGCTTTACGCACAGACTTCTGAAGTTCAGCCCGCTCCTTGAATTCATTCACCAGACGTTCCACATTATTCCACATCAACGGACATTTAACGGGCTTTGAATGAGCTTTCCAACGGTATCTTACAGGCCCCGTAACTCTTCCCGAATCAAAAGTTATGGCCGTCTGAATGGGGCATGCGCATTTAAGCCTTTTGGGCTTTACACATGGAGTTCTGACGTTCAACCTGCTCCATGAATTCATTCGTCAGACATTCTACATCAGTCTATGTCGACAGGCTCTGAATGAGATTTCCAACGGTATCTTACAGGCCTCGTAACTCTTCCCGGTTCAAAAGTTATGGCCGTCTGAATGAGACATGCTTATTTAAGCCCTTTGGGCTTTACGCACGGACTTCTGATGTTCAACCCGCTCTAGGAATTCATTCGCCAGACGTTCTACGTTAGTCCACATCAAGCAAGTGGAAAGAATTGCTCTTGCGGGGAAAGACAGGTAGGCTATGTATATATATACATTAATATTTGAGTTAATATCATGAATCTCTATGATATAGTCATAAAAATTATCTTGAGATTTCAAAAATAAAAGAAATCTTTTTGTCGTTAAGCTATACGTATTAAAGTAATTATAGGAAAGTATCTCTAGGTAATCGAACAATTCAATAAAGATTCTTAGGTTTATTACTCAAGAAATTATGAGTTGAGTTTGAATCCCTTCTCATTTGCNTCACCAACCGTTAATCCATACCAATGCCCTAGTGACATGACTATCATCGTCATCCGTACTTATATCAACTCATGATATCTTTCGGAAGCATCCGGTATGCCTACTGTACAATATAGTTGCCCAAATTTATATTGCTTCCGTAGGGAACCCTTTTCGATAATTCATTTACCTATTAAATGAATCATCTGGACAATTCATATACACACTTTATTTTAAATGCATGACTGAATAAAGGAAGCAATTTACATATATGAATTGAAGAACTCTTTCTTCTATTATTTATGATATATATAGATACAAGACAAAATGCTCTGAAACCGACAACACGAATGGTTTCTAGGGCATACACTAATATACACTGACACCTGTAACTCTTCTCGGATCAAAAGTTATGGCGTCTGAATTGGGCATGCTCATTTAAGCTCTTTTGGCTTTACGCACGGAGTTATGACGTTCAGCCCGCTCCATGAATTCATCCGTCAGACATTCTACATTAGTCCATGTCGACGGGCTCTAAATGAGACTTCCAACTGTATCTTACAGGCCCTGTAACTGTTCCCAGACAAAAAGTTATGGCCGTCTAGATAGGACATGTTCATTTAAGCCCTTTGGGCTTTATGCACGAACTTTTGACGTTCAGCCCGCTCCATGAATTCATCCACCAGACATTCTACGTTAGTCCACGTCGATAAACTTCTGATGGGCTCCGAATGAGCTTTCCAATGGTATCTTGTAGGCCCCGTAACTCTTCCCAGATCAAAAGTTATGGTCGTCTGAATGGGGCATGCTCATTTAAGCCCTTTAGGCTTTACGCACAGAGTTCTGACATTTAGCCTGCTCCATGAATTCATCCGTTAGACATCCTACATAAGTCCACGTCAACGGGCTCTGAATGAGATTTCAAATGGTATCTTACAGGCCCCGTAACTCTTCCTGGATAAAAAGTTATGGCCATTTGAATGTGACATACTCATTTAAGCCCTTTGGGCTTTACGCACAAACTTCTAAAGTTCAGCCCGCTCCTTGAATTCATTTTCCAGACGTTCCACATTATTCCACATCGACGGACATTTAACGGGCTTTGAATGAGCTTTCCAACGGTATCTAATAGGCCCCATAACTCCTCCCGGATCAAAAGTTATGGCCGTCTGAATGGGGCATGCGCATTTAAGCCCTTTAGGCTTTACACATGGAGTTCTGACGTTCAGCTTGCTCCATGAATTCGTCCGTCAGACATTCTACATCACTCCATGTCGACGGGCTCTGAATGAGAATTCCAACGGTATCTTACACGCCTCGTAACTCTTCCCGGTTCAAAAGTTATGGCCGTCCGAATGGGACATGCTCATTTAAGCCCTTTGGGCTTTACGCACGGACTTCTGATGTTCAACCCGCTCCAGGAATTCATCCGCCAGATATTCTACGTTAGTCCACATCAAGCAAGTGGAAAGAAAGGAATTGCTCTTGCGGGGAAAGACAGGTAGGCTATGTATATATATACATCAATATTTGAGTTAATATCATGAATCTCTATGATATAGTCATAAAAATTATCTTGAGATTTCAAAAATGAAAGAAATCTTTTTGTCGTTAAGCTATACGTATTAAAGTAATTATAGGAAAATATCTCTAGGTAATCGAACAATTCAATAAAGATTCTTAGGTTGATTACTCAAGAAATTATGAGTTGAGTTTGAATCCCTTCTCATTTGCTAATATGAATAGCTACTATAACTCTTATTCGACCGATAGTTTTAGGGTCTGGGAAGATTAGTTGAAGTACGCGTAAGCTGGTCTAAATACCCTCGATCATAAAAAAAAAGTTAATTATAGGAGGGTAATTGATGATACTGTATTTATTAACTCATAACACTGTTAGTTTAAATGCCTTACTAATAGTTTATCAACATCATAGAGATTTTGTTATTTTAAAAACCTCAAAAGGTTTTTTTTATTATTATATCATCCATAAGAGGAATTAATGTCAATAACTTTAATATTGTTAAGATGCTTTGTGAATTTTATTTTATTTTTGAAGTTTAGTTATTCTTTGAAGATTTGATGTGTAATCCAGCCAATAATGTATTAGATTGTTCTTAATTATATAATTAATTTTTTTGAGAATATAAGCATTTTAGGTATGGAAAATGATAGAGCCACTGAATCTGTGTATCGAATGACGTGACAAAACTTGACCGTTGATTAATATTAATTGATAATGAATCAACGGTCAGGATTTTGTCACGTCATTCGGTGCACAGATTCTGTGCGCAACCTTCGGTAACTGTAACATTCCTCTTTTAGGTATTGTTATCAGCGGTTGAAGAATTGATCCACGGTTAGGCATTGGATTTTATAATCATATCCCTTCAAAAAATTATATTAATAATACAAAAATTTTAAGTTTTGATGGATATAAACATATTAAAAAATAATTTTTTTACCATCTCTTACAAATAATTAATGTGCATAAGGGACATAAAAACAATTTTTCCCTATATAACACAGCAAGCTGACAAATATCCCCTCTTATTTTGAGGCGACATGTTGGTCCCTTTCTTGTAAATCAATTCTTATTATCACACTTTGTAAACAATTTTTCCCTTTGCCGATCCTCACGTTCTTATTCATTTTCCCCACAATGTGAATAATTCTACAAAATTCAGAAGTTTACCCCTCTTTAACGGCTACATTTCTCTCTCCTCTCCTCTTCTTGTGTCCAATGCCCTCAATCTCAGCAATCTTGCCCAAATTAACAAACCCTACTCTCTCTTCTCTCTCTGTAGTTTACTGATCGGAATGAAGCACTTCATGCAGCCAAGAAATACAATCTTGAGAGAGACCCACTCAAGTGAGTCGCCATCTTCGTCGTCTCCAAATCCTAATTCAAAATTAAAGTCATCGTGGAAGCAAAAATCATCCAAAGAAAACGCTCCGCCGTCAGATCTGAACTCACTTCTTCCACCTTCTCCGGCATCTTCCAAGATTAAGAGTCCGCTGCCCCCACGCCCGCCCAATCCCCTCAAGCGCAAGCTCGCCACTGATACTCTTCCCGAGAACGTAATGGTTGGGGTCCCAAACTCGGGTGTTCAAGTAATTTTTTCGATTTTCTTCTTTTCAGTTGATAGTTGATTTTATCTTTTTTAAGTTTTGACAGTATTTGGGGAAAAAGTGACTCAAGCTTGAGAAAATGTAAATTTTAAAGCATCTGTTTTGTTACTGAGAGGAAGGGGGAGAAATTGTTGAGTTTCTTTGTTCTGTTCTGTATTAGAAGAGAGAGAAATTGGAAATTTGCGTACATTGTTAAAAATAAATACTAGGTTATATATTGTTACTGAGAGGAAAGGGGAGAAATTGTTGAGTTTCTTTGTTCTGTTCTGTATTAGAAGAGAGAGAGAAATTGGAAATTTGCGTACATTGTTAAAAATAAATACTAGGTTATATATTGTTACTGAGAGGAAAGGGGAGAAATTGTTGAGTTTCTTTGTTCTGTTCTGTATTAGAAGAGAGAGAGAAATTGGAAATTTGCGTACATTGTTAAAAATAAATACTAGGTTATATATTGTTACTGAGAGGAAAGGGGAGAAATTGTTGAGTTTCTTTGTTCTGTTCTGTATTAGAAGAGAGAGAGAAATTGGAAATTTGCGTACATTGTTAAAAATAAATACTAGGTTATATATTGTTACTGAGAGGAAAGGGGAGAAATTGTTGAGTTTCTTTGTTCTGTTCTGTATTAGAAGAGAGAGAGAAATTGGAAATTTGCGTACATTGTTAAAAATAAATACTAGGTTATATATTGCTGATATTCTTGAATGTTATTAAGTAGCTTTACTGCCCAACTGTATTGAAATTTTTTTTTTTTTTTCAAACGATGATGATTTAACAGAGGGATTTAGCACACCAGAATCCGTTTACCATAGCTTCGAAGAATTTTGGTGTTATTACTTGTAAGGAAGACAAAGGTAATTCTTATTTGCAAATTGTAAATATGGGGCTAGTTTTAGTCAGTTTATTTGAATTGTTACACTATCTTCTCAATGGTATAATTTCCAAATTTGCAGATATCAATGTTGAAATTTATAGAGCTGGAAACCTATAAACTCCTTTGCAACTGGAAAAGGAATATCAAGACTAGCTTCTGCAGATGTATGATCATTATGATGAACAAAATAACTTTGGAGCAGATCAACCAATTTTTATCATTAGCCCCAAAAACAAAAAGTCACTGGGCATTTCATTTGATGGTAGGCTTTGATTGATAAGGAGTTTAACTTACATAACATTATTTTCCATTTTGCATAGTTTGCTTTTCACATACTTTGTTCAATTCCTTGGGTCTCTTTTTTATTCTTTTGTTGCTGATTTGTTTGTTTACCTGCTGTTTTTATCTGATGAGATATCTTATATATTATTCAACTATAGTTGCAAGGGTGCACCAAGTACTAAAGAGGAAGGGTTTAACAGGGAAAAGAGGTCAAAGAGTTAAGGTTTTCAAGGGAGCATGTGCTGGAGTTCATAAAAACAATATCTATGCAACAATAGATTATTTTTTAATTGAAGGTCTTCGTGGGGATGCTGCTGGTAGGCACTGGTTTTAAGACTCTTAGACTTATAGACCATGACTATTAGTTTGCTTTTTATCATTTCGTAATAGGACAAATGTATTGTTGACATGTTTACATAATTTAATCTTCTTGCAAATTTGATAAATTTCACCCTCCCTTTTTTACATTTCTAATAGGTGATGCTCGAATTATATGCAGGTATGCTATCTTGTGCATTTGTGGCTCTAAAAGTTCTATTTTTAGTGTATAAATATAATCCTTGTACTTGTTGTTTCACAAACATGTGATGTCTAATATCTTTTATTGTCTGAAAGGCCAATAGGTCTCATGGATAAGGAAGGATGTGTCCTCGTGGAGAACAATGGGACTGATAGCTTGGATATTTTTGGCAACTTATTGTTACCTATTGGCATAATTGATTTTGGAAAAGTTTTCCATTTAGTTTCAATTTTCTCTTTATTGCTACGTACATTTATATTTCTTTGATATTTGCAAAATTTTACTTGAAAGTATTTATTTATTTTTTTGTCATTGGCATTGGCATTAGTGTGTATGTATTGACAATATTGATTGGGAACTACAACTAGAGTAGCAACGTAAAAAAACTCCTGCTTTGATTGACTTGTTGAGTGCAACACAATGTCAAAAATTAGATGTTGATGGGGGTTTGTATTCATCAAACTTATCTTATTTTGGTTTATCAAGGATGAGAACAATGATTAAGTTATTTGGAAATTCATAAATATAGAATGTCACATCTTGAATATATGTAAAAATATTCTCCATTTCTTTTGGCACTTAGCTTGAGAAACAAAAATTCAATCCCTTTCTTTTCTCTTCCATCAAGATATTTAATCACAACTAATGAGTTTTTGTTTCAGGCATTATCTTTCAGTGCTAAAGATGGAGAAGTACCTCCTAGAGAAATTGTGGCTGTTGTTCGGCCTGCCAATGCTGTTTCTTCTAGTCCTTCAAAGAAGTTGGACCAGAAGCACATTGTTAAGAATAATTTATAGATGATCATGGAAGTCGGATTCATAGGTGAAAGGAAGAATCTTCAAAAGAGAATCAACATCTACACAGCTCATGTACCACTTACTTCTACAAAAGGGTATCAAGGTTTCTATATATTTGAATTCGAGTGTAAGTGACCTATTTCAGAATGCTGAGATGTATAGGTTTTCATTTCACCTTGTAAGTGATACAAAAGATTCTGATAGAAACCTGGCCTACCTCTGTCACGCTCAACTCACAGACACTTCCCAGATTATTTCAATTTTGCTAGTTATCAACCTAGAATTTTTAGTCAACCAATTCTAACCAAAATACTGCTCTCAATGGAACATAACAATGTTGGATAGATTTGATAATTGTACTCAATGACAGATCAAAGTGAATTCTATTAAGATTACAATTCTTTACAACTCAAATAAAGCAATAATCGATTAAATCAGAAAAACAGCTCATCCAGGATGAGTTTGCCAACCATAAGAACCTATTGGACTTCGAGAGCCAGCATCTCCCCAAATCCTTTCCCTCTACAAAATTCCCTCCATAGATCCTTCCTGCTGCCTTTTATTCTTCATGCTCTATTGTTGTAACTGAATTCAGCTCCCCAATCACTTAGCATTTGCCACTTGTCACTTTCCCATAAACCCAAAACCACCCTCCATCACGCTCAAAGCCTGACCTTAGTCCCTCAATCATCTATTTGTGCCGTTATTTTTCCTCCTATATACCAAGGTACACAACCACCCCCCACCCAACCCCCCACCCCCCCGCCAAACAAGGAGAGCCACCTTGTCCTCAAGGTGAAAGGAGGGAAACTGCAGTTGGATGGTGGAAAACTCTTCCCAAGTACTTTCAAAATCTGGTAGGCTTTTCCATTTAATTAAAACTTCCCAACTCCCATTCAGTAGCTTTCTTTTCTTTAGTACCGCTTCTAGTGACATTGCTGAAATCAAGTCTTCATCTAGGCCAGTTGGCAGGGGTTGGACATTCGAAGGTGGAGAAGTAGTCTTCCTAAGTTGGGACACATGAAAGACGTTGTGAATCTGGGTTGTGGATGGTAGTTGTAGTCGGTAAGCGATTGATCCAATTTTTTCCGTAATCACAAAAGGCCCATAGAACCGTGGACTCAACTTCACATTGTAACGACGGGCGAAGGAGCGAAGGTGGTAAGGCTGGAGCTTGAGCAAAACTGAATCTCCCACTTCAAAGTTTACTTCTCTCCGTTTGGTGTTCGCAAACTGTTTCATTCGATTTTGAGCCTTGACCAAATTATCTTTTAGTTTTTGAAGGATATTATTGCGGTCATGCAGTGGTCAGTTGACTTCTTCAACATGGCAAGGACGTTCAGAATGTTTCAGGATGACTGGAGGGTCTCGACCATACAGTGCCTTAAAGGGTGTCATGCCAATTGAGCTGCTAACAAGTGATAAACCAAAATTCTGCCCATGGAATCCATTTGGGCCGGGGTTAGCACTAACAAGCAACGGAGAATTTTGAAACAGCGGTTTACTACTTCCGACTGACCGTCTGTTTGCGGGTGATAGGCTGAACTCATACGGTTAGGTTCCAGACTGCTTGAACATCTCACACCAAAAATGACTAATGAACACCAGTCGCAATCCGAGACGATAGAATGCGGGAACCCATTGTAACACCTGCTCTTACTACTATTCTTATAGTTCATACTATGTAAAATATAGATATATATATGATGGGAATGCAAAATGTCATATTTAACCCCCTTAAGTTTAGTCTTTTATATGTATTTGTTTCCTAATTGTACTCATTATTACTTTATTTGGTTAGAGACAAATGGAGGTGTTAATTGAAAAACGGAATTAATTAGGGGAATTCGGACAGTTTCGCCACTGCTTCTATTCTGGGCATAATTCTCTCATCCAGCTCCGATTGAGATGATTCAAAATGCTGTGGAACTCTAAGAATAGATCTACAACTTTCATGTTTTGAGTGTTTAGAGATACTGCTGAATAAAGGTTTGAATCGAGCTGAAGTTGACGCACCTGCATTGCCGACGTCCTGGAGCGTTCTGACTTGTTATGCAAGTCAGTCTATTTTTGCACGTTTTGAAGACACATGCTGCACGAAAATTACAGCTGGAAACACCACTTCCTATTTTATTAGACTCTATTATTTAGTTCCAATTAGAATTAAATTAGGATTAATGTTATTTTAGGATAGGAGAATATTTCTTTTAGGAGATTGAGTGGGATTTGAATTCTAAAATTGGATTTTAAAGGGAGATCATAGGTTTGAGGGACGACGCCTCTCTCTCTTTCCTCTCTGGAATTTTCTTTCACTGGAGTTTTTGTTATGCCATGACGGCTAGAACTTTTGTAACTTGGTCGAAGGAACGGAAACCTCGGAATCAAATAAACTGAGATCTTTCTTTTTTAGTGTTAAATCATGTTTGAGTATTGAATTTTATTCTGTGCATATTTTCATGATGATGCATTTAATTACTAGGAGGCCTACTAGTATTATTTGTTGAAATCTACTGCTAAGTTTGATATCAAATCCATAATTGTTTGATCCCTCCAACTTGTGAAGCAATTAGGTTAGTAATTTGCTGCATCAGGAATTAGTAACCTTACGAAGAACATTCAACTAAATTAAATCAAACCGCTTGTGTTTGTGTTGTTTAGCTTCATCGATCTCTCTAATTCTTAAGGCTGCCACTAGATTAAATCTTGAGCACTTGTCTAGGGTTGTTTAGGGGTAAGATAATTAGGATCGCTTGTTTCCTGATTAATTACAATTAAGGAGAGATAGGAAATTAGTTCCAACGGTGAATATTCAATGTGTGAATTGATTATCTTTGCATCAATGATCAGTAGTAAGATTCCGATGGTGGATGTTGACAGAGACCAAGTTCGTCATTTTGATTGAATCGAATTAAATTGTTTTTGTTTTGCTGAGATTGTTTTTCTGTTTTACACAAACCCCCCAGCCTTTTTCACATAACAGCAAATTCAGCTAGACCACTATTTGTGGGATCGACCCTGACTTACACTACTACGTGTATTTTTAGGTTTTAATTCTGGGTGCCTACGACAGCACATCATATATCATATGAAAGATAGTGGGCCCAAATTTTTCTTTACTCATAAAAACATAATTCTTTACAAATACAAAATACTATGTATGAAAAACTTTCTAATTAATACAAAATATCATAACTGGTGGACAGTGATGCCAATACTCTCCGCTCCTCGACGTCCATCCAACCGCTGCAGTTTTTTCCTGCAAAACAGAAAGAACAACGAGGGGAGCACAACAATGCTCAGTAACTAAATCCTCTACTACCTGTCCCCGCAACTCACTCTTTGGTTCTTTCCTTACTCTACCGTTCTTCTATTTCTAATTCTCACTGTTTTTCTCTCATTTAACTGTTTTGCTCTTTTTCTTCTTTCTTTCTCTCTGTTCTTATTCTCTTTTCTTCTTCTCTTATTCTTACTCACCATGAAGGACAATCATGGTTCTCTCTTATTCTCATCATACTCACCATGAAGGAAAATCATGGTTCTCACCTGTATAAGCTCTATATGCAATTAATACAAAAGAACTGCATGTTTCTTTCTTCTACTGTCTATTCTTATTAGCTCAAACTTCCGCATTCTTTCTCATACTCTCTCTCTCTTTCTATCTCATTCTTTCTCTAGCTTTCTCAAGCTTTCTCATTCTTTAATTCTTTCTATTATCCCATTCTCATTTCTGTTTCTCTTTCTCATAACTCTTTTCTGTTAACTCTCTTTAGTAGTCATGGCCTCATCTTACCGGAGGCACGGCCGAGACTTGCTCCCACTCTACGTGACTTTTCCTCATTCTAGCCGATCGGACTTGGTTATGCATGGATTCGAAACCTCTGGCCATGTGAGTGTATAATCTCTCTCTCGGGTACTCGGGTATAGCCCTCATCCGCATGCACTCTCACGGGCTACACCACTTCTCTACCTCATACTCATGCCGCCCTCTCAATGCGGCGTACATGCAGGAATAAACGGGTTCCCCATTGCATAACCTACTCTATACTCTTATCTCTCTCTTATTCTTTCTCATGTTTGCTCATCTCTTTCTCAAGCTAGTACTCATAATATAGCTTAACTCTTAGTTTTTCTCATCTCTATTCTTTCTATTTCTTTTCTTTCTCATTCTTACTCATTGAAATGTCACGACCTCATCTGACCGGAGGCACGGCTGGGCGCTACCACTCTACGTGACTTCCGCTCATTTCGCTACTGATCGGATTTAGTCATGCGTGGATTCGGAACCTTTGGCCATGTGAGTGTATTCTCTCTCTCTCTAAATGTCACGGCCCCATCTTACCGAAGGCACGGCTGTAACCTCATGGTCCACTCTGCGTGACGGTCACGGCCTCATCTGACGAGAGGCATGGCTGGGGATCACAAAGCACCCACTCTCGTGATTCTACTCATTACTCACAGGTTCCCCATTGCACAACTTACTCTATTCTCTTCTTTAACTCTTGAGCACAAGATCTCTACTCTTTCTCTAGCTACTCATCATAATGTAGCTTAACTCTTAAAGTAATTCTCTACTCTTTCTCAAGCTACTTCTCAATGCACAATTAATTCATATGGATGGTTCATACTCATTAATGCACTTATGAAATGCCAAATGCAATATTGCTCTAAAATCGTCATTCTGCACAGGTCACACTAAAAAGGGCATAACTTGCGTTATACACATCGGATTGCTACGGTTTTGGTCTCGTTTTAAAACTTAGAGACAGGGCTACAACTTTTATGTTTTGGTCTAAATCCAGTTCAATCCGTAACATGCCCAAAAATTACTCAGAAAGTCACGGCTGTGACAGGGCAGATTCCACTTAGGCATTTCATCAAACAACTCATGTGCATACCAAAAACTCTAATTATCACTAACTCTACTCATCTATTTAATCATCCAAAATGGGAGAAAAACTCCCTCATATAGTCATAATTCCTGCCAAGGAAAACACTCCCAAAATATTCATACAAACTCCTCCAACTTCAACTCAATTTCCATCTCTCATCACACATCAAAAACACTTCTCATAACACATATTCATCTCAACTCAATTCTCAACAACATAACATACTTATACAAGCATACATCTCTACTCAATCTCTAAATCTCTACTCAAAAGCTTATTCAAAACTCAAGTTGGTTGGATTTACTTACCTTATACTTGAGTAGTCTCCACTGAAGCTCTCTACTCTTGTTGGACCATAGCTTTCCCTTATTTCCTAAGCATAAACTTAGTAAGAACTTAACCCTTACATGAATAAAACTCATCTCTAGAGTAGGGATTCTTACCTCTTCTTGCTTAGGATCACTTCTTTGTCAAATTCCAACTCAAAACTCTCAAAAATCCCTTGGAAGATTGAGTGAGAAATTGAGAGAAAATGGGAGACGAAGAGGCGGTGGAAATGGGTGAAAATGAATGGGTTAAGAGAATTCAACCCCTATTAGCTCATATAATATACACTCTTTCCCATTTTGCCCTTACTCTTTCTTGAAATTTCCACCTTTATCCTTTAATTTTTTACAAACTCACCCCCATTTTACATTATTCTCCATGAAATTTCCTTACATTTTACTCCCCACTTTTCCTGCTAATTAGGGGTAGAAAGGTCATTTTACCCCTATGGAGAATTCTCTAGAAACTTCAAGGAACTTTTCCGCCGTCCCGTTGCCGCGGCAAAGAACTTTCTGTCGCCCTGGTGAAACATTCCAGAACTGACACCGCCAACACAGAACCAACGTCGCCGCGGCGAAGCTTCTCCCTCGCCCCGGCGAAGACTGCACTCCTAAAATCTGCCAAGTCTTGATCAATTCCAGGGTAAACACTCAACCAAGGGCCAACCAAACAACATGAACAATATACAAACTCATTTAGGGGCAATTCGATAACCTTTTAGGCCATACCATAAACAATGGCTACGTATCTCAAGTGGGGTGTTACACCCATGTAGCCGGACAACCTCTTTAATGAATAAATTTGCAACATCTTGAGCTGTATATGGATGTTTCAAGGTGAGAAAGTGGCTATACTTGGTTAAACCTACCATCACCACAATGGTGTCAACTTGAAAAGCCCTTGGTAAGCCCGTGATAAAGTCCATCGAAATGTCTTCCCACACCTGATTTGGAATAGGTAACGATTGCAACAGGCTAGTCGGACTTAGAGCTTGATATTTACTCCTTTGGCAAACCTCACATGCCTCAATAAAGGTGCCTATATCTTTTTTCATACCCTCCCAATACACTACATTGGCCAAGCGTTTGTAAGTGCGGAAAAAACTTGAGTGACCACCCATAGGAGACGAGTGAAACTCTTGTAATAACATCTGAATATGCGCCCTCGTGCATGGCACAACCAACCTGTTATGGTACATCAATTGGTTCCTTACTAGTTTATAGGGCAGTCGGCTGGACGGGTGATCAGTCTCAGATCATTTAAGAAGTGTAAACTCTTCTGATCTGTCTTTATCACGAAATGTCTGCCCAATAAATAATGTCTCCACTTCTAGATTGCCATGACCACAGCCATAAGCTCCCTCTCATAGACCGACTTAAGTCGGGACTGTAACGACAACCCTTTGCTCAAGAATGCCAAGGGTTTATTTTCTTGCATGATAACAGCCCCTAACCCATGGCCAGATGCATTTGTCTCAATCACGATTTCCTTAGAAAAATCGGGCATAGCTAAAACTGGTACTGAAGTCATAACCTGTTTCAATTCTTCGAAGGCCCTCTGTGCGTCACTGTTCCATTTGAACGTATCTTTCTTTAATAGTGCAGTTAGAGGAAGTGCAATCTTACCATACCCACTGACAAATATCCGATAATACCCTGTCAAGCCTAGGAATCCTCTGGGAGCTCTTAAATTTTTTATAACTGGCCATTGCAGAATGCTATCAATTTTGGAAGAGTCAACTGCTACTCCGGCTGACGAAATGATGTGTCCTAAATACTCGAGTTCTCGCTGCCCAAAGAAACATTTTTTGTGGTTGGCGACTAACCTGTTCTCGTACAGTGTCTGCAAGGTGATTGTTAAGTGTCACACGTGATCATCCATATTTGCACTGTATACTAGAATATCATCAAAAAACACCAGAATAAACTGCCGCAAGTATGGCGGAAAAAGGTCATTCAATAGAGCTTGGAAAGTTGCCGGTGCGTTGGTTAGACCGAAGGGCATGACTAGGAATTCATAATGGCCTTCATGGGTTCGAAAGGCGGCCTTCGGAGTATCTTCTCCTCTCATGCTGATTTGGTGGTACTCCGACGTCAAATCTAATTTGGAGAAGATTGTAGCCCCCTCGTAATTCATCAAATAACTCATCCACTACTGGAATTGGGAATTTGTCCAGGACAATGATTTTGTTTACCGCTCGATAATCGACACATAATCTCCATCCACCATCTTTCTTCTTGACTAATAACACGGGACTAGAGAATGGGTTGATACTTGGTTTGATAATGCCGAAGGCTAACATTTCTCTGACAATTCTCTCAATCTCATTTTTTTGGTAGTAGGGATAGCGGTAAGGTCGGATGTTTAGTGGTTGTGCGTTGGGTAAAAGCCGAATGGTGTGTTCATGGTTCCTAATGGGAGGTAGGCCTGTTAAAGGTTTAAAAACCCCTTGGAACTGCTCCAAAATTTCTCTCAATCGACTGTCTACATCGTCCCCATTTTCTGGTTGTTTGTGCAAAGATCCAAATTCTATAAAATAGCTCTGCCTTTCCCTCTGAATTGTCTTCAACATTGCCTTCAGAGAGACCCATGTCTTGCTCAGAGCTAGGTCCCCACAGAGTGTCACCGTCTTACCTTTCTTCTTGAATCTCATTACCTGATTTTTCCAATCTATCGTGGTTTCTCCCAACGTTTCTAACCAGGCCATTCCTAACATTACATCCAAACTGTTCATATCAAATGGGAAGAAATCCAACACTACAGTCACTCCTTAAAGATCAATACAGACTCCTCGGCATTCACCTTCACTTCTCACCCGGTAACCATCCCCTACCCTCACTCCAAACGACTGTGTTCCAGTAATAGGAATTTTTAATTTCTCCACAGCTCCTCTACTAATGAAATTATGAGATGCTCCACTATCAATCAAAACAATCAGCTCTGTATCCCGAATCTTCCCCTTCAATTTCATGGTTCTTGGCCCATTGATTCCCACGATAGAACTGAGTGACAACTCCACGTCCTCTTGGTTAGCTTCCTCAGCTTCCTCGTTCATCTCTTCCACTTTAACAAGCCGAGTTTCTTCCTCTTCTTCTTCCACAAGGATGACTTGAAATTGTCTTTCTCCACAACGATGACCAGGAAAAAATTTTGCATCACACCTAAAGCATAAGCCTCTCTCTCTCTTTTCTTCTGGATCTCGTTCTCAGTCGTGTTTAAAGGGAAACTCTCTGCAAATGGGGAGATTCTGCTCTATGGGTTGATTAACGGTGGAGCTGCTACTTCGTTGGCTGTTGTTTGAGTTAGTATTTGGAGTTGGAAATCGTCGCTGCTGGTCATGGAGGTAATTAGATCTGGGTATATTTGTGAATGAAGGCTGGAAATTATTATTATATTTGAATCCTTGGCTTGGACCCAATTTGACGACCTGACCCCACTCCACCAAAAGAGTTTTGACTTTTATTTGCCAAACTAATTCCCCCAAAACGTGTCACTCTATTCATTCCATTTTTAATTTCCTCTAAGGCCCAATTTTTGTCTTCAATCCTTTGGGCTAATTCAATTAATTGGACCAATGTTTCAGGCCTCCTCAATCTTACTTCAGCTTTAATTTCGGGCTTAAGCCCATTGATAAATGCAGCCCACAAACATCTTCCCTAACCTCACGAAGAGGAGCAGATGTTGCTTCAAATTTTCTGTGATACTCCTCCACAGTTCCTGTCTATGTAATCGCCATTAACGCCTTATAAGGTCCTTCCTCTTGAGACCCACTAATCCTATGAATAAGCGCAAGTTTGAAAGTGGCCCACGACGTCATGGGAGCTCTAATTTCCATCCATTGAAACCAACTAACAGCATCACCTTCCACGCAAACCGCAACAGTGTTTAATCAATCCTTTTCCTCCTGGATTTTGTACACGCCAAAGTATCTCTCAATTCTGAAAAGCCACCCATATGGATCGTCTCTTGTAAAGATTGGTATATCCAATTTTTGGCCACCATACTCCGGTCTTCCTCGCTCACGGTGGTTGTGATTGTCATCTGCCTCCCCTTGGTTTTGGTTGTTTTCCCCATTAACTCCAGTTGATCCACTCCCTTCTCCCTTTCCAGCTTCTTCTTCATCTTTTCGTCTCATCCACGCTTGCATCTCAACCAAACACTCTCTAATCGTATCCAGTTCCCTTTCAATCTTATCAACCTTGTTCTCCATTCTTGTACCAACCATAACCTTGCTCTGATACCACTTTGACAGAAACCTGGCCTACCTCTGTAACGCTCAACTCACAGACACTTCCCAGATTGTTTCAATTCTGCTGGTTATCAGCCCAGAATTTTCAGTGAACCAATTCTAACCAAAATGCTGCTCTCAATGGAACACAACAATATTGGACAGATTTGATAATTGTACTCAATGACAGATCAAAGTGAATTCTATTAAGATAACAATTCTTTACAACTCAAATAAAGCAATAATCGATTAAATCAGAAAAACAGCTCATCCAAGATGAGTTTGCCAACCATAAGAACCCACTGGACTTCGAGAGCCAGCATCTCCCCAAATCCCTTCCCTCTACAAAATTCCCTCCTCCACAGATCCTTCCCGCTGCCTTTTATTCTTTGTGCTCCATTGTTGTAACTGAATTCAGCTCCCCAACCACTTAGCATTTGCCACTTGTCACTTTCCCATAAACCCAAAACCACCCTCCATCACGCTCAAAGCCTGACCTTAGTCCCTCAATCCTCTGTTTGCGCCTTTATTTTTCCTCCTATATACCAAGGTATTGTTAGTCCATCAAATTCTTATCTCTTTTTGTTCGTTGCAGTATAATATGATATCGTTTCTTGTGTTTTATGATTATATAACCTGATATGATGGAATTTTTTGCTTTAGCCTCAGTCAAGCTGTAAGAGTTGTGAGAGATGTGGTAGTTTTAAGGTTGGAAATTGGAGACTTCTGATTTGTAAACAGAGCCCAAAGTTCTGTGTTAGGTAAGAAAACTTTTAACGAATCAGCTTATCAATTTTTTTTGTTCATGAAACTCACAGTAAAATCATTTCCATCTTCCAGCTGAGATAACTCATTCATACAAAATTTTGAAGAAACTTCGGATAACATTATTCTTTGCTAGTCTTAAGCCTAGAGTACAAAATAAGGGGTGATAAGTATCCCAAATAATTTATCACAAGATGCTTCTTGTATTGCACAGGAATGAATTGCACAATTTCCCATCCAAGGTTTATTGTAGAAAGATGAAAAGTAATTTTATTGGCTCATTCCTAGAATTAAGTATGATACTCTTTATCATCCACTCAATCTCAATACACTCTCTAAATAGGATTAATGACTAATAAAGCCTCATCTTTTCATCTTTTAACCGGCATTACGCATGGCGAGACTTTACAGCTTAAATATTGTCATTGGGCCTAAACCTATAAGCTTAAACTTTTGGTTTAAGTAGTTACTTAATAAATCTATTTACCTTTCACATCAATTATCATGCATATTTTAATGCTCTTTGGGGAGTTTCTTTGTCCTATTATTTTTCCCTTAACTAGCATTTCTAATTAGACTTAATAACCTTTTATATTCCCCCTTTTGTCATAAAATAACCACTTTCCACATAGTTGGTTCGTGCTTTCCACATTTATCCATTGTGTGCTATGACATCTATGATAATCAGATTCCATTTGCATCTGTTACGAGGGTGATAGTATTTTTTTGGTGTGCATTAGCTCCTTGTTTAAGTTATCCTAATTCTATAGGATATTCTGATTGAAAGCTATGAGTTGGACAAGATCTAGCCACATTATGAAGCTACCTTGGTGATATCTCCACAAGATGAATTGGCTTTAGTTTCAATTCCATGTCAAGGTATTCCAGTGATCTTTAACAGATTTGCATCTAGAACCTGTTTCAATCTTTTTTCTAACATCATCTTGCCATTGTACTCGTATGTTTATATATGATTTATATATATGTATCAGTTATTCTTGGATCTTTAAAGCATGTCACTATCCAATCACCAAATTTTGGAAACAATTTGCTTCTAGGCTCTGTGGTTATGCACCTTAAATTTGAGGTATTTTGGGGATGTTATAATTTTTATGGCTAGACTTATTTTGGAAAATTTGTAATGTCTTATGATTGTAATTAAGTATATTGTAGATTAATGAAGCAAACTAGAGTGGTTGACAAATCATTAGTCTCAAAGATTAATCTTATAAACGGAGGGGCCTAGCTGAACTCAATTTAAAGTTAATTATTATATACTAACATCGTATATGTTGTGCTGGGAACACAATTGATTATACAGATAATTATATGTTATTTGACAACCTAAGCATATCAACTGCATCAATGGGGTAGATTCCTTAATATTGCATTTGGTATTTCACAATGTATTTTCATTTAACCCATGGTACTTAGTGTATGCTGTTAATCTTTGATTTTAGTGCAGAAACTTGATGTTATTAATTTCCTTTTAGCATGATGGAACCACTTGTTCAAGCAACTCATCCCAACACACACACAAGAGCAGAATCAAAATAACACTCAATTGGATTAAACTGAATGTTAGTATTGAAACTGAATGAAATAACAGTAGCATGAAAAAAGAGACCCTAGAACAATTCCCAGCAATTTGAGGAGCTGGAGACCTCCCACAACATTATCTGACCCAACTTGATACCTCCTTTACCACACCTTAGCTATATATACCCAAATACTTCCTATACTACCTTTACTCTAATAACTTTATTCTATCCAACCACATGCATGCTGAATCCCGTAACAAACTGTAACAACCCTTATTCACACTCATTTCCCCTTAGTGTAACAACCCTCACTCACACTCATTTCCCCTTAGTGCTCCCTTTTTATGCCCCCTTGGCTTATAGACTATATTGACAGGAGGTCTATGATAATCCGTAAATTATACAGTTTTATTTGATCTTTTTGTCGGATTTCAGGTACTTTCTAGTGCATTTTTACCTGAATTGGTGCTTAATTCTTTACTTTTCGTGTTTCAGGTTAAAATGGACTTTTTAAGCAAATAAAGACAAAATTGGATAGTTTTGACTCAGAAATTAGCGGATCTCAGAAGATAGGAGAGTTCCGGAGCAGGACAAAGCACGATAAAGCTTGTTCCTAAGGAAGAGAGCCGAGAATCGAAAATCGAACGAAGAAGCAAGCAGAGTGGCAGTTTTGTAATTTTTAGAACTTTTGAAGGGGCTTCGCCCCGGCGAAGAAATTGTCTTCGCAGTGGCGAAGTAGGCCAGGGACGAACTTATCTGTTTCATTCTTCGCCGCGGTGACAGTCAACTTATTCAGTTTTGTAAACGCACAGTTTCGTGTTGTGCGTGTTTTGGCTGGGTTTTTGGACTAAGTATAAAAGAAAAACTTAACCTTTTGCCAAAGTGGATCTAGAGCTTTTTAGGTTTAGCCATTTTTACACTTTTCTTAGAGTAAAGCTTGGAGTTTTTCGGATTGTTTAAAGAAAGATTCAGATTTTGACTAGAAGATTCATCTTTTGGGGAGATTTCTTATCTTTCATCTCAATTTCATTATGTTTAACTTGTTTGTTTCTATTTTTCGTTTTTGTAGTATTAATTTAGCTATGAACTAATCTCTTATGGGTTAGGGTTTTGATTGTAGTTTGGATTCTAAATGGGTTGAGTATTTGATTGTGTTATTTCCATGTGAATAAGCTTTGGTTGTGTGTTACTCTGAAATTGAATGTTGTATGTGATGAACATGATGAGATTGAGAAATAATTCATGTTAGGCTTCTTGGGTAATCACCATTATAGTATTGGATGCTAGAGATAGATTCAAGAATTAATGAAATCAATTTAGGATTCTTGTGCTTAATGAATTCAGAATTATTAACCTTCAATTTGTTGGGTGCTGAATGTTAATAAGGATGAATAGGAAAACATAGCCCGAGAGGGTATGTTTAACATATTAGTGAATTCGATTTACAACCATTGCGCATGAATGTGAATATAGTGTAATTTTAGGTTTAACTTATAAAAATCCAAACGAAGTCAAAACCCTACCCTTTTTGCTTAAATTGATATTCCGTGTTTAATCTTGCTTTCTTAATTAAGAGTTAATTCTTTGTTTAATTTCATTGTTGTTTTTAATTTCAATTTGCTCCCACCAATCCAAGATTTCAATTGCTTCAACTTGATAACGTTAGGAAACTTAGTGCTTTGCTAACAGTCCTCGTGGGAACGATATCCTACCCATCACTTTATTACTTGAGTGACTAGTGCACTTGCTAGTTTTGCATGTTGTAAGAAACACTCCATCAGTCTATCAATACCCTTCCCTAGGAGAGCCACCTTGTCCTCAAGGTGGAATTGAGGGAATTGTGTGTTGATGACGTCGAAGGACTCCCATGTAGCTTCAAAGGGGGGCAGATCCTACCATTGAATGAGGACCTCTTCGGTGCCATCGAGTAGGGACTGCGTTGCCAGGACTGATTGTGGTTGAATCAGGAGTTCCAGCTCTTCGGTGAGAAAAGTGGGGAGTGGCTGAACTGGAACGGAGTTATGCACACTAGGTTTGAGCTGGGACACATGGAACACCGGATGAATATGGGCAGTGGGGGGCAGATCCAGTTTGTAAGTTGTCAGACCAATTCTGTCTAGCACCTTGAATGGTCCATAGAACCGAGGACTGAGTTTCTCATTCAGTTTCCTGGCCAACGACCTGAACTTGTAGGGTTGCAGTTTTAGGTACACAGAATCTCCCGGAGAGAAACTGATGTCTTTGCGATGTTTATCAACCTGCTCCTTCATGTGTCCTTGAGCAGATTCCAGGTGGTGTTTAAGTTTATTGATAATGGCATTACGGTGAAGGAGCTGTTGGTTCACATCTTCCACTGAGGAAGGGTAATCGGTCATCTTGAGGAGTAGGGGGTCTCTGCCATAAAGGGCCTTAAATGGTGTCATTTTTGTGGAATAATGGTAGGTTGTGTTATACCAAAATTCAACCCAAGAGAGCCAATTTGGCACTGTTTAGGCTGGGAATTGCAGAAGCATCGCAGATAAGCCTCTACACACCGATTGACCATTTCAGTTTGGCCATCCATTTGTGAGTGGTATGCAGAACTGAACTTTAGAGAGGTCTCTATTGCCCTGAAAATTTCCTGCCAGAATTGGCTCATAAAGAGTAGATTTTGGTCCAACACTATGGACTTGGGAAAACCGTGGAGCTTAACAATTTCCCTCATGAATATCATAGCAACCTCTTTTGCACTAAAAGGGTGAGACAAGAGGATGAAGTGGCTGTATTTAGTGAGCCGATCAACCACCACAAGAATACTATCGAACCCCTTTGCTCGTGGTAATCCTCTAATAAAATCTATTGTCAAGTCGTCAAAGACTTGCTCCGGTATAGGCAAGGGCTATAGAAGCCCGACTGGCTTGAGGGCTGAATATTTATTGACTTGGCAAATAGTGCAAGCCTTTACAAACTCTTGAACATCTTGCCTTATCCCTTCCCAATACACAATGTTTGACACCCGCTTGTAAGTCCTAAAAAACCCCGAATGCCCCCCACCTGGGCTGGAGTGGAATTCTGTCAGAAGTTTAGCTATAAATTTGGAGCTTTTTGGTAAAACAATTCTGTTTTGGTACAAAAGACACCCCTGTCTAAGTCTGTAGTGTGGGCGGCTATTAGGGTCAAAGAGAAGATCCTGAATGATAGGTTGTAACTTAGGATCTTGGTGTGCTTCGGTGGCTAGCTCATCGTACTCTGTAAACTGTACTACTAAAATGGTATTCAAATCTGGTCCCCCCTTCTCCGTGATAAAGCATCTGCTACTGTGTTTGTTTTTCTCAGCCAGTAGTGAATGTCGAAAGAGAACCCCATTAGTTTGGATAGCCACTTTTGTTGTTTTGGAGTTTTTATTCGCTGGTCCGTGAGAAACCGTAGACTCCTTTGGTCAGTCTTGATGATGAATCGTTTGCCCAATAAATACGGACTCCACTTATGCACTGCAAAAACGATGGCCATTAGTTCCCGTTCGTATACGAACTTCTATTATGCTTGTGGTGAAAAGGCTTTGCTTAGGTAAGCTACGGGTTTGGACTGCTGGACTAGAACTGCGCCCATTCCGTGACCTGAAGCGTCAGTATGAATTTCAAAGGGAAGTGTAAAGTTTGGGACTACTAGGATTGGAACTGTAGTCATAGCTTCCTTGAGTCTATCAAATGCCCTTTAAGCTCCCTCATTCCAACGAAATGCATCTTTTTTTAGCAAATCAATAAGTGGTTGTGCAATACTGCCATATCCCTTGACGAACCTCTTGTAATACCTAGTGAGGCGTAAAAGCCCCCGTAAACCTTTCACATTGGTCGGCACAGGCCACGACATAGGCCACTTAACCATTGCCTCAATCTTGTGTGGATCTGCTTCCACTCCCTGTGCTGAAATTATATGGCCTAGGTAGTCTAGCTTCTGCTGACCGAACATACACTTCTTCCTGTTCATTTCCAGTTCGTTGTCCTGTAGAATCTTAAGGGCTTGTTCTAGACGAATCACATGAGAATCAAGATCAGGACTGTAAATCAAAATATCATCAAAGAACACCTACACAAACTTCCTTAAAACAGGTTTAAAAATAGCATTCATAAGTGCTTCAAAGGTTGATGGCGCATTAGTTAGGTCAAATGGTATTACTAGGAACTCGTAATGGTTATCATGAGTTCGGAAGGCTGTTTTGTGAAGATCCTCCTCCTTCACTCGAATCTGATGGTAACCAGATCGTAGATCAATCTTTGAAAAGAAAACAGCCCTAGCTAATTCATCAAGCAACTCCTCGATGGTGGGTATAGGAAATTTATTGGGGATAGTTATCTCATTGAGTGCCCTATAGTCAACACAAAACCTCCAACTCTCATCCTTTGTTTTTATTAATAGTACTGGGTTGGCAAAAGGGCTAGTGCTAGGCTGGATGATTCCCGCTACCAACATTTCTCCCACCATTTTTTCTATTTCATTTTTTTGGAAATAAGGGTATTTATAGGGGCGTATATTGGGTGGTCAAGCTCCTGCCTTCAGGACTATGGCATGGTCATGCTGTCGGTGTGGGGGTAGTTTAGTGGGTTGGTCAAACAATTGGTCATATCCTTCCAGTAATGACAAAATCCTAGGATCGGTGGGTTCTCCATCTAGTTCTGGCTCCCCTTCTATAGAGCAGAATTCGACTAAATAGCCTCCTCCTGTGGACTGGCTCTTAGAGATATCACTGTCTTACCAAGGATGGATCTCCTTGCAGGTTCACCCTTCTACCTTCCCATTCAAATTTCATTGTTAGGTTTTCCAGTTTGGGCAGATATCTCCCAAGGAACTCAACGATGTCACCCCTAGAACAACATCAGCTCCACCCAACTCAAAAGGAAAGAAATCCTAGGTAATCCTGGCACCTTGAACTTCCAGTGGTACTGCCCTACAAACTCCTTTCCTCTCACCGTGACACCATTACCAACCATTACCCCAAACTTTTTTCCTGTTTCAATTTGCATGCCCAGTTTGCGCACCAAGTCATGTGAAATAAATTGTAGGATGCCCACTGTCAACCAACACAATAACTCCCACCCTTTCAATCTCCCCTTTCATTTTCAGAGTCTTGTCAGAGGTGATTCCCATAATAGAATTCATGGATAGAGCTAGAGGATTACCTTCAGTATTGGGTTCTTCGTCGTTATCTGGTACTGCTTCGCCCTTCTCTGGATCCTCATCTTCCCAATCTAACCGCAGAGATTTGCTCCTACATCGGTGATTAGGGCTAAATTTTTCGTCACACCTAAAGCAAAGCCCCTTCTCTCTTCTGAGTTGGATTACTGCTTCTGTTAGTCGACGAAAATTCTCGCCTCTAGAGCTTGAAGCTATCGTCGATGGTGGTATTTATCTCCTGTCGCTAGATCGCGTTGACGTTGAGTGGCTCTCGCCTAGGTTTTTGGCTATATTGAACCACAAATCGGGTCGCCCAACTTTTGGGCTTGGAGTGACCCGTGAGTATCCTTCCAATTTAACATTTTGGGCCTAATTTTCTCTAGCACCCAGTTTTTTTCTTCAACCCGATTGGCCTGCTCCATCATTTCACCTAGATCCTTGGCCTGTATAATACGCAACTCAGCCCTGATTTCTTCTTTCAGCAATTGCTCTCCTATTTCCTTCAACGGAGCTGTATGTGCTTCAAATTCTTCACGGTACTCTGTCACCGAAGCAGTCTGCCTTAGTGCTACCAGTGCCTCATAGGTTGTCCACTAAAAGGATGGTCTAAATCTGTCAATTAGAGCCACTTTGAAGTCCTTCCAACTTTGGACTGGTCTCCAGGATTCCAGCCATTAATACCAGTTTAAGGCTCTTCCTTCCATGCACATGGCTGCTGCCTCCACCATCTCCTTCTCTTCGTATCGATTTATGGCGAAATATCTGTCAACCTTAAAAGTCCAGCCAAACGGATCATCCCCGTTAAAATTGGGTTGCTCGAGCTTGCAAATTTTTTTGTCGTCTTTCCCGTTATCCCCACTGTGATTTCATTCACATCCCTTATCTCTGCTGGAATTCTAATTTTCTGGAGTTTCAGTCATTTTCTCCTGGTAACGTTTTTCCTCCCTTTCTTCCTTTAGCCTCATCAATTCTCGCATCTCTGTTAAGTACTCCTTGATACTACCCAAATTAGTCTTCATCGTGCCCGTATCTTCCTTTACGTTCCTCATCTCTTTCTCCATATTTTCTATTCAGTTTTCCATTTTGGATTTTACCATTACCCAACCAGGCTCTGATACCAAACTGATGGAACCACTTGTTCAAGCAACTCAATCCCAACACACACACAAGAGCAGAATCGAAATAACACTCAATTGGATTAAACTGAATGTTAGTAGTGAAATTGAATGAAATAACAGTAGCAAGAAAAAAGAGACCCCAGAACAATTCCCACCAATTCGAGGAGCTAGAGACCTCCCACAACACTTATCTGAATCAACTTGATACCTCCTTTACCACACCCTAGATATTTATACCCAAATGCTTCCTATACTACCCTTACTCTAACAACTTTATTCTATCCAGCCACATGCATGCAGAATCCCGTAACAAACTGTAACAACCCTCATTCACACTCATTTCCCCTTAGTGTAACAACCCTCACTCACACTCATTTCCCCTTAGTGCTCCCTTTTTATGCCCCTTTGGCTTATAGACTATATTGACAGGAGGTCTATCATATCATAATACATTTGTTAATCTTTGATTTCAGTGCTGAAACATGATATTATTAATTTCCTTTTAGCATAATAAGAGATTTAGAACACTTCATGGAATACCGAGGTACTTCATAGTAACATTTAAAGAAATATTGTTTTGGATCAACCTGCAACAATCAAACAAATGTATTATCTTTTAAGTTAGATAATTGGAAACTTGTATAGCTTTTGAGAGTGGTTTTAAGGCATACTTGCTAACCTATTTAACCATTCATTTCTTCCAGATGTTTGATGCATATAGTAATCACGTCAACAAAGGTTTGGAAGTTCAATTGAACTTGGATGGATTTCGATTTGAAGACCAATTGGGCATAAATAAGGTCAAAATATTTCCTATTTTAGGATTGTATTTTTGACAGATAATTCATTCATCTCCTACGCATTGGTTCTTTAATGACTGCTAATACAGTATGGGAGTTCTAATTTTGCTAATACAGTATGTCCCAACTCCTGCTTCCCATTCACATTAGCGCATTTGGGATTGTATTATGGGTTGATTAAGTTCACAATGAGTCTGTAACTTGGCCAAGCGCTGGGCCATGAAATGTTAAAGTTTTAATGTTGTGCAATATAATGTAACAAAGACACCCTAAAGGCCCATATGAAAGTATGTATGTCTAAATTAGTAATGTTCAAAAGTTCAAAGAGTTAATCAAATTCTTGTTCCCTTATACGACAATATGATGTGCATCAGCTTGTTCTTATTGTTTATTTGACATCTTATCCATGATAAGCTAATACTATGACTGTGCTTTGAGGTTCTATTGCATTTGGAGTTTACCATTTTTGTCTGTTGCATGATCTGAATGTCCTGAAAAAGTTTGTAAACATAGGTGGACAGTTATGGATGTGTTGACCTTATTGGCCTCTTGAAAGTAACGGCTGGTTATGGAAAAAGTGGTATGTGTCTTTATCTAACTGCATTTTTTTTTTGTTTTGGATGTTTACTTGCAAGGACGAAAAGGAAAATGATATTCTTTTTTTTTTTTTTACTAAAGCCTAATATTAGTCCAGTGAAACAGTAACATAGTAAAAGCTTACTGTTATCTAGTACTGGTTATCTCATATTTTAGTTGTGTACTGTAATTTCAAGGATGCAAACATTGGTTGATGGAAAATTCTTAGTCACTCATTACTTTGTAGCTTTTGGTTTTATTTGTCTAGCTAGAAAGGAAAAACATGTGACTTTTTAATTTAACCATCTCTAGGAACAATCTTTAGATTTTGCTTCTTGTGGATAATTTGATTGATCATGAAAAGTTAAATATTACAATCGTTAATTGTATCAAAAGAAATTTTTTTAGAATGTTGAGAACATAATCATGAACAGTTAAATGTTACATTCGTTAATTGTATCCAAGGAAAATTTTTAGAATGCTAAGAACATAATCATGAACAGTTAAATGTTACAATCGCTAATTGTATCAATGGATTTAGGTTTGTCTAGAGATTATATTCTAACATTTCTTGCCTTGCAGTATCAATTTCTATTTTATTTGATAATGAAATCATTTTCAATCAAGAGTTTCGAACTCAGAATAGGGAACTGAGACTTGTATCTGGGGTTAGTGTGCTTTACTTTTGTCATCCCTTTGCTTAATTATTGGAAGTTTAAATGTCATTTTTACTAATAGTGTATAGAATTACGAGCCTGAATGTGTTACCCTCTTGGTTCTCAACTTGAAAATATAGTTTTTAAGGTTGGTGATTGCAATGGTGATGTTGATGGAAGTATCCATGATAATGAGAAAGGTGGTCAATCCCATACACTCACAATGAGGTAAAAATCTATTGGCACAGAAGATTCAGTTTGGTATGTGATAGGAACCCACTCCAATAACTCAACAATGTGGGCTGGGCCATGGGTCTTTCATGGCCTTGGGTAGAACTCTCCTTGGAAAACCGGCTTGCTAAGGGAGGGTGCCCAAGCCTTTATAACCCTCATGCCCACCCTTTTCCCTTTCAATGTGGGATCCTAACATTTCACCATGCTTCCGCAACCGACGTCCACTTTGGCCTCTTTACCCTCGTCGGCCTCTTTACCCCTTGGGTGACTACGTGGATCCCCTTTCCCTTGGGCCTCCATGCCCTTTCTTGGGGTAGCAGCCCGGGCCCAAGGTCAGCCTGCCAAGAGTCAGCCTGCCACGCGTGCGCTGCCACATAGGCGCAAGATCATGCTCTGATACCAATTGATAGGAACCCACTCCAATAACTCAACAATGTGGGATGGGTCATGGGTCTTTCATGGGCTTGGGTAGAACTCTCCTTGGAAAACCGGCTTGCCAAGGGAGGGTGCCCAAGCCTTTATAACCCACATGCCCACTCTTTTCCCTTTCAATGTGAGATCCTAATAGTATGCTTTCAAGCATGGGCACTGCACTGTTCCTGTTGTTCCCCTTTGTGAGTGTAAGGGATGCTTTTGCTTTGTGGTTGTGCATTCTCGTTACACAGAGCTGCATCTAAGCATCAAGGTTGCAACAAATTTTATGTTAGTGATTAAATACTATATAGTTTTATCTATTTATGAATGGGTTAGAAAATAAGAGTCCTGAAATCTACCAAAAATACTTAGCAAACTTCTCTAATTGAATGACTGTTGTGTACACTGTTGGGTGTCTATATCTTAAGAGCTTAGATTTAGTATTAACACTTTATGATGATCATTTTTCAGTGACGAATGCTACATTGTTAACTATTGGTTTGCATGTGCAGATTCCTCTTTTGCAAAGTCCAAAAATGGAGTCCAGTGAGATACCCTCATATTCTGATGGAAAGTTACAACTTCTCGAGGGCTCAACTCCCCTCAAACATGTGGGAAACCTTGCGGTATCTATCATAAAGACTGAGAAGGTATTGTGTCAAATTCCATCTCCACATTATTTCTAAGATGTAAATGCATTTTTTATGCTAGAATAGATGCTTTATTGTCTTTGATTTATATGTTCCATGTAGAGATTCTTTTCACTTGTTCTTTTGAGTGTTTGTTGTGGCTACTTGTTATTGGATATATAGCGATAGTGGTTCGACGTTCCACCACAGTTGTAGTGGATGATTAAATTAAAACTATGCATCTTTTAGTTGAAGTCCCCAACATATTTACAGTACTGGCAATTCCATAACTTTTTTACGGAAGTACAATTCTGAATTTTAAAATTATAATCCCAATTTTAGATATATTAACTGATATAATTACTAATATAGTAATATTATTTTGATAATTAAAAATAATATAATTATTGATCATTTATTTAATAATTAATTTCGTATTACCACTTGAGATAATCTCAAGTGTAGAATTATCTACTTGCCAAAAGAATTTATTTGAACTCATAAACACTTTTAATTTTTTTTAGGTTATTCACTCATTAGAATGCATTCTAAAAGTACTTATAAGATTTAAAATAAGCTATTTTACTGCTTATAGATTTGAGCTTATTTAAAATGTTAAAATTTCAAAAATATCTTATTAGACTTTTATTTATTCTGGTAGTTAGAGTCTTTTTTGGTAAATTAATACAATAAATCTTTTTTCTATTTTCCTAACCAAACAATTAAGAACTTTTTCATAAATGCTATATTTTCATAAACTGTACTCTAATAAACTACTTTTCTATAAGTTCTATACGAATAAGTCATATCAAACCAACCCTTTATTAGGCTTTTATTACAATCTTACTTCATTAGTGAAGTTGAATTGATGTTTGGGTTAGCTGGTAATGGTGGGTTAAGAAAACCCAATTAGTGAGTGTTTTGAAAACCAGATTGGACCTTTTGGATGGATCGGTCCGATTGGTGACCCGTGCCTTCTTTGGTTCAGGTTACCATTTTTAACTATTCACAAAATCCCTAATCTAATTGCCAGCGAACAAAGGGCTACCAAGTGTCGGGGTTAGAAGGGTCTTGTAGAGTGGAGGTTAGTGGTTCAAGGGTTAGTGTCAGATTGAATTTTGGACACTAGAGTCTGCCAGAATTTGGCCAAAAAAATCAACCAATACGCTAGTCACGATCGGCGAATTGGTGGCTATCAAGTGCTGAGGTTAGATGAGTTTTGTAGAGTGGAAACTAGTGGTGGTGTTGGGTTTAATTTTGGACTTAGAAATCAGCCAAAATTTGGTTGGAAAAATCAACCCAATCATGACAGTGTTAGAGAGTCACGTCGGGGAACAAGGGCCAACGAAGTTCCAGAGTTTGAGGAGTTTTGTAGAGTGGAGGACGGTGGTTTAGGTGGTGGCCTCGAATTAAATTTTGGCTATCAGAACCAATCGTAATTTGGTTGGAAAAATCAATTTAGGGTCAGATCGTAGGATTTATTTGCTAGATTTCAAATCTATAGAAACCATTGCGTATTTTTTAGGGGTGTATTTACCAGGATTCAAACTTGGTGGATCAGTGGGACTACCAGTTTAACCGGTCAGACCTAGCAACTCGAGACCCAGCCCTTGGCCAGGTGACACTCGAAGTCAGGTTTCAGAACCTTGCTTAAACTATCTAGATGCGGTCTAAAGTTAAGTTGCTAAAAAGCTTAAAATTGGGCATGTTTGGCTCCATAACCAAAACTGTGGTGAATTAAGTTGAATGTTCCCATTTCCAAATTTAAGCAAACCGCCAACGCCACGACAATCTCATTTTATCACCACGCCTTATATTTATATTATGCTTATCACAATAACAACTTAACTTCTCTCAGCTTCCACCAACGAATTCAGATTCTTTCACTAACAAAGAAATGAGCGTCACCTTGTGTGGAAGTGCTTCTGCAAGTGCTTTAATGGCGTTTCATGGGAGTGAATTGATGGGTAAGGCCACCAAAATTCATGTTAAAACAACCCCTAGGAAGGGATAAAATCCTTTGCAAGTTTGTTTGTAATTTTAAATGGTTAATTTTGATTTGTTAAATTGAATTATGAAGTTCTAAACTTGGCCTAATTTTTACAGGTAGCTTGTGTGGACTATCCGAAACCGGATATTGATAATACGGCTAATTTCTTGGAAGCTGCTTACTTATCTTCTTCCTTTCATGCTTCTCCTCGTCCAACCAAGCCTTTGAAAGTTGTAATTGCTAGTGCAGGTGGCGTGTTTTCTCTTTTTATCTCACTCAGTTTTAGAATCCTCATGCTTTACTTTTGGAAATTTAACAAAATTATGAATAAAAACGTATTTTCTAAGTCAATGAAATTAAAGCAAAGATTATATCGAAAATCAGAGCTAGTAAGTTATCAAAACAAATAATTTCATTTTAGATATTTTGTACTTTTTAAGATTCTAATGGATTTATTTTCCCCAGCTAACTGTTAGTAGAATTTAGTTGGTCTTCAGAGTTAACTACAAATCTTAAACTCCATTTCACTACTTGTAAACTCTATATGGCTTGGCATTGTTTTTCTCGTTTCTAGGCTAACGGAAGCATTTGTCTGAATGGCATAAGTTATGGGGTTTTCCCAAACCGTAGATGATGCTGAATAGAAATGAGGGAGTGTGTTTATGGTTGTGCTGACTATTTTTTTTTTTTATGAAAATGTACTCATAATTTAGTGTAAGCATGTCAAGGGAGTTAGGTTCCTTAATTTTTGTGAATCTTGGTCTCCGTTTTCCTTTGGTCAATCTCTTTCAAAAGATGCACCCAGAAATATCAGCTTGAAGGGAAAATCCTGTTATCTATTATAGTGTTTCCTCTACGGGAAGAAGTTAAAGACCAAAAATACTGTTGATGAAATAGGCCAACCCTGTTAAGATAGTTTTAATAACTTAGAATAATGACAAAACACCCGATTTCAAATAGGATATGAACTTATGCGCATTATCACGTTGAAGTTTTGACTTATGAATTAAACCATTCTGTGAAAAGTTCCTTGGTGACTTGTGTTGACTCCACAAATGTCAGAAATTAGAATAATGACATAAAGTACGTTGGTTAACTTGAGAGAACACTCAAATTAGAGTGAGCTGGCCACCTTAAAGATAATGTTTCTTCCACCTAGTCAATTTGTTCTCATGGGTTTGGATAATTGAATGCAGCACTGACATTATATTCAAAGTAGAACCAAAAGGCAGGTCTAAATTAATGAAAGAGCACCGGCTCTGCATACCCATTGTATTTCCTAGAATTAGCAAAACTAAAGTTCCCTATTGGAACCAACTCATCTTAGTCAAACTGTCTTCTGAACAAGATTGCTTCAAGACAGAATATTCACTTTGGTATCTTCTCTGTGGGGCCCATCTCCTCAACAGATAAATTAAAACCCCTGTGGTCACCATTGTAATTTTTTTTTTTCAAATATGTACTATGGGAACTACTTAATCCTTGAATCTGTTAGCAAAGGTTCTCAAATTTGCTTGTGGACAGTGCAATTTGAGCATCCAAGACAATCTTCTGACATAATCCTCTGTTATTCTTGTGACACTTTAGCCAAAAGCTTTTACACTACTTAAACTAAAATAAACTTTCCATCTTTCCCATTTCTCTTTTAAAAAGTTTTTCTTATTTATGTTATATTGAAACTTCTAATTCTCAAAATTATCGCAGGTTTTGCTGGTTTATCAACTGCAAAATATCTGGCAGATGCGGGTCACCAACCTTTGTTACCAGAAGCAAGAGATGTTCTAGGTGGAAAGGTTTTTGTGTTGTTTTATCTTTACCACTTTCCAATTAGTTGACGCCAAACTAAAGATATATATGTATACTTTTCTGTTGATTTCTTAGTCTTTTGTTAACTTCTAGAAACTTACAAAAGCTTGCTAGTTAGTGATTAGAAGAGAGGTCTTTTTTCAGCATCATTGAAAAATAGGTGATTTCTATATGGATGACAATCTAGAAGAAGTTTTTCATTCTGGTTGATATTGTGGCATTAGTACTTTTCTGTTTATAGGAGCAAGGATGGACACAATTGCATGATAATTTTTGTTTCCTTCTTGATATCCATATGTAATGCAGGGTTTTATCTTTTCAATTTCTTTGTCACTCAACATTAAACTTTGGTCTTTTTCCTTATAGGTAGCTGCCTGTAAAGATGATGATGGGGACTGGTATGAGACAGGCCTGCATATATTTTATGAGTTGATATATTTTCTTTTATATTACTTTTAATTATTATTTTTTTGTATTATCATTTTAGTTCGTGATGCTACAACATTATTTTCTATTAACCATCATTCCTAAGTTCTACTGCATTTTTTACTCGGATAAATTATGCAAGTTTAGAAACTAATTCTTGTTTGCTGATGTCTTTGATGTTTGACTCAACAACTTCATTATTGTCTTCTAGTGATTGTTCTTTTGATGTTATGAATGTCTTAATAAGTTCTGATGCACTTTCACTTCATAGTGATGATCTAGTGGGTATCTTTTACCTTATGCAGTTTTTTGAATTTTGCAATAACAAACTTTGATGAAGTCACCTTTTTGTCTTTTCCTTTCATAAAGTAGGGCTAATCTTATGCATTTCCTTTTAATTGATAAATATTTTCTTTTCTTGCTGGCAAGTTTGGGCTTGCCCAAATATACAGAACTTGTTCGGAGAACTTGGTATCAATGACCAATTGCAGTGGAAGGAGCACTCAATGATATTGGCAATACCGAACAAGCCAGGAGAATTCATCCGATTTGATTTTCCTGAAGTCCTGCCAGCTCCTGTAAATCGTTAGATACTTGTACCTACCACTAAAGAAAAAAAGGAAACCCCTCGACCATTTTTATATGTTCAGCTTTTTTAAAAAAAAAGTATGTGCTCTTTACATAGATCTGGAAATGCATGTTGAAGAACCAAGGTTGGAAACAAAGAGTAAATTGGCTTGTTGGTTTATGTAGTTTTTACCTGATAAATATTTGAACACAAGTTTAATTCTTCCTACCATGTCTATGACGTAGTGGCCCGTAATCAATATATGTATTATAAGAAACAAAACATGTTACTAATTCATTAAAATGTTATTAGTAAAGGTGAACTAGAAGTTTAACTTATGAACAGAGATTTGCAAGTTAAACCTTCTCATTAAACAAGGAAACGAAGAATAATCTGCGCAATAAAGCCAAATCTCATGAATAAGAGAAAGAAGACCGCTGAAGGGTTCATCACTTATCTTTGTAGTTGTAAAACTTCAATGCTAACTTTTGTTTGTTAATGTCATTTATAATTTTTTTTTTTTCAAAATTTAAATTTCTTCAAATTTCCACAATTTTTGCAGTATATTTTTCCAGAATTAACATATTATCTCTCTTTGTTTTTTTTTTTTAGATGGAATTTCTTCACTTATGCGACACATTCAATGCTTATTCATTTTGACTCTACATTTTAATGTAACTGTAACGAATATGGGCGATTTTAAGGAATAATGAAATGTTGACTTGGCCTGAGAAATTCAAGTTTGCGATTGGACTAGCTAATGTTGAAGCCCAAGATGGTTTAACTGTTAAGGAGTGGATGATAAAGCAGGTACAGTGGTAATTTTGATTGCCAGTATTATGTGCATAGTGCATACAGGAGTAGGTAACACGTTTCGCTTGGTTAGCATACGACTCATTGCATGCCCCGTCATTGAAACTTTAGCTAAGAGAATATTTGGTATCTTAGATCTTACCTGATGTTTTGATCGTTAAAAGTTTTAGACACTTGACAATTCTGCTTGTTTGTGGATTAGTCTTTTAGGAACTTTAATTGTGGCATATGATACCTGTTAGACACTTAAAAATATTATCTTTGTTTGCTTGTGAAATTGCAAGATAATTAACGTTAGTTTGTAGCCATGGCCCTCATATTTCACTTTTTGAACAGCTGACCAAGTATGACATATATGTGTATGTATGCACAATGTGTCTGTGTGACTGTATCTACAAACTTAAGCATTGCTTTGTCTTTGACTAAAGAAGAATGTATCTTACCGACAAAGAGGTCCGAGGTGTTGTTAGTTGAGACTTGTACATTAGTGAAGTCACTCATGGGAGCAATGTTTTAAAAACCGATCCGGGCAGATAACCGGATCCCGGGTTAATAGATTGAACCGGTTCGACCGGCGGGTCAGACCGGACATCATTTTCTTGATCTCATTACCCAGTCAATGTTTTCTGTCTCCTTGTTCTTTATCTCATTAGCTCATGAATCTCTCATCTCTTATACGATTGAAAAGTGTCCACCAACAAACAACTTTTTATTTATTTTTCATTAAATGCAATACAGTACAATCTTCATCTTTTTTAAAGACATTTAATATTTGTTTTTTATTTTCAATGAAAGCTCATTAAATGCAATATAAGTACACCTTCTTTATTTATTAAATTAAATTATATATTTTCAATCTCTTCTATCAGGAACGAAGAAGAGTAGAGAGAGAAAGCTTTAACTTCTTTCTCCAACTCTCTTTGTTGTTCTTTACTCTTTCATTTCTTCTGTTTTAATTATTAAAGCTCTTCCGATTCTTCAGCTTTCCTCTAATCAAAAGGTGCATGCCTTCTACACCAAAACACACAAAACACATTCACTCTTCCTTTTTGAGAAAATCCTCATTTTCTTCTCTCTTATTTGCTATGTGCCGCCACTGTTATCTGCACCTCCACCATTCTCCACCACCATCGCCACCGCAGCAACAACGGCCTAGGGTTTCAACTCCTCACTTGTTGTTTCTCCTCTTCTTCGAGTTGGATTCTCTCTTCTTCTAGTGGCTTCGTTGATTATTATTATTTTTTTGGGTTGATTAGCCTCATGTCTTTAATTGAAAATTGTAAAAGGGATCTGAATCTTGGAACTTAGGAATTTGAGTTGACAAAACAGGTTGGACCGGTGGGTCGCTACAGTAACACCAGTCCAACCGCGAGTCAAAACGGATTAATTCTCATTTCCGGTTTTCTACCCTAACCGGCCCGGCTAAGCCACCGATTCCCGGTCAAACCGGTTAAACTGGTCGGGCCGGGCCGGGTTTTAAAACCTTGCATGAGAGTTGATGCAAGCCTCAAATTTCAACCATCTGAAAGAAGCCGCACAAACTTCCAGAATGCTAGAAACGGACAGAAATTGGGATACTTTATTCTTGGAAGAGTATAAGTAAAGAATTTGAAGTTCCTCCAAAATTTTGTGGCTTTGTTAGCTGCTGAATTCTGTCTCTTTTTGGGCGTTTATATTGCACAGTTTACACAAGATTTTGAGTTATTGTGAAGATCTAACTCTCTTGCAGTGGACATCTAGTCCTCCTCTGTATCTTTGTTCTCTTTTTCAGTATACTGGTGTTGCAATAAAAAATAAAAATTAAATGGTACCTCCAAAATATAGTCTAAATTCATGGAATAATTTTCCCGTAGAAAACTTTATTGATTGTGTTTGCTTTTGAAAGTTGTTAAAACTTTATTTATATTGTTGGGTGCCCTACCTATTAAATCTAGACTTTTGGGATTTTTTGAGTCTACAACATGGTATAAGTATCTATTTGACCTGGATGTTTTACCTCGTACTGTAGATTAAAGCCATGAGGAATGTGTTTGAACACAAATATTGTTTTTTTTTTTAATCTTTGGGAATTAATTCACTAGTACTTTTTATAGCCAGTCTAACCTAGGTTTATATATAAATCAGCTTCTGAGTTGAGTTGGTTATTCTGTATCGTTCATGTTAAATTTATTGAATGCTAGTGCAAACTGCAAATTTAGCAGGTTAACATGTATATTAGGTCGAGTTGAGTTCTATATTCTCTATCTTCAAAGTTAAATTTTCATGCTTTGTGCTCATTTGGCATAAACTTTGCAAATATTTCAAGCTGAATGATTGACTAATTGTTTTGTCTTTTAAATTTTAGGGAGTACCTGAGCGCGTGACGACAGAGGTATTTACTGCCATGTTAGAGGCACTACATTTTATTAACCCTGATGAATTGTCAATGCAATGTGTATTGATTGCTTTAAATCGATTTCTTCAAGTACAGTAATCCTCTTTTTTTTTTTCATAATTTTTTTTAATCTCTTGATTGTCCTCTAGAAACTTTATATTGACATCAATATCAAAATAATTTAAATGATCTTTGGTGAAGTCTGGCTGGCGATCTAATGTTGGATTAGTGTATAGATGTAAAACTAAACATATCAAGTAACATATCACTTCTATTTTGTTTACCATGACCAAATTTACTCCCAAACATTTTTTGCTGCTCTCTTTGTGTTTGAAAGGTTTTGGGGTATGGTCGCATTTTGCGAAAATGATTTCTCATTTTCAAAGTATAGAACATGGAGACAATGTGTTGATTAAGAAATTTTAGAAAAATGTTTCATAAAATGCAAATCATTTTCTAACTTTTGTAAAGGAAATGACAAATCTTTCATAAACACATGCACAACAATGTACCTCATTTGCTACGTTCAACTTCTTTAAAGATCCATCTACATAATAATTACTTTCCATTTTACAAGACGGATATCAATTAGAATATAAATCAATATTTCCCTTTTTATTTAAAGAATGCTTTCATTCTCCTTTTGATTCTATTTTAGATTGACATAGGTTGAATGATCTATGGGTCTTTTATCAAATTAAGCGAATTACTTTTCTTTACTTTGTTTTACTATCTGATCAAGTCAAATCGGGACCTAATTTAGTTTTCTCATGATAACAACTAACATATTGTTGTGAATATTATGTGTGTTTTGGTCATATCTGTGTATATGAAAATAGGTATAATCTGAATAAGCATTGTTGTTGATATACTATTGGATATACGTTTCCAATTATTTATACTTAATATACATAAACGAACTTCTGTAGAGAATGGCTGATTCAGAATATATTTTTGTAGACCTTGTGTATGGGTGGTCTAACAAAATGAGGCCTGGAAATTTCATAAATGGAAAAGAGCTACTTCAGCGTATGTGAAAATCATTTAATCTTTAAGATTATCTGAAAATGCAAGTACTGAGGTAACATGGGAATATCATATTACTAACACTTGTCCTATATCATCGCTATCAATTTTTTTGTTCAAATGTCTTTGTCCGTGAATTCCTTTAAATGGAAAGGTAAGTTGATAGAATGTAAAAATTTATTTCAATCATTAAAATGCTTTGAAAATGCAATTATTTAGGTAAATTGGGAAATTCATATGAATTGCTCTTTTTATATTATCAATTCATCACTACTTTTCTTCATTTATTTACTTTCAATTTCATTGTCATTTGCTGCTAATTAACTCCTTCACAAATGAATACTCATTCCTTCTTTGAACAGTCAATTGGATTCTTATCGTATATAATTAGCTATCTTTGGGAATTGTTGACAACTTCATTTCTACAAGCTAAATCATGAGTGCAGTGATTAACTGATACAGATTATTTTCATCTGCAGGTTCGACAGGAAACTGAAAAACACGTATGATCATCTACTCTTCAGCAGGTCCTGCTCTTAGTTAATGCTTAATCCTCAGTTCTGTTTAGAGAGATGGTGCTGTTTGTGCAATAGTTCATTAGTGATTCAATGCAGATTGGTTTACAAAGCTAATAGTAATTGGACTATCTTAATGCCTTTTAGGTTGCCCATGGCTGAAGAAGATTTTGTCTTTAGCTTCTGCTTGATGTTATCTTACAGTATCTAGTAATATTGCTTTTTGATTGTGTATTGAGTTTCATCTATGTGTCTCCTTCTTTTACGGAAGTCCTCTCTTGAGTGTGTTGACATGTCTGTAACATGTAAGATAAAGTTCTAATTTATAGACTACCTGTTGGCTATTTTTCTCTCCTTGTTGAATGCATATATACTGAACCACCGGATTTGTTTGTTTGCCCGTACCTTTAAATTCATTATTTCTACCCTACACCCTACCGTTGATTAGTGGGAAATAACATAAACTTTTGGATTCTGACCTGGTAATGGTCAGCTTTTGCTTAACATATTGCAGGCATGGGTAGCTGTGATGGTGAGGCACCACATGAAGGAACTACTTTGTTATATTTAAATATTTAGGAAAAAATTGATGTTGATAGTTAATTGTATGCTCTTCTCTGTTTAAATATGTTGGACAATATATAAGTCGATGTCTATCTTTTTACCCCTTTTTCTTATTCAAAGTACAAACCAACTGCATTAACCTCATCTTTCTTTGATTTTGCATGAACTGGTTAATTCATGATTCCTTGTTTTATGTAGGAATATTACAACCCTAACCAGTCCATGCTAGAGTTAGTTTTTGCCCCTGCTGAAGAATGGATCTCACGCAGCGACTCATAAATAATTGATGCGACAATGAAGGAGCTTGCTAAACTCTTTCCTGACGAAAATTTTGCTGATCAAAGCAAAGCAAAAATTGTGAAGTACCGTGTTGTAAAAACACCAACGTTAGATGGCCAACCTTTTAAACCTTTCTGTAAATTTCAAAGGTTCCAATTCCTTGATTTATTTAACATAGTAAGTTTTCGTTGATGCAACAAATTATCTTCAATATCACTTGAATTTGTGACATCCGCATGGATTGGGAAAGAGAACTTCTGATTGGGTGATTGTGACATCCCACATTACTTGTGAAGTATTTGATGTTAAGAAGGGATGAAGTTTCTTACATATTTAAAACAGACGTTGGGTTATAAAAGCCCAAAAACAAACTGCACGGTTCTCTTAGTGTGAAATAACTTTTGAGATTAAAAGTAGACTGTCTTGTAAATTGTGAGTATGATAGATGGCATTAAGGCCAATCCTGATCAAAGTGTCGGTGGTGTGAACAAGTTTCTAGCAGGGTATTACAAGCAAGGATGCTTGGATTGCAAGAGGGCTTGATTGTGACATCATAAATCAGCCAGGAAGAGAAGTTCTTGATTTTTAAGGAAGTTGCTTGCATATGCTAGACAGGTTTGGGGTAATAAAATCCAAAAACTAAGCCTTGTGGATCTTGACTGCAGAATGATGTTGGGATTCAAAGTAAACATTATCGAACATAGTTTGGCTCATAGTAGATGGTAGACCTTGCATTCCTAACTGGCGATAACTGAATTGTTTGAAGGGCCATATAAGAGAAACTCCCACTAGATTGCTGCATTTCTCTGTGGATTAAACAAACTGAAAGGGCTTATAGTGAGAAGGGCCAGGCACTCAATTATGTTCTGCCACTCCAACAGTCAAACCCCTAGGTCCGGTCCGCTTTCTTCACCTGTGTCTATCCCGTTTCTTGCTCACACTCATCGTATAAGTAAAAAGAGAAAGAGATTGCCAAGAGGTGTATACCAAATATTATACCTAACACCTTCCGAAAATCAATTGAATTCAAAAAATCCCAGGATTAATTAAACCCAGTTGGATGTGTAGGTGCTGTGCAAAAGAAACTTTTGAGGGTCTTGCTAGCAAAGACACTCTTTGGTACCTGGTAGGGTGGTTGTACATCCCTCAGTGCCTGGGAATGAGGAGTTCTTGATGTTTATAAGGGGTGAAATTGATTACATTTGTAAGACATTTAAGACAGTTAAGATAAAAAGTGGACGATCTCTTGCATATTGTTTATGCCATGACAGAAGCGGTTAATGGTCATCTAGTGCTGGACAACAGATAGTTGTCTAATTTGATTTTTTAATTTAATTAAAAATTTGTCAATCCTGCCTAGTACTTCTCACTACTATATATTGTTTAACCTTTAGCAAATGCTTCTGCATGTAGTGTCATAAAGATTGTCAATAACTACATCGACGATTTCCATTCTTGTACTTCATTTGATTTGTCCATTTCAAAGCCTAACTTATTATTTCAGGTCTGTGTACAAGACTGTCCCAAATTGTGAAACTTGTCCCCGCAAAGATCTCCAATAGAGGGATTCTATTTAGCTAGGGATTACACAAAACAGGAGTATCTGGCTTCGATGGAAGGTGTAGTGTTGTCAGGAAAGCTTTGTGCTCAAGCTATCATACAGGTACATTTTGTCTGGTCAAAATGTTTATATCTACTTTCATTACCACAATTTCTTCCTTAAAAATGGCCTTAGTAGAAGTTCTTTTTGTGAGAAAGCTCAAACTAAGCAAACCTGTTTTAGCGTTGAGGGGGGAGCGCACAAGGTTTTGATTGTTAGTGTAAGGTTAAATGAATATAGTTGATAGGAATATGAAAGATTTGAAAAGTAGATATAGTTGATAGGAATATGAAAGATTTGAAAAGTAGATAAGTAAAATGAAGCAAAAGTAGAGTTCTATGTCTAGTTTGGTTATGTGGTTAGCCCTAATTTATAGAAATATGCAGGATTATGAGCTGCTTGTTGCACGACCAAAAGGAAGATTGGCTGAGGCAAGCATTCGCTAAATGCCCTTTAATTGGAGGCAAAATCGTTGATAGATTGAGTGACGATTGTATATCAATTGTAATTAGCATGTAATGATAGAGATATCTTTTTTTGAACTTATAAAAAGGAAAAACATAGGAAGAACTTGTCAGTTATTTAATAGTGAATCTATTTCTCCAAATGAAGCATTCCATGTTTTCTTTTTTGATTTTAAATAATGATCACTTGGAGTATAATATCATTGTCTTGAGAGAAGAGAGTTGATATTCAGTCGCTTCTACTTTCATTAGGAATAATACAATGGAATTGATACTCAATTGGTATAAAGGTGATGGTCTGATGACGCTAAGCGAATAAGCTTAGAGGCGCAGGCGTGGGCAAGTTAGAGCTTAGCCACAATAAAATTGTTGAAGTTTCTAATCTTCTTCCCCCAATCTTTTTAACTGTTATTTTTTCAATAAAGATTGATTTGTAACTTATTTTTAACATTGTGTAATCCTGCTCATTTTGTCCCAAAAGAAAAAAAAAAAAAAAAAAATTATAAAAGATGTATATACAATCAACAATTTATAAAATATTATGTTTGTATATGTAATTTACATTGATGCACCAATCTCATGATTAGTTGATTGTAGTATGCATTAATTATATGAAACCTTGTTAAATTATAAATTGTTGGTAACTTTAGTATTAAACATATACACCAAATTAGGACTTAGTATATTAATAAAGCCTTCTTCCATATGAGTGATGTTATTGAGCTTTGCCAATGGGTCAAGCTATTATAACAAATGTTTTTGACATAAATTTGTAAAATAAGTCCATGGTTATTAATTCGTAGTAATCCAATAGCTTCAAAATTTATTTAGTTAACATTAAAATAGTTAGTTCTATCTTTTCAGTCAAGTTCATTTGATAATTTGTATTACAATAAGATAACTCTTATCTGATTCAATTAATTTAGAAAATAAATTTTATATTACAATTTTATCATCAAATGTAGGACAGAGAAAACAAATCTATTTTACCTAAAGGCTAAAACTCTAATTTTTATTCTAAACCTTAATCTATTATTCCTTTATTTATTTATTTTATCAAAATTTATTTGAATTAACGTGAAAGAATTATTATAAGTACAAACTTGGGAAGTGTAGACAGTAAGTTGACAAACACCAAACTTACTTAACTTACTTCAATCTTGAACCTTCCACTACTTTCTCCGACTCTCAAATCAGTTTAGTCGGAGAAAATTTATTTGAATTAAGGCGAAAGAATAATTAAAAGTACAAACTTGGGAAGTGTAGACAGGAAGTTGACAAACACCAAACTTACTTAACATACTTCATGTTCTTGACTATCGGATTCGATGATCAACTCCGAACAACGCCGGAAACTGATTTGAGAGTCGGAGAAAGTAGTGGAATGTTCAAGATTGGTGTTTTTGCTGACTTGCACTTTGGAGAAAATGCATGGACCGATTGGGGACCTCGCCAGGATGTCCGCTCTTTGAGAGTCATCTCTACTGTGCTTGAAGGAATCCTTATAGATAGTCAACCCTAAAAATTCACGAATTCTGCCCCCTCCAAATCCAATAAACCGTAGTGCCTAAACAAAGCCTAGCCAAATTGAATTTTAGACTCTTACCTTTCCATTTCCTTGTCAAATGGGGGATGTAATCATGCTAGGGTCTAACCACATAGCCAAGGTCAGCAAGCATAAGGATCTTGCTCCAAATAGACATAGAAAAAGGGCATGCAAAAAATAAGTGGTCAAGAGATTCTATAGATGAGTTACAAAGGCAACAATGAGCGTTAGTAGTAGCCCCATACCTCATCAACATTTCATTTGTAGGTAATCTTTCCTTTATAGCCATCCATAAGATCATAGAGTATCTTGGGATAGCCTTTGAGAACCACACCAAGTCACATCACTCCTCCCAAGCCGATTTGGTAGAGAAATCCCCCGAAGGTGAGGGTATCCAACAAATCTTGTCGTCAACATTAGAACGTGTGAAATTCAAAGAATTCCTCATGTTAATAAGAGCCCATGAATTCAAATAATCATTTCCCCATAGATGCAAACAAGGGGGCCGTTCGGATGCCAGTTATCAAACCAAAGAGAAGTGGTGTTACCATTGCCAATGTTACATTTGATATTCTTTCTAGCCATTTCCCCATTTTTGAGGATATGTCTCCATGACTATGTACAATTTCGGGGAACGCTTATGTCCCAAATGCTTCTATTTCTTAAAAGATGAATTCGGACCTAAGAGGCCCACAAAGTAGGGTTTCTATGATTGCAGAGATTCCAAATATGTCTTAAAGAAGCCGCAAGGTTCCATTCCTTACATTTCATAAACCCAAGCCCGCCCTCATTTTTGGGTACACATACCTCCTCCCAAGCTATTCTAGCTTTGTGTCTATTCATATCAACTCCGGACCAAAGAAAATCTCTTAAACTAGCATCAATTTCCTTCTGAATTTTGGAAGGAAGAATAAAGAGAGACGACCAATAAATTTGGATACCCCAAAGAATGGACTTAATCAAAATTATCCTCCCCGCATAGGATAAAAACCTACTTCTCCAAGAGGCAACCCGAGCCAAGATGTTATCCAAGAGAGGTTGACAATCCCCAAAGGTTAGCTTAGAGGTAATAAGGGGCACACCTAAGTATTTGATGGGAAGAGTAGCCTCGGCAAAACTTGCCAAATTTAAGAGCTCCATCTTTTCATTGTCACTCACACTAGAAAGGAAGATATTGCTCTTATCTGGATTTGCACTCAATCCTGACAGACTTTCAAAGGTAATTAAAGCATTCTTAAGGAGAGACAGAGAAGTACCTTCGGCTTTACAAAAAAGCATGAGATCGTCCACGAAACAAAGATGAGTTAGCCCCATTTTCTTGCATCTCCAATGAAAACTAAAGTTCGGATTAACTGCCACTCTATTCAATAGCCGAGAGAGAACCTCCATAGTAATAACAAATAGGTAAGGGGACAAGGGATCCCCTTGTCTTAGCCCTCTAGAGATCCCAAAGAAACCCACCAGCTCCCCATTGATAACCATAGAGAACCTAGGAGTGGTGATGCATTTGGATATCCAATTGACAAGTACACTCGTGGATCCAAAATTCTATAGGACTTGTAAGAGAAACTCCCAATTAACCGAGTCATAAGCCTCCATTAACTCAACTTTCAAGGCACACCTTTTCTCCTTGGCCAAAGCTCGATTGTAGTTGTGCATCTGCTCTTGGCATAATAGGATATTATCTCTTATTCTCCTATCACCAACAAATGCTGCTTGTGCCGGGTCAATGAAGAGAGGTAAAGCACTCTTAATTCTATTTGCAATGGTTTTGGTGATACATTTATAAATAATGTTGCAGCAATAAATGCGCCTATAGTCCTTACACAAAGAAGCATTATCACACTTGGGAATAAGAGCAATTGAAGTACAATTTACGTCCTTAAGAAGCTTTCCCTCTTGGAAGAAGTCTTTAATAGCCATAATCACATCTTTTCCCACCACAGCCCAAGCTTTCTTAAAGAAATAAGCACCAAAACCATCTAGTCCAGGAGCTTTGAATAGCCCAAAGAACACAGTGTGTTCTTGATTTCCTCATCCGTCACTTCGATAGTCATTCCATTAGCCATATCACTAGTGATGCAGGGTTCAATAAGTTCCTCTAAGCCCTGGTAGTCCCTCACACCCCTCGGCTCCTTAAATACTCTTTTAAAGTGGCTGGCAATTTCCTCCTTAATGCTCAAAGGGTATTCAAAAACCGTGCCGTTATCACTCTTAAGCTTGGTGATTCTATTTCTATTCTTTCGGCCATTCGCACACTTGAAGAAGTAGCTTGTGTTCTGGTCACCCTCCCTAAGCCATTGCACTCTAGATTGTTGCCTAGCTAAAGAAGTAGCTTGTATTCTGGTCACCCTCTCTAAGGGTATTCAAGAATAAGGTTCTCTTCAAGAGGATTGGAAGCAAGAGCATGTTGGACCCTTAGGAGGTTTTCTCTAGCTTTAATAACTCTTGCCGAGATGTTCCCAAACTCTCTCTTATTAAAAACTTTTAATGCTTCTTTGACTCTTTTCAATTTAGTAACCAATTGATACATAGGGGTACTCCTAACTTCTTCTTCCCAAGCCTTACTAACAATGCTAATGAAATTTTCATGGTAAGCCCAAAAGTTGAAGAACTGAAATGGGATTTTCCTAGGTGAAGACATAACCCCACACTCAACAATACAAGGAGAATGGTTCGAAATGCCTTGGGGAAGAAAATTTGCTATGGAATTACAAAACACACTGCCCCACTTTTCATTCACAAGAGCTCAATCAATCTTAGTAGTAATCATGTGTTCCCCTTCTCTCATATTACTCCAAGTGAAAAAGTTACCCATTAACCGAAGGTCCTCAAGCCTAGTCTCATTACATATATTATTCAAGTCTGAAACATAATTTCTCCACCTATAAGAACCCCCTATTTTCTCATGCCCAAATCTCATCGCATTAAAATCACCCATAATCACCCATGGTATTTCCTCAAAATCTTGAGCTTTACCCATTAAGTCTCTCCATAATTCTTTCCTTTCCAGCGGACCATTACAGCCATAGACAAATGAGCAAACCAAGGAGTAATTAGACTCCAAAATAACAACCTTACCATGGATGGCTTGAGTCGTAGATTGTATGATTTCGAACCTCACCAAACTAGGATTCCAAGCAACCCAAATTCTACCATTAGGGCAGCACACATAGCTATGAATTACATCTCATCCCCCAAATGTCAAGGACTTAGTAACCTCAAAATTTTGTTCACAAACTCTAGTTTCCAAAATACAACAAATTGCAATTTTATTGGAAGAGACTAGATGTCTAACCTCTTCTTGTTTCAAAGGGGAATTAAGAGCCCTTACAATCGACGAAGCAAGCGTAATCATGGGACGGATGGGCGTTAGGAGCTTCTCTCGCTTTCCTGGCCAATTTCCTCCTTTGGCTTTTAGAAAGACTTCTGTTTCCGTCCTTAAGACCTTCCTTTTCGTCGACTCGAATCAAATTTCTGAATCTCACAATAGCCGGTGAAGTAGACCCTATTTCACACCCCTCATGGTTTTCAACCAAGGGTCCCCTGGGTGGTGTTATTTCTCCTCTATTGTCACCAGCACCCAAAACATTCAACCTCTTGCTTACTTCCAATCCATTCTCTTCTATATTAGGAACACTCACCCCACATTCATTCCCCTTAACACACTTACCCCTATCATCACACACAACTCGATTATAAACCTTGTTAAGATCAGCCCCGCTAGGAACATTAACCCCACTCATTTCACCCTTATCTTTTCAAACCTACCTTCAACATTCTCATTACCCTCTTCTCCACCCACTTCCCCATTATCCACCCGATTGCCCAAACTAAGAACCCCAAATTGACTAGTGGATGGTGTTGTTTTACTTTTGTGGCTAGAGCTCTCGCCCACATTCTCTCCTTGTACAACAACGTCCTTTGACACATTCTCCTTCCTCTTAGTCACCATTCGCCATTCTTGAGTTAGAGTCAAGTTCTTGCTCTCGGCACTTTCCTTCTCAATTCTAGGGCCAAGTGACATTCCTTCAAATTGTGCCCAAAAGTTCTACACCAAGGGCAGGCCCTCGGTTTCCAAGAATATTCCACCCTTATGTTCACACAATCACCATTTGGGAGGCCCAGTTCCACTGAATTCAGGAATGAAGAAGATGTGTCAATTTCAACACAAACTCTTGCATACTCCAATCTATCCCCGTCATCCGTAATGTTATCCATGTAGAGAGGTTTTCCAATAGCGCTCGTAACATAGGTCAACCCTTTAGTAGTCGAAAACTCCAATGGCATTCCACTAAATTAGACCTAAATCGGCACACTACTAATGCCTTCACTTGCCATTTTTAAATTCGGACGTCATTTTTTGAGGAAAAGGGGTTGCCCCCCAATATGCCAAGGGTCCCCTTCCAAGGCCTCATTATCAAATTTCAAAATAAAGCCCCCAACCCCATTTGAGACCACACCAACCTTGCTGAAGCTCTTCCAATTCCTGTCGATAAAACCCTTCACAAGAGAGAATGACAATCTTCTACCAAGGAAGAAACCCACGAGAAAATTTCCCCATTTACCCTTCCCCAAATCAGCAACCTCTTTGGGAGATATAACTCTTATGCTTTTCCCATCATCAAGGATTTCTGGTGTAAAATATTCCATTGGAGCAGTTGATTTCGAAACAAAATTTTTTCTCCAAGATGCTATACCAACTGGCTTTAATTTCCCATTCACATTTTCCCCAATAGTCCCACCTCCACTCACCACTTTCTCGTCATGAATCATAATTGGAGGCAACTTTGAATCAACTAGCACATTCCCATCACACATTTCCACACCAACCTTATCAATCGCTTTTCCACCCACAACTTGCTGCTCGTTAATCACTCCACTGCAACTCTTTGCCTCACTTGTATTAAGAGAATTTTAAAGAAAAAAACCACCGGGAGGTAAACTACGGCTTTGGGAAGGTTTGGGAAGTGGAGGGAAAACATTGATTTTTTGGGATTTTGGTGACGTGGCATCTTGGGTGACGTGGCATCTTGGGTGACGTGGCATGATTAGTCAGCATGAGTTTGATGAGGTAGAGGGGAGAGATGGATGATTAGTTGGTGAGTTGTCATAGTTTAAAGTCTAAGAGAAAAGAAATAAGGAAATCAATGGAGGACCAATGAAAAACGAGTGAGGTGGCAAAAACTTATGAAACAACCTTTTAACCAGTCCAAACAAAATGTGGATAAGAAAAAAATCTCAAAAATCCAAATGAGCTAATGGGAGAGAGGGTACCAATGGATAGCAATTGGAGGGATTTCTTTTTTCTTTTTTTTTTTTTTTTTTTTTTTTTTTTTTTTTATATTTTTTTTTTTTTTTGGGTAAGTAAGCTTTTATTGAAAGGGGAAAGAATGTACAAAAAGCTTAAAAGTTGGCCAACCTACCTCAGGACAAGCCTTGGGTTAGGAGCAAGGGAATAATACTATCTAAGTCTACCCCTAATCTTCTCTTTTTCCCATTCCACTTGTCAAAGGATTGGAACCAAGCAGAGATTAAAGAATACAATGAATCTCACCTACCACAGGACATGCCCTGGCTTAGGTTCAAAAGTATCAGAATACAAAACCCATACGCATAAGCATTAACAAGAAGAATTCCATAAACATGGACATTAACAAGGTTGGGCCCGTTAATGACACAAAGACAAAGCACTAGATCAACACCCCAAGTCTTCCAATTGCCATAGTAGCCTCTTCTAGCATAATCACCCGCCGGGATGTCATATAACCAAATCCTAATGGAGATCGAGGTGCTGACCAAGTTGATGTTCCCAAATACTCTCAAGATCCTTTGCAAGGAATTGGCAGTCCAATGACTAGGGCAAAGACAAAGAGGATGAAAGAGGCTTTGCAAGACTTGATCATGGAAGTCAATACAAAGAGGCTGTACTAGAGGACTCTAAGACTAAATTCGAAGATTTCAAAGCTTCACCAAGGATGGTCTATTATCATTTTATGCAAGGGGTAGATTTGGAAGATCAAGTTGGATGTAAGGATTAATTTGGGAATTAATTTTTGTTTATTTAATCTTGGGCTTTTTTTTTTATGTTTCAATTATCATTAGATTCTTTAGTCTTTTATTTATTTAAGGTTTATTTAGGCCCAATTCACTTGTACTTAGGCCCAACCCCTTTTTCAATTAAATAGGGTTTTCTTTTAGGGTTTATTGCGTATAAAAAGGGCCAGCCATGTTATTTTTTGGGAATAGATTATTATTAATTGAAGTTTATTTCAGAAAGCTATTCGTTTTGCCTTCTTGTGTTTTTGATTGAATGCTTCAACCTTTGTGGCGTCTCAAGATTAGGGTTGTAAGGACTTAGTTTCATTAGGGTTATAATTCGATCATCCTCAACACGTTCCTAGAAAAACAACTTGTTTGGTATCAAAGCTTTGGTTGCTGGAAACAGGTTATTTATCTCCAACACTCTTTGTTTGCGTTCTTGGTTCAAAAAAAAAAAAAAAAAATTTGAATTCGTCTTTTCATAGTTCTTCTGCGTAAAAAAAGAAGGGCAGCAAAAAAAAAAAAAAAAAAAAAAAAAAAAAAAAAAAAAAAAAAAAAAAAAAAAAAAAGAACGAAGTGGCAATTTCGAGTTCTTAAGTTTCCCATTCTTGTTCTCTTTGCTAAGTATCCTATTTTTGTGGAATTAAGTTTCCAATTCTTTTTTTTCTTGCTTGAGTTTCTTGTTCTTGTTGAATTAGTTTCCTTTATTTTGTTCTAGTTTCCTCTTTATTTTGTTCTAGTTTCCCTTTATTTTTGTTCTAGTGATTGTTTCAAGCATATACAAGGTTCTTTTGTGTCTTTTGCCTTCTTAATCATTTAACGTCAATTCCAGTGATTTCTTTCACGTCTTTTGCTTCCTTTTAGAGTTTTCTTATTTTTCTTGGTTCTTTAGAGTCATCTTGGGTCGTTCTTTCTGTTCACCGTTTGCCTCAACTAAGTTTTTAAAGTTCTGATTTTTGAGATTGTCACCATCTAACCAGTTGCTTCTTGAGATTTGTTGAATACTTTGATTATGTTAAGAACATAAAGAAAAAGCCAAAATAGTGTGAAATACGAGTGATAACAATTTGATTTAAGTGCAAACATGTGAGGGAGTGTGTGAGGAACAACACCTTTTATTTTATTTAATTTTACAGGTTGAAACCATGAGTAAGGAAGGAGGAGAACCACAAGAGGTCGACATGAAATTCTTCATCAAGGCTTTTAATGACTAATTAAAATTGCTGAATGTGAGATTGAATGATTTGGAGCCCTCTTTCAGTTCTAAATCACATAGAAGACATGAGTTCGACAAAAAAGACGAAGCTAATTCTGAAATGGAGAGAACAAGTTATAAATGGGCCAAGAAGGTTGACTCTAAAGGAGATAACAGTATAGGCAGTATAAAGATGGCAATTCTGACTTTTTAAGGAAAGAAAGATCCTGAGCTATACTTGGAGTGGCAAAGAAAGGTTGAGTACGTATTTGATAGTCATAATTACTCCAAGGAGAAGAAAGTAAACCTAGCAACCATGGAGTTTATAGATTATGCAGGTATATGATGGGGTTAATTGGTGATCAATAGGCGCTGGAATGGTGAGAGGTCTATTCGATCATGGGAAAAGATGAAGTTGGTGATACGCAAGAGATTTATACCGAGCCATTACTATAGAGATTTGTATAGGAAGTTGCAAGGGCTGGTTCAAGGTTCCATGAGTGTAGAGGATTATTATAAGGAGATGGAAATCGCCATGATTAGAGCAAAGATAGAGGAAGACAAAGAAGCAACCATAGCTAGATTCATTGCTGGATTGAACAAGGAGATTGCTGACGTCGTTGAGTTGCAACATTACATAGAGATGGACGAGCTACTGTACAAATCACGTCTAAGAGGTTTAGATCTGGTTCGTCCTCTAGCTCTCCGTGGAGATCAAATTGGAAGGACAACAAAGCTGCCTTTAGGGCAAAAGAAGAAGCAAAGTCAAAGAATTCAATTGCTATTCCTAAAGTAAACCCGAAACTGAAACTCTTACTAAGTCACGTGATATTAAGTGTTTTAGGCACCAATGGTTCGGACATATTGCTTCCGAATGCCCAAACAAAAAAGTTATGGTTGTATGGGCAAATGGAGAAGTGGAAAGTGCTAGCTCAAGTGACGATGAGATGCCACCATTGGAGGATTTTTCTGATGTTGAAGTGGAAGAACCTATGTGTGGTGATTTACTTGTTACAAGGAGGGCTCTGAGTATACAGCCTAAGGATGAAGGAGATAAGGAGCAATGCGAGCATATTTTTCACACAAGATGCCACGTGAAGGATAAGGTATGTACGTTGATTATTGATAGTGGGAGTTGTACTAATGTTGCTAGTACTTTGGTAGAAAAGTTGAATTTGAAGTGGGAGAAACACCCTAAACTGTACAAGCTACAATGGCTGAATGAATATGGAGAAGTGAAGGTAAACAAGCAAGTTCGGGTTCCTTTTTCAATTGGCAAATATGAGGATGAGGTTCTTTGTGATGTGGCACCGATGTATGCTGGTCATATATTGTTTGGCTGACCGTGGCAGTTTGATAGGAGAGTGTTGCATGATGGATACAAAATCGTTATTCTTTTGTAATGAACAATCAAAAAGTTGTACTAGGCTGGTCGCCCTTGATAGGAGAGTGAATGGCCGTTTGTAGGCTTGTTTCCTTTGATTCCTATTTTGGGGCATGTCCCAAAATAGGCTGGTTGCCCTTTATTAGGCCTTTGTACAGTCTTTTTATTATTATTATTATTATTATTATAATTACTTACTTAAAAAAAAAAAAAAAAAAAAGTTGTACTAGCCCCTCTCAAACCTTTGCAAGCTTATGAGGACCAGATTAGGATAGCAAGAAAGTGCAAAATGAGAGAGAAACAAAAGTGTTAGTAAGAGGAAAATAAAAAGAGAGCAAGTGAGGTCGAGAGGAAAAATGGAGAGAAAAGTGAGTAAAAAGAAGAGAAAAATAAAAGAATGAGTGTACACTCTGAAAAACATGAGGTTAAGAGTGTAATGATGGCGAGGCAAAAAGTACTTGTACTTATGTACAAAGATGCTTATTTTTCTACTAACGACCTTAACTCATCTTTGCCTAGTGTTATCATGTCTTTATTGTAGGAATTTGAGGACCTATTTCTTGAGGAAATTCCCCATGGATTACCTCCTTTAAGAGGAGTTGAGCATCAAATAGACTTCATACCTAGTTCTGCCATACCAAATTGACCTGCTTATAGAGCTAATCCCGAGGAAACGAAGGAGAAAAAAAGGCAAGTAGATGAGATGTTGCAAAAGGGATTTGTAAGGGAGAGTCTCAGCCCATGTTCGGCTCCTGTCCTCTTAGTCCTAAAGAAAGATGGAATGTGGCGCATCTGTGTGGATTGCCGAGCTATTAACAAGATAACGGTGAAGTATAGACAACCTATCCCCAGATTGGATGATATGCTTGATGAATTGCATGGCTCTCAATTCTTTTCTAAAATTGATTTAAAGAATGGCTATTATCATATTCGAATGAAAGAGGAAGATGAATGGAAAACTGCATTTAAAACTAAATATGGATTGTATGTGGTTAGTAATGCCTTTCGATTTAATTAATGCACCTAGTATATTCATGAGGTTAATGAACCATGTCTTGCATGCTTTCATGGAAAATTTGTGATAGTTTACTTTGATGATATTTTAGTTTATAGCATAAATTTGGATGAACATGTGAAACTTGTGCATGTTGTGTTTGGTGTGTTGAGGGAGCACCAATTGTATGCTAATCCTAAGAAGTGCACGTTTTGCATGGAATCTGTTGTGTTTCTTGGATTTGTTGTTTGTTCACAGGGCATTAGTGTTGATGAAGAAAAGGTAAAGGCAATAAGGGACTGGCCTACACCTAAGAATACAAACAGGGTGAGAAGTTTCCATGGTTTAGAAAGTTTTTATCGAAGGTTTGTTAGAGATTTTAGTTCTATTGCTGCACCTTTGAATAAACTTGTTAAAAAGAATATATTTTTTTTTAAGTGGGATGATGTGCATGACCGGGCTTTCAAAACTTTGAAAGATAAGCCAACTAATGCACCTTTGTTGTGTTTGCCTAACTTTGATAAAGCTTTTGAAATAGAATGTGTTGTATCCGAGATTGGAATAGGAGCTGTTTTGATGCAGGATTCCAAACCAATTGCTTATTTTAGTGAAAAGCTAAGTGGGGTAGCATTGAATTATCCTACTTATGACAAGGAGCTTTATGCATTAGTGAGAACTCTTCAAACATGGCAGCATTACTTGTGGCTGAGGGAATTCATCATTCATTTTGATCATGAGAGCTTGAAGTTCTTGAAGACCCAAGGTAAGCTTAATGAAAGACATGCTAAGTGGTTGGAGTTCATAGAGACGTTTCCTTATGTAATCAAATACAAGCATGGCAAGGAAAATGTTGTGGCTGATGCATTATCTAGGAGGTACGTATTACTTACTTCATTGCAAACTAAATTACTTGGTTTTGAATTGCTTAAGGATTTGTATGCCAATGATTCTGATTTCAGCCAAGTATGGAATGCATGTGATAAGTGTGCGTTTGGTGATTTTTATAGGCATGAAGGATTTCTATTCAAGAAAGATAAATTATGTGTGCCTATTTGTTCTGTTCGTGAGTTGCTTGTTAGGGAAAGTCATGGAGGAGGTTTGATGGGTCACTTTGGTGTTCTAAAGACTTTAGATACATTATGTGAGCATTTTTATTGGCCTAATATGAAGCATGATGTGCAATCTGCTTGTGATGCATTACATGTAGGCAAGAAAAATCTAAAGTTAGACCGTATGGCTTGTATACCCCTTTACTTGTACCTAATCAACCTTGGATTGATATATTTATGGATTTTGTTTTAGGATTACCAAGAACTCAAAGTGGTAAAGATAGCATATTTTGTGTTGATAGGTTTAGTAAAACGGCTCATTTTATTGCATGTTCTAAAACAAACGACGCAACACATATTGCTGATTTGTTCTTTAAAGAAGTGGTTTATTTGCATGGGTTGCCTAAGACAATTGTTAGTGAAAGAGGTGTTAAGTTCCTAAGTCATTTTTGACACACTTTATGGAATAAATTAGGAACCAAACTGTTATTTTCTACTGTTGCACATCCTCAAACGGATGGTCAAGCTGAAGTAGTTAATAGGACATTCTCTACTTTTTTGCGTGCTATCATTCAAAAGAACTTCAGGTAGTGGGAGAAGTGTTTGCCACATATTGAGTTTGCATATAATGGGACTGTTCATTCTACTTCTTCATTTTCTCCTTTTGAAATTGTTTATGGCTTTAATGCTTTAACACATGTGGATATTTTACCTTTGCCTACTAATGAGCATGCTAATCTTGATGGTAAGAAAAAGACAGATTTTGTGAAGGATTTACATGTCAGAGTTCGAGCCAACACTGAAAGGAAGAATGAGCAATATGCTAAGCAAGCCAATAAGGGGCGTTTGAAGGTTGTCTGGCACATGCGTAAGGAGAGGTTTCCTACACAATGGAAATCAAAATTGTAGCCTCGAGGAGATGGACCTTTTCACGTCTTGGAGCATATCAATGATAATGCCTACAAGCTAGATTTGACAAGCGACTATGGTAATGTTAGTGCAACTTTTAATGTTGCTTATTTATCTTTGTTTGATGTAGGAGATTTGAGGACGAATCCTTTCTAAGAGGAGGGGAATAATGGAGATCGACGTGCTGACCAAGTTGATGTTCCCAAATATTCTCAAGATCCTTTGCAAGGTATTGGCGGTCCAATGACTAGGGCAAAGACAAAGAGGATGAAAGAGGCTTTGCAAGGCTTGATCACGTAAGTGCAATACAAAGAGGCTGTACTAGAAGACTGTAAGACTAAATTCGAAGATTTCAAAGCTTCACCAAGGATGGTCTATTATCTTTTCATGCAAGGGGTAGATTCGGAACATCAAGTTGGATGCAAGGATTAATTTAGGGTTTAATTTTCGTTTATTTAATCTTCGAATTTTTTTTTTTTTTAATGTTTTAATTATCATTAGATTCTTTAGTCTTTTATTTATTTAAGGTTCATTTAGGCCTAATTCACTTGTACTTAGGCCTAACCTGTTTTTCAATTAGCTAAGGTTCTCTTTTAGGGTTTTTTTCGCTTATAAAAAGGGGTAGCCATGTTATTTTCTCGGAACAGATTATTATCAATTGAAGTTTATTTCAGAAAGCTATTTGCTTTGCCTTCTTGTGTTCTTGATTGAATACTTGAATCTCGACTTATCAAAAGGAGTGATCAAACTTTATGGCGTCTCAAGATTAGGGTTTTAAGGACTTAGTTTCCTTAGGGTTCTAATTCGATCATCCTAAACACATTCCTAGCAAAACAACTTGTTCCTATTCCATAAAATCCCCTTACACAACAAAAACCCATCACATAACAACAAACCATATAATTAGCTCCCATGGGATGTTTAAAAATAGACATGGAGAGATCCCATTTCTCGGCAAGTCTTCTATTGTAGGTATTCTTTATGATCTTCCTGAGGTCCATAGCTCTCTCGCTCACAATATTCTTGATGGAGTTGTAGAGAGTATGTGCATCCTTGCATTCCCCACCAAAAATTCGGCTATTCCTCTCTCTCCAAATAGAGTAAACGGTGGCTTCCAAACTTAACTTCCCTATAGAGTACTTTAGCTTATTCTTCCTCTACATACTAGCTATGTGTTCAATATAATCGTTCTAAGCCCAGGTGATGTACCCAAGAGAAGAGAGCTCAAGGATTCGGTTCCAAATCCTTTGGGTAAAAGAACAAGCAAAAAAAGGGATGATCGATCGTTTCTTGCCCATGATTACAAACATACCACACATTTCTAGAAGCTATTCCATACCTCATCAATTTATCCCTGGTTTGAAGCAAATCCTTACATGTCATCCACGTGATCATGGAGTGTCGATTTTATAGAGAACCATAGAAGGTGATGCCACTCCACTTGGTTTCAGTTTTAGTGCACATGATTAACTTCACTCGGATGCATTAGGCTTCTGGTGGAGTAGGAAAGAGTTGGTTTGCTATGAACGTGCTAAGGATGATCGAATTAGAGCCCCAAGGAAACTAAGTCTTTAAAACCCTAATCTTGAGATGCCACAAAGGTTGATCACTCCCTTTGATAAGTCGAGATTCAAGCATTCAATTAAGAACACAAGAAGGCAAAGCAAATAGTTTTCTGAAATAAACTTCAATTGATAATAATCAAGAACACATGGCTGCCCCGTATCATTCCTTTGCTCCTAACCCAAGGCTTGTCCTGAGGTAGGTTTGTCAACTTTAAGGCCTTTTGTACATTCTTTCCCCTTTATATAAAAGCTTACTTACCCAAAAAAAAAAAAAAAAAAATCCTCCAATTGCTATCCATTGGTACCTTCCTCTCCCATTGGCTTATTTTTATTTTTGAGTTTTTTTTTCTTATCCACATTCTGTTTGGATTGGTTAAAAGGCTGTTTCATAAGTTTTTGCCACCTCACTCGTTTTTCATTGGTCCTCCATTGATTTCCTTATCTCTTATCTCTTTGACATCAAACTATGACAACTCACTAACCAATCATCCATCTCTCCTCTCCACCTCTTCAAAATCAAGCTGACACATCATGCCACGTCACCCAAGATGCCACATCAACCTGCCACGTCTAGGGGTGGGATAAATAATCTGAAAACCGAACTGAATTGGTAACCGAACCAAAACCGAAACAAAAATTAGGTTTTTTTACAAACCGGTTCGGTTTTCGGTTAACCAAAAACCAGTTTTTAAATCGGTTTCACCCTAAATATAAAAACAAATTTTTTTTTTTACTCCTTAGTCCTCACTTTATTTCTCTTCAGCCTTCACAGTTCGTCTTTCTCCTCCTCCAAATCTGAAAATTGGAATCTCTACACTTCATCTGTTTGTCACTTCCAAGGTTCTAGATTCCAGTTCTGTAGTTCCAGTCTTCCACACCGTGAGCTACTCCATCCACAGGCCACACCGTGAGCTACTGAGCAGAGCTGACTCCATCCACTGTCCAGTCACTGTGAGCTACTCCAATCCACACCATGAGCTACGTTCGTCATTCGCCAGCACCCAGCACTCTAGTAGACTCCACTCTCTAGTCAGGCAGTCATGCCATTGTCCCACCGTGAGTAGACTCTTCTCTCAAAGCTCCGATCTAGCAATCTTCACATTCACAGTCCATAGATCACTCTCCAGTCAAGCCACTGTGAGCAGACTCTTGATTAGAACTTTGTTTGTTTGTTTTGTTATTTACATGAGATACCTTTATGTATTCTGACTTATTTTATGGCTAATGATTGATTTGTCTTGTTAATTTTGATACCCAGAAGCCCTTTTTTCGTGGGTTTCTTGTATTTAAATTTAATGATTGAGTAGTTGCTTAGACATAGCAAGGTGGGTGCTTTGTGATTAGAGTATATTGTATTATTGTTTTTATGGATTCATGCGTGTTGAGGGACGTCCGGTTTATGTAATGTATGTTGATGTTCACCTGAAATTGGTTTTTCAATATACAGTTCTTGGCTTTCTTGATTTATAGATATTAAACGGGTTGAGCCATAAATATCTTGGCTAAGTTGTAAATTTGTGATGAATTTCAAATTGGGCTTAACCTAATATGGGATTGTTGGTATTATATATATATATTTTTTTGTTAAGTAAGTAATTATATTAAAAAAAAAAAAGAGAAGAATGTACAAAGGCCTGATAAAGGGCGACCAGCCTATTTTGGGACATGCCCCAAAATAGGAATCAAAGGAAACAAGCCTACAAACGGCCATTCATTCTTGGGGTTAATCTTAAACCACAAAAACCAATAAGAAAGCAAAGAGAACAACAACAATTCCACCTACCATAGGACACCTCCCTAGGTTAGGATCATTAAAAGAGAAACACAACCAAACAAAAACCATTCTGCGTAACGCTCTGTAATCCAGTCTTCAAACAGTGTTGGGAACTTGAGGAACATCTTTGAAAATAGATCCAGGGAGGCCCCAATCATTCGCCAACTTCCTATTGCTATAGGATACTTTGACATTCCTAAGATCCATAGCTTTGTCTCTCACAACACTTTTGATAACATCAATTATGGTGAAGGAATCCTTATAGTCACCCCTAAAAATCCGCGAATTCCGCTCCCTCCAAATCCAATAAACCGTTGCCCCTAAACAAAGCCTACCCAAAGTGGATTTTAGGCTCTTACCTTTCCATTTCCTTGCCAAATGGGGGATGTAATCATGCCAGGGTCTAACCACATAGCCAAGGTCAACAAGCATAGGATCTTACTCCAAATAGACTTAGAAAAAGGGCATGCAAAAAATAAGTGGTCAAGAGATTCCATAGATGAGTTACAAGGCCAACAATGAGCGTTAATAGTAGCCCCATACCTTATCAACCTTTCCTTTGTAGGTAATCTTTCTTTAATAGCCATCCATAAGATCATAGAGTATCTTAGGATAGACTTTGAGAACCACACCAAGTCACACCACTCAACTTTTGCTCTTCTTCCTCTAATAGCCTCCCAAACCGATTTGGTAGAGAAATCCCCCGAAGGTGAGGGTATCCAATAAATCTTGTCGTCAACATTGGAAGGTGTGAAATTCACAGAATTCCTCATATTAATAAGAGCCCAAGAATTGGCACTTGGCCACTTCCAATTGCATCCATCAATCACAGAACTCAACTTAGCATCCATCAATCACAGAACTCAACTTAGCATCCTTAGCAATCCCTGTATCATAAATAATCCTTTCCCCGTAGACGCAAACAAGGGGGCTGTTCAGGTGCCAGTTATCAAACCAAAGAGAGGTGGTGTTACCATTGCCAATGCAACATTTGATATTCTTTATAACCATTTCCCTATTTTTTAGAATCTGTCTCCATGACCATGTACAATTTTGAGCAATGCTGATGTCCCAAATGCTTCTATTTCTCAAAAGATGAATTCGGACCCAAGAGACACACAAAGTATGGTTTCTATGATTGCACAGGTTCCAAATATGTCTTAAAGAAGTGGCGAGGTTCCATTCCTTACATTTCATAAACCCAAGCCCGCCCTCATTTTTTGGTACACATACCTCCTCCCAAGCTATTCTAGCTTTGTGTCTATTCATATCAACTCCGGACCAAAGAAAAGCTCTCAACCTAGCATCAATTTCCTTTTGAATTTTGGGAGGAAGAATAAAGAGAGACGACCAATAAATCTGGATACTCCAAAGAATTGACTTAATCAAAATAATCCTCCCTGCATAGGATAAAAACCTACTTCTCCAAGAGGTAACCCGAGCCAAGATTTTATCCAAGAGAGGTTGGCAATCCCCAAAGGTTAACTTAAAGGTAATAAGGGGTGCACCTAAGTATTTTATGGGTAGAGTAGCCTCGGCAAAACCCATCAAACTTAAGAGTTCCATCTTCTCATTGTCATTCACACCAGAAAGGAAGATATTGCTCTTATCCGGATTAGCACTCAATCCCGACCAACTTTCAAAGGTAATTAAAGCATTCTTAAGGAGAGATAGAGAAGTAACTTCGGCTTTACAAAAAAGCATGAGATTGTCCGCGAAACAAAGATGAGTCAAGCCCATTTTCTTGCATCTCCAATGAAAACTAAAGTTCGGATTAGCTGCCACTCTATTCAAGAGCCTAGAGAGAACATCCATAGCAATAACAAACAAGTAAGGGGATAACGGATCCCCTTGTCTCAACCCTCTAGAGCTCCCAAAGAAACCCATCAGCTCCTCATTGATAACCACCGAGAACCTAGGAGTAGTGATGCATTGGGATATCCAATTGACAAGTACACTCGGGAATCGAAAATTCTTAAGGACTTGTAAGAGAAACTCCCAATTAACCGAGTCATAAGCCTTAATTAAATCAACTTTCAAAGCACACCTTTTCTCCTTGGCCGAAGCTCGATTGTAGTTGTGCACCAGTTTTTGGCATAACAGGATATTATCTCCTATTCTCCTATCACCACCAAAGGCGGCTTGTGTCGGGTCAATGAACAGCGATAAAGCACTCTTAATTCTATTCGCAATGATTTTGGTGATCCATTTATAAATAATGTTGCAGCAAGAAATGGGCCTGTAGTCCTTACACAAATAAGCATTATCACACTTGGGAATAAGAGCAATTGAAGTACAATTTACCTCCCTAAGAAGCTTGCCCTCTTTGAAGAAGTCTTTAATAGCCATAGTCACATCTTTGCCCACCACATCCCAAGCTTTCTTGAAGAAATAGGCACCAAAACCATCTAGTCCAGGAGCTTTGTTATTGCCCAAAGAAAACAGAGTGTTCTTGATTTCCTCATCCATCACTTCGGCAATCATCCTATTAGCCATATCACTAGTGATGCAAGGTTCAATACGTTCCTGTAAACCTCGGTAGTCCCTCGCACCCATCGGCTCCTCAAATACACTTTTAAAGTGGCTGACAATTTCCTCCTTAATGCTCAAAGGGTCTTCAAAAACCATGCTGTTATCACTCTTAAGCTTGGTGATTCTATTTCTATTCTTTCGGCCATTCACACACTTGAAGAAGTAGCTTGTGTTCTGGTCACCCTCTCTAAGCCATTGCACTCTAGATTTTTGCCTAGCTAGAGACTCCTCAGCTCGACTTAAAGATTTAAAAATAAAAGCTTTGACTTTTTCCTCAAGAATAAGGTTCTCTTCAAGAGGATTAGAGACAAGAGCATGCTGGACCCTTAGGAGGTTTTCTCTAGCTTCAATAACTCTAGCTGAGATATTCCCAAACTCCATCTTGTTAAACACTTTTAATGCTTCATAAGGTCATGTGCAAGGTATTTATGGGTTCAATAACATTAAGGTCGAATTAAGAGTAGTCTTCTTTTATAGGCTGTAATGTCATTTGTTGATGCTGTAGTTCAGCTGTAGATTATGAATTTGTTGGCAAAATTTCCTAGGTGAAGACATAACCCCACACTCAACAATACAAGGAGAATGGTCCGAAATGCTTGGGGGAAGGAAATTGGCTATGGAATTACCAAACACACTGCCCCACTATTCATTCACAAGAGCTCGATCAATCTTAGAAGTAATCCTATATTCCCCTTCTCTCATATTACTCCAAGTGACAAAGTTACCCATAAACTGAAGGTCCTCAAGCCTAGTCTCATTACACATATTATTCAAGTCCGAAACATAATTTCTCCACCTATAAGAACCCCCAATTTTTTCACGCCTGAATCTCATCTCATTGAAATCACCCATGGTATTTCCACAAAATCTTGAGCTTTACCCATCAAGTCTCCCCATAATTCTTTCCTTTCCAGCGGACCATTAGAGCCATAGACAAATGAACAAACAAAGAAGTAATTAGAGTCCAGAATAACAACCTTACATGAATGGCTTGAGCCGTAGATTGTATGACTTCGAACCAAACTAGGATTCCAACCAACCCAAATTCTACCATTAGGGCAGCACACATAGTTATGGATAACATCCCATCTCCTAAATGTCAAGGACTTAGTAACCTCAAAATATGGTTCACGAACTCTAGTTTTCAAAATACCACAAATTGCAATTTTATTGGAAAAGATTAGATGTCTAACTTCTTTTTGTTTCAAAGGGGAATTAAGACCCCTTACATTCCACGAAGCAAGCTTAACCATGGGACGGCTGGGCGCTAGGAACTTCTCTCGCCTTCCTGGCTAATCTCCTCATTTGGCTTTTAGAAAGACTTATGTTCCCCTCCTTAAGACCTTCCTTTTCATCTACTCGAATCAAATTTCTGAATCTCACAATAGTCGGTGAAGTAAACCCCATTTCACACCCCTAATTGTTTTCCACCAAGGGACCCCTAGGTGGGGTTACTTCTCCACCGTTGTCACCAGCACTCAGAGCATTCAACCTTTTGCTTACTTTCAATCTCCCCTCTTCTATGTTAGGAACACTCACCCCATATTCATTCCCCTTAACACACTTACCCCAATCATCACACATACCTCGATTATTACCCCTGTTAAGATCAGCCCCGCTAGGAACATTTACCCCATTCATTTCATCTTTATCTTTTCCAAATCTATCTTCGACATTCTCACTACCCTCTTCACCATCTAGTTCCCCATTATCCAGCCTATTGCTCGAACTAAGAACCACAAATTGATTAGTGGAGGGTTTTGTTTTACTAACCATGACTCTCGACTCATTAATGGGCTGCTCTTTTTTGCGGCTAGAGCTCTCGCCCACATTCTCCGCTTGCACTACCACGTCCTTTAACACATTCTCCTTCCTCTTAGTCACCATTCACCATTCTTGAGTAAGATTCAAGTTCTTGTTCTCGGCGCTTTCCCTCTCAAATCTAGGGGCCAAGTGACATTCCTTCAAATTGTGCCCAAAAGTTCTACACAAAGGGCAGGCCCTCGGTTTCCAAGAATACTCCACCCTATGTTTACACAATCACCATTCAGGAGGCCTAGTTCCACTGAATTTGGGAATGAAGAAGCTGTGTCAATTTCAACACAAACTCTTGCATACTCCAATCTATCCCTTGCATCCGTGATGTTATCCATGTAGACAGGTTTCCCAATAGTGCTCGCAACATAGCTCAACCCTTTAGCGGTCCAAAACTCCAATAGAACTCCACTAAATTTGACCCAAATCGGCACACTACTAATGCCTTCACCTGCCATTTTTAAATTCAGATGCCATTTTTTGAGGAAAAGGGGTTACCCTACCAATATGCCAAGGGCCCCCTTCCAAGGCCTCATCCCTGGAGCCCTCATTATCAAATTTCAGAATAAAGCCCCCAACCCCATTTGAGACCACACCAACCTTGCCGAAGGACTTGATTTTCCTATCGATAAAACCCTTCACAAGAGAGAATGGCAACCTTTTACCAAGGAAGAAACCAACGAGACAATTTCCCCATTTGTCCCTCCCTAACTCAACAACCTCTTTAGGAGGTATAACTAATAATCCAAGGATTATACTAGTTTATTTAAGCTTTTAGGCTAGATTTTAGATACTTCTTAGTTTATTTTTGCCTGAATTGCTACTTAATTCCTACACTTCGTGTTTCAGGTTAAAATGGACATTTTGAGCGAATAAAGACAGATTTGGAGTTTCTGGACTCAGAAGCAAGCGAAGGGCAATTCTGAAATTTCAAAATTCTTCAGGAAGCTTCGCCGTGGCGAAGGTTGTTCTTCGTTGCTGTGAAATGAACTAGTCACGCACCAAATTTAACTCCTTTGTCACCGCGGTGGGATTCCTTCTTCGCCGCAGCGAAGTTTGCATTCTCAAGTTTTTGTAAAACGCACAGTTTCGTTTTTAGGCTAAGTTTTAGGATTTGGGCGAGCTATAAAAGAAATACTTAGTCTTTTTGTTTGGGGGCGTTCGTGGAGAGATAGACAGCAGTTCTTACATTTTCTTAGAGTTATTTTGAGTGATTTTGGATTAAACAAAGTGTGAAGATTTGAGGTGAAACCAGTGGATTCATCAATTGGGGAGATTCTTTTCCTTTTCTCTTGTTTCCATGATGTTGAACTTGGAATTTTTCGTTTCTTTTAATTGTTTTATTGATTTACCATGAACTAACCTATTTTGGGTTAGGGTTTTGATGTAGTTCGGATTCTAATGGGTTAGAGAGTTGATGATTATTAATTTCATATGAGTTTGCTTTGTTTGTGTGATTATTCTGTATTTATTGTTTTTATGTGATGAACATGATGAGATTGAGAGATAATTCATGTTAAGCTTCTTGGGTAATCACCATTGTATTATTGGATGCTAGAGACAGATTCAAGAACCAATGAAATCAATCTAGGATTCTTGTGCTTAATGAGCTTAGATTTATTAACCTTCATTTTGTTGGGTGCGGAAGGTTAATGGGGAAGAGTAGGAAAACATAGCTTGAGAAGGTATGTTGGACACCTTAGAGAGTTCGATTTACAATCAATGCATGTGAATATGAATTTAGTTTAATTCTTTAAGTTTAACCCATAGAGTCCGAATGAAGTCAAAACCCTACCCGTTTTTTTGAATTGATTTTATCCATATTTTTAAATCTTGCTTTCATAGTTTACTTTTATTTTAGTGAAATTTTGTTTTAATTATAGTTTAAATTGTTCCCTTAAATCCAAAAGAATTCGATTGCTTCAACTTGAAAACGATAGAAAACTTAGTGCTTAGCAACAATCCTCGTGGGAACGATACTCACTCATCATTCTATTACTTGTGCGACTAGTATACTTGCTACATTTGCATGTTGTAGGAAACACGCATCAAGTTTTTGGTGCTGTTGTCGGGGATTGAGTTTTAAGTTAACATTGAGTTTTTCTATAGTTAGCTAGATTGAAGTTTTAATTTTTGTTTTCAATTTTCAGTTGGTTTGTGATCTCACTTTCTTTCATTAATTCTGTGCAGTTTATGCGAAGAGCGAGACGTCAGCCAGTGGTTCTTGTTGATCTTGAGATTGAGAGAACCGCCAGATGACTTAATAGAGAGAGAAGAGAAAGAGAGGATATAGTGGTTGAAAGCTATTGAAATGGTAGAACTAGAAAACAGGACACTAAGGGAATTCTCAGTTCCCACGGTTAATGGCAGTGGGTCAAGTATTACTAGGCCTACGGTGCAAGCCAAGAAATTTGAGATTAAGCCAGCAATCATTCAGATAATCCAACAGTCGATAAGGTTTGATGGTGATTTGAAGGAAGATCCGAATTAACATATTGCGAACTTTTTGGAAATTTGTGACACCTTCAAGTCGAATGGAGTGTTAGATGACGCCATTAGGTTAAGGTTATTCCCATTCTCATTGGGGAATAAAGCAAAGGGGTGGCTAATGGCACTACCATTGGGAACTATCACAACATGGAATGATCTAGCACAGAAGTTCCTGACCAAGTTCTTCCCTCCAACAAAATCAGCAAAACTGAGAAATGATATCACATCATTCCTACAAGATGAATCTGAGTCATTGTATGAGGCTTGGGAGAGGTACAAGGAATTGATGAGGAAATGTCCACACCATGGGTTGCTAGTTTGGCTTCAGCACTGGGAGGGTAACGTGCAAACCATGGTGGATGCAGCACTGGGAGGAGCCTTGCAGAATAAGACACTAGAGGAGGCTTATGAGTTGCTTGAGGTTTTGGCAAGCAACAACTATCAAAGACCAAATGAGAGAGTTACAACAAGGAAATCTACGGGTCTTCATGAAGTTGATGCCTTCACAGCCATATCAGCCTAACTCACGACACTTCAGAAATAGTTGGGAAGTATGCAGGTAAATTCTATTCAAGCACCTCAACTAACTTGTGATTTTTGTGCAGGGAACCATGTGAGCAGCGAGTGTGAAGTGGGGAACACATTTGCTTCGTCATCTTCATCATCGGAGCAAGTGAACTACTTGGCAGGAAATCAGAGGCAACCAAACAACCCGTACTCCAACACATACAATTTAGGGTGGAGAAATCATCCAAATCTGGCTTGGGGCAATCAGAACCAGCAAAATAATCAATGGAACCAAAGGACATTGCCAAATAACCAACCAGGGGTGAATAATCAACCGGGAGATCCAAGAGTGACAAAGTTGGAGGACATGTTTGGGAAATTCATGTAGGAGACCACAGGTTTTATGAATGAGACGACGACGAATTTCAAAAATCAAGGGACGTCCATTCGGAATCTTGAGGTACAGATGTGGCAATTGGCCAAGAAGCTAAATAAGAGATCGCAGGTTTCCTTACCAAGCAACACAGTGACTAACCCACGTGAGCAAGTAAATGCAATTTCGTTGAGAAGTGGGACAGTTTTAGAAGAGGTGGAAAAATCAAGGAAAGAGGAAAATCCATCAAAGAAAAATGAAGAATCTGATGAGGAAGTTGATGAAGAAATCATTGCTGAAGAGAAACCACCCAGCCTAAGGAAAGATGAGCAGAAGCAGGAAGAGGGGAAAAAGAAAAGGAAAGAGAAATTGCCATTCCCCGAGATACCACCAGAGTTGGCACATCACACACCACCCGTACCTTTTCCTCAAAGACTCAGAAAAGAAAATCAGGATAAGCAGTTTATTAAATTTCTTGATGTTTTTAAGAAACTGCATATTAACGTTCCTTTTGCAGATGCATTGCAACAGATGCCGAGCTACGTGAAGTTCCTTAAGGAAATCCTATCGAACAAAAGGAAGCTAGAAGATGAGGAAAAGGTGATGCTTACGGAGGAGTGCAGCGCCATTCTCCAGAAGAAGTTGCCTTCGAAACTCAAAGATCCAGGGAGTTTTACTATTCCTTGCACTATATGAGATATCACCTTTGATCGAGTTTTATGTGACCTAGGTGCTAGCATTAACCTTATGCCTTTTTCTGTTTTCAGGAAATTAGGAATTGGTGAAGTGAAGCCGACAACCATATGCTTGCAACTTGCATATCGATCAATAAAGCATCCGAGGGGCATTGTGGAGAATGTGTTGATTAAGGTGGACAAGTTTATTGTTCCTACGGATTTCTTTGTGTCAGACATGGAAGAAGACAAAGAGATTCCTCTTATTCTGGGACGACCATTTCTGGCGACCGGAAGAGCTTTAATCGACGTTCAAGAAGGGAAGTTGATCATGAGAATGCAAGATGAAGAAATAACATTTAATGTCCTTGAATCAATGAGAGCTCTACCTAAACAAGAGTCGTATTTAAAAATCGATGTGGTGGACTAGGCAAAGATTGAAACCCTCCAACTTTACAATCCTAAGGTGGAAATTAAGAGCTGCATTGTCAAACCGAATCAGTTCGAGAGTGAGAACCATAATGGAAGGGGTTGCACAAAATTCTGAGATAAGCCACACTCGAGATTGTGTTTTCACAAGGAACAGATCTCTCAGCTCAAAAAGGGTGAGGGAAAGTCAAGAAAACGGAAAGCAGTTGGTGAGAAGAGTCAAACCACCAAAGTAATGACCAAGGGATGGAAATGGGTGGTGAAACTCTCAACAAGGACTCTGTGTGAAAAAGATCATCAGAAAAAGAAGCTCAAGCACAAAGGAATATTCTGGGATGTGATGTACTTGGATAATTTGGACGGACTTGAAAGATTAAGAAAGTCGAGCTTACCGACTATAAACAAGCACTTCTTGGGAGGCAACCTAAGTGTTTAATTTTTTTTTTCTCTATTTTTTTGTCATTTCATTGCGTTTGAATGTGTTTCATTTTCTTATGAGTTTGAATGATTTTTAATTTGTGTGTTTTTGGGTGTTTCAGGTGAAGCTTTCAGCTAATGCAAGGAAAGAAAATGCTCTAGACTTCATCGTGGCGAAGCACAATGTGTAAAAATGAGTTTTGAAAAGTCCCAGACTTCGCCGCGGAGAAGATTGTTCTTCGTCGGGGCGAAGTAACCTGAAAATATGTTGCAGCTACTATAAGTTTTCGCCCCGGCGAAGAATTGTCCTTCGCCGTGGCGAAGCGGGTTGGACGAAATTTCTCTAAGGCAAGTTCGCCGCGGCGAAGGTTTTTCCTCGCCGGGGCGATTAGCCACGATAAGTTTTCGCCCCGGCGAAGTATTTTTATTCGCCACGGCGAGACCTGGGTTTGAAATTAGGGTTCTATGAACGAAGAACATCGCTGCGGCGAAGCTTGTTCTTCGCCGCAGCGAAGACGGTTTTATATAAATACCCACTTTCGTTTTTCATTTTTAATGCAAATGCTCAAACCCATTTCAGAGAAAAAATTTTTCAAACTTCAATCCAAAGCCTCCCCAACAATTTCCAAACAAAATTTCTCACTCCTTAACCTCCCTAAACACCAACCCAACGCATTTCAACACAAATTTTTGCGAAAAATGACAAAAATTTTTTATTTTAATGATTTGGGGGTTTTGCATTCTAGGTTGATTTTGGCTCAATTGGTGGCAAGTACTCCTTACTTTGGGTAAGATTTCACATTCTCTAAGATAGTTTCTCAAAAATTTCAAGTTTTAATTTGTAGATCTAAAATTTGTAGATTGTTGGTGGATGTGCAAATTTTTGGTAATTGTGCCCTTTATTTTGTTTGAGGAAGGATTGGGTGTGTGTTGTGTGATATTGAGGAGTGTGGGCTTTCAATTTTGAAGTGTTTGGTTGATTGTGGAAAAATTTGTATTTTGGGGGTTGAAGTGCAATTTTTTGGAAGTGTTGTCAATTTTCTTTTTCAGGTTTGAATTGGTTGTTGTGGGGAACCTAGGCTTGAATTTTTGGGTTGCGCTGTGAGTTGAATTATAGAAAATGGCACCCAAAGTGAAGGTTCCATGCAAGGGAAAAGGAAAGAAAGCGGACAATCGCTTCGTGAGTGAGGAGGCCCAAAAACGATATCAAGGGGCTATCCAAAGAAGAGATAAGAGCTTTATTCCTGAGCGCGGATTAACCGCGAGCTAGACTTTTGACTGGAGTCGAGGGAGACAGTAGGAACTGTTTATGAGTGCTCCTGCACAACCGGCTGTAGAGCCGCTAGTAAGGGAGTTTTATGCCAACCTCCTGGATTGTGAGGAGGGTATTGCATTTGTGAGAGGGGTTGATGTACCGTTTATGAAAAACGTGATCAATGAGTTTTATACCCTGCCTAGGCTTTATCAGAATGAGTACGCAAGGTTTAGGGCATCACAGTTTCAGGATAGTATCATTCTTCTGGTCATTGCAAAACCGGATGCAACTTAGGCAGTGTCGAAGAAATAAAAGAAGACCATTAAGGGAACTTATTTGACACCGATGGCTCGACTGTGGCAGTATTTTTTTAGTGCGAGGTTGATGCCGGAAACGCACTATAGCACGGTAACTTACGAGAAGGCATTATTGCTTTATGCTATTGCCACAAGAAAGAGTATAGATGTGGGATGAATTATCTTTAACAACATTCATCATGTCGCCAAACCAGGACAATCAAGTTACTCTTTCCCACATCTCATTATAGCCTTGTGCATTAGAGTTGGAGCCAAGGTGGATGATGATGAGCAACGTATTCATGCTGCCCCCATCCTCGATTCAGATTATTTTCAGAAGCATCTTGAACTTCCAAAAGCTGAGCAACCAAGTGCAGGAACAAAACGGTAGAGAACCACACAAGGCCCTGTCACATCCTCCAGCTCCACAGCTACACAGAAGGAGATGATACAACAGATGATGGGTATGATGAAACGTATGGAAAAACATCAGGATTGGTTGGCTGAGCAGACCCAGATGATGTATGATATGCAAAGGAGTAGCTTCAACAAGCTCAACGTTGACACTTCAGAATTCCAATGGGCTAACTGGGATTCAGATGAGTGGATGGGTTCCGAGTTAGAAGAGGAAGAAGAGGAAGACGAGAGAGGCGAAGAATGAGCACCAGAACACCTGTTTTGTTTTTCTGTATTTTTAGTTGATTTTGTTTTCCATTTCAACATTAAACTCGGTTTATATTTTTGTTTTGGGTTGTGGTAGTTGTTTTAGTTATTTCATTCTCTTTTAATTTGTAGTTGTTGCAAGGACGAGATTAGGTTGTAATACTTTCATATTAGTCAGTGGATTTTTCTAACATAGTGGACACCACAATTTCAATTGTTTTGACAGATGTTGGGTGATGAAAAGGTCACAGATCGGGTGTGCACTGTGGAGCGAAACTTCACAGATTAATCAGGGAACTATCTCATACCTTTGTTATTTTTGTTTTTCTATTCATAATTTATGTGTAATGGGACATTGGGGACAATGTCATCTTTTGTTTGGGGGTAGGAAAATTAGAAATTTTTGATTTTGTTTATTTTACTTTGGTTTGATTGTTTTTGTCGACGATGAATTGTATAAATCAATGATGCGAATTGGATTGTTGCGATTTTATTGTTGAGAAATGTTAAGCATTGCTTCAAGTTTAGGTTTATTAACCGAAGTTTGATTGAGGTTTGTTGAGTGGTTCAACCACCATTTTCACTTTTTTGACATGCTTAGATTCATTTTATGTACTTAGTTAAAGTTTTGATAATGTTGATGGACTCTAGAACCTAGTAGAGAAGTGCTTGAGGCGAAATTCTAGGATTAGACATGGTTGAGGAGATGATTTAGGCATTCTTTTTGGAATGTTTGAGCCTTTCTAGCCGACCCAGGAATGAAATTGTCCCTAGTCACCCATTTGAGCTGTATGAATTATTATTGCTTTATTTTTCTTGGCAAACCAAAAATTGTCTGACCTTTATACCCTAAACACTCTGTCGTACCCTTAGGAGAATTCGATCCTAATGGAAACACAAAGAACGGAAAAAGTTGTACGAATAAACTAAAAGAATAGTTTGGGGGTTGTGAGAAGGGCAATAAAAACAAAAAAGATAGTTCACCTCAATTCAATTGATTTGTTATTAGTTTGCTTAAGAAAAAAAAAAAAAAAAAATTTCCAAGTTTAAGGGTATATCGGTTGGAAACCAGTAACCGCCTTAAAAACTGCCTAGCAGTACTTGGCGACCTCTGGTTTAACAATGCCACGTACACCTTAGACGCACTTCCCCACGGCATATATGGTATTAGAAATAAGAAAGATACAAGTTTGAGGGTTGTAAATTAGTGGAGACGTTGATTAGTGGTTGAGAAGAAGTAGAGTTCGATTTGATTTGAGTGTTTGCATGAGGAAAACCGAGTTCTGTTACTTTGTTATTCCTATCCTTTTTCTTGGAGCCCACTTCCCGAGCCTAGCGTTACAAGCTTATAAAGACCTTTTGATTCTTACCTTTGTCTAGTCCTCATTAGTGGAGAGTAGTTCGATATTTAGGCTTATGGAGTCTGACACCATTTGATAAACTTTGCATTCCTGCATAAAATAATCTGGGAAGTCGGAAGGTGGATTAAGTGGGGATTACCTACTTGGGGGACCAATTGAGAAAGAAAGGCGATGCAACTTATAACTTCTTGGAGTGTTAAACATTTTTCTATTAATAATTTTGCAACAACTTTTGAGATTGGTATAAATTCTAGGCAGTTGTTTTGTGAGTCGAGTCTTTTGTTTCTCTTATTTAATTTTTGTCATTTGCTGTTTTGTGTTTTTGAACGTTTGTGTTTTTCTTTTATCTTGTTTTGTACCTGATGCTCGGGGACGAGCATGTCCTTAGTTTGGGGGTATTTGATAATCCGAGGATTATACTAGTTTATTTAAGCTTTTAGGCCGGATTTTAGATACTTCTTAGTTTATTTTTGCCTGAATTGCTACTTAATTCCTTACATTTCGTGTTTCAGGTTAAAATGGACATTTTGAGCCAATAAAGACAGATTTGGAGTTTCTGGACTCAGAAGCAAGTGGAGGGCAATTCTGTAATTTTAGAATTCTTCAGGAAGCTTCGCCGCGGCGAAGGTTGTTCTTCGCCGTAGCGAAATGAGCCAGTCACGCACCAGATTTAACTCCTTTGTCGCCATGGCAAGATTCCTTCTTTGCCGCAGTGAAGTCTACATTCTCAAGTTTTTGTAAAACGCACAGTTTCGTTTTTAGGCTGGTCTTTTTGTTTAGAGGCGTTCGTGGAGAGATAGACAACAATTTTTACATTTTCTTAGATTCATTTTGAGTGATTTTGGATTAAACAAAGTGTGAAGATTCAAGGTGAAACCAGTGGATTCGTCAATTGGGGAGATTCTTTTCCTTTTCTCTTGTTTCCATGATATTGAACTTGGAATTTTTCATTTCTTTTAACTGTTTTATTGATTTAGCCATGACCTAACCTATTTTGGGTTAGGGTTTTGATGTAGTTCGGATTCTAATGGGTTAGAGAGTTGATGATTATTAATTTCATATGATTTTGCTTTGATTGTGTGATTATTCTGTACTTATTGGTTTTATGTGATGAACATGATGAGATTGCGAGATAATTCATGTTAAGCTTCTTGGGTAATCACCATTGTATTATTGGATGCTAGAGATAGATTCAAGAACCAATGAAACCAATCTAGGATTCTTGTGCTTAATGACCTTAGATTTATTAACCTTCATTTTGTTGGGTGCGGAAGGTTAATAGGGAAGAGTAGGAAAACATAGCCTGAGAAGGTATGTTGGACACCTTAGAGAGTTCGATTTACAATCAATGCATTGTAAATATGAATTTAGTTTAATTCTTTAGGTTTAACCCATAGAGTCCGAATGAAATCAAAACCCTACCCGTTTGTTTGAATTGATTTTATCCATATTTTTAAATCTTGCTTTCATAGTTTACTTTTATTTTAGTGAAATTTTGTTTTAGTTATAGTTTAAATTGTTCCCTTAAATCCAAAAGAATTCGATTGCTTCAACTTGAAAACGGTAGAAAACTTAGTGCTTAGTAACAATCCTCGTGGGAACGATACTCACTCATCACTCTATTACTTGTGCGACTAGTATACTTGCTACATTTGCATGTTGTAGGAAATGCGGCTAGAGCTCTCGCCTACATTCTCCGCTTGCACAACCACGTCCTTTGACACATTCTCCTTCCTCTTAGTCACCATTCGCCATTCTTGAGTAAGATTCAAGTTCTTGTTCTCCGCGCTTTCCCTCTCAAATCTAGGGGCCAAGTGACATTCCTTCAAATTGTGGCCAAAAGCTCTACACAAAGGGCAGGCCCTCGGTTTCCAAGAATACTCCACCCCTATGTTTACACAATCACCATTCGGGAGGCCTAGTTCCACTGAATTCGGGAACGAAGAAGCTGTGTCAATTTCAACACAAACTCTTGCATACTCCAATCTATCCCTTGCATCCATGATGTTATCCATGTAGACAAGTTTCCCAATAGTGCTCGCAACATAGCTCAACCCTTTAGTAGTCCAAAACTCCAATGGAACTCCACTAAATTTGACCCAAATCGGCACACTACTAATGCCTTCACCTGCCATTTTTAAATTCAGACGCCATTTTTTTAGGAAAAGGGGCTGCCCCCCAATATGCCAAGGGCCCCCTTCCAGGGCCTCATCCCTGGAGCTCTCATTATCAAATTTCAAAATAAAGCCCCCAACCCCATTGGAGACCACACCAACCTTGCCGAAGCACTTCCAATTCCTATCAATAAAACCCTTCACAAGAGAGAATGGCAACCTTCTACCAAGGAAGAAACCAACAAGACAATTTCCCCATTTGTCCCTCCCCAACTCAACAACCTGTTTAGGAGGTATAACCCTTATCCTCCTCCCATCATCATGGATTTTCGGTGCAAAATATTCCATTAGAGCACTGGATTTCGAAACAAAACGTTTTCTCCAAGATGCAATACCAACAGGCTTTAATTCCCCATCCACCTTTTCCCCCATAGTCCCACCTCCATTCACCACTTTCTCGTCATGCATCATAATTGGAGGCACCTTTGAATCAACCAGCGCATTCCCATCACACATTTCCACACCAACGTTATCAATCTCTTTTCCACCCATAACTTGCTGCTTGTTAAACACCCCACCAGAACTCTTTGCCTCACTTGTATTTAAAGAATTCACAAGAAAAGGACCATTGGGAGGCAAAGTCTGGCTTTGGGAAAGTTTGGGAAGTGGAGGGAAAAAAATGTTTTTTGGTGATGTGGTAGGGCTGGTGACGTGGCAGGCTGACGTGGCATCTTGGGGGATGTGGCAAGATGAGTCAGCTTGAGATTGATGAGGTGGAGGGGAGAGATGGATGATTGGTTGGTGAGTTGTCATAATTTGAAGTCAAAGAGATAAGAGATAAGGAAATCAAAGGGGAACCAATGAAAAACAAGTGACGTGGCAAAAAACTTATGGAACAGCCTATTAACCAGTCCAAAGAGATGTGCATAAAGAAAAAAATCTCAAAAATCTAAATGAGCCAATGAGAGAGAGGGGTACCAATGGATAGCAATTGGATAGATTCAAGTTATCTCACTCAATTAGTGAACAACAACAAAAAATGGCAGACAATTCCAGCCAAAACAGCAAAGCTCCGGCCAAAGAAGCACCCACACTCCGGTGACCAGCAAGAATCTGACAGCAATAGGTTTCACCACCAACCCATTCTACATTTCCGATCAAAACAGAACCATAAACAGCCCCTTTACTCCTACCTCACTTCAACACCAAACAACAACTCCAAAAAAACGAAAATAAACAAAACAACTCCAGCAACTAGCAAAACTCCAGCCACCCACCTTCTCCCAATCCAGCCAAGCCAAGAAACAGCCCACAAGAACTAACTTAACCACAATAGCCACCAACAAGCAAAAGAGAAGACAGGAGAGCAAACAACCAAGGAGTTCGATTTAAACCCAAATAAAACCCCCAAACACAGCAAAGAAGGACTAAAACATAGCAAACTAAAAGGTTAACAAAAACAAAAAAACAAAGTGGAGGTTTGTGAAAGAAAATGTGAAAAGAAAAGTAAAGGAAATGATGAAGCTCTCTGGTTAGAGGGATAGGTGAAGTTTAATAGTAAAAGTGGAGGATGGAGGATGAGGGTGGAGAAGAAAAAAATGGAAAGAGGGCTGGTTTCTAATCGTAGAGAGAAGAGAGAGCATTTTCTCTCACTAACATGAACAGTAGCTTTTTAATCATTTCATATGTTTTATTATTTTCATTTATTAATATTTATAGTTGTTAATTACAGATGATGATCTTCTTCGTGTGCCATTTATAAATCCGGGGAGTGCGAAATCAAGAAACTCCACTAACACCAACATTGTGGGATGAAGATGATTTATGTTATATTAAGTTTTTTTACTTTGTAATTTTATGTTATGTATTTGAGTTTATTAATTAATATTGACTATTCAGTGATATGTAATTGAATTCTTTATGTTTTTATTTCATATACTGGATTCAGTATCTGTAAATAAGTAATTTATGTATTTTTCATACAAATAATACAACAATAATACAAAATAAAAGAGAAACATAGTATCAAATTATATATAAAATAATAAATATTTGAATTGAGGGACTAAAATGAAACATTGAAGAATTTAAAGGATTAAAGGATAATTTGAAAACCGATTAACCGATAACCGGTTTTCGGTTAGGTTTACATTAGGTTTTTAACCTAAACCGGTTTGGTTTTCGGTTTGGATAAACTGGTTCGGTTAATCAGATTATCCCACCCCTAGCCACGTCACCAGCCATGCCACATCGCCAAAAATCAATTTTTTCCCTCCACTTCCCAAACCTTCCCAAAGCCATACTTTACCTCCCGGTGGTCTTTTTCTTGTGAATTCTTTGAATACAAGTGAGGCAAACAGTTTTGGTGGAGTGATTAAGGAGCAGCAAGTTGTGGGTGAAAAGTGATTGATAAGGTTGGTGTGGAAATGTGTGATGGGAATGCGCTGGTTGATTTAAAGGAGCCTCCAATTATGATCCATGGCGAGAAAGTGGTGAGTGGAGGTGGGATTATTGGGGAAAAGGTGAAGGAGAATTAAAGCCAGTTGGTATTACATCATGGAGAAAACTTTTTGTTTCAAAATCTAGTGCTCCAATGGAATATTTTGCGCAAAATTGTAAATAAACAATTATTTTATTTGTTGGTTCATGATCTTCGGTCTCAAAAGCACATAAAAAGTGATGAGAATGATCAATCCCTAAATTCATTTTTTTTTTTTAGGATTTACTGTTCACATTAGTGATAGAAAATGCTCTCTCTTCTCTCTAGGATTAGAAACCAGCCCTCTTTCCATGTTTTTCTTCTCCACCTTCATCCTCCATCCTCCACTTTTACCAGTAAACATCACCTGTCCCTCCAACCTGCCACCTTCATCATTTCCATTCTTTTTCTTTTCACGTTTTCTCTCACCAACCTGTACTTTGTTTTTCTGTTTTTGTTAACCTTTTTTGTGTGCTACGTTTCAATTCTTCTTTGCCCCTTGGGGGTTTTATTTGGGTTTAACTCAAGCTCCCAGGGTTCTTTTTTTTTTTTTTTTTTTGTTAAGTAAGTAATTATATTAAAAAAAAGAAAAGAATGTACAAAGGCCCGATAAAGGGCGACCAGGCTATTTTGGGACATGCCCCAAAATGGGAATCAAAGGAAATAAGCCTACAAACGGCCATTCACTCTTGGGTTAATCTTAAACCTAAAAAACCAAGAAGAAAGCAAAGAGAACAACAACAATTCCACCTACCATAGGACACCTCCCTAGGTTAGGATCATTAAAAGAAAAACACGATATCAAACTCGTTACAAATGATAGAAACACAACCAAGCAAAAACAATTCTGCGTAACGCTCCGTAATCCAGTCTTCAAATGTTGTCGGGAACTTGAGTAACATCTTTGAAAATAGATCTAAGGAGGCCCCAATCATTCGCCAACTTCCTATTGCTATAGGATACTTTGACATTCCTAAGTTCCATAGCTTTGTCTCTCACAACACTTTTGATAACATCAATTATGGTGAAGGAATCCTTATTCAAGCTTCTAGGTTGCTTGTTCTATTGGCCTTTCTTGTCTTCTCTTTTGCCTGTTGGTGGCTATTGTGGTGTAGCTGGTTTGTGTGGGCTGTTTCTTGGCTTGGCCAGAATTGGAAGGAGGTGGGTGGCGGGAGTTTGCTGGTTGCTGGAGGTGGGTGGCCTGATAAATGGCGACCAGCCTATTTTGGGACATGCGCCAAAAATAGGAATCAAAAGAAACAAGCCTACAAATGGCCATTTGCTCTTGGGATTTATCTTAAACCACATAGGGAGATAAATACCAAGAAGAAAGCAATGAGAACACCAAAAATTCCACCTACCATAAGACACCTCCCTAGGTTAGGATCATTAAAAGAAAAACAAGAGATCAAACTCATTACAAATGGTAGAAACACAACCAAGCAAAAACCATTTTGCGTAACCCTCCGTAATCCAGTATTCAATGTCTTTGAAAATATACCTAGGGAGGCCCCAAGCATTCGCCAACTTCCTATTGCTGTAGGATACTTTGACATTCCTAAGTTCCATAGCTTTGTCTCTCACAATACTTTTGATAACATCAATTATGGTGAAGGAATCCTTATAGTCACCCCTAAAAATTCGCGAATTCCGCTCCCTCCAAATCCAATAAGCCGTAGCCCCTAAACAAAGCCTACCCAAAGTGAATTTTAGGCTCTTACCTTTCCATTTCCTTGCCAAATGGGGGATGTAATCATGCCAAGGTCTAACCACATAGCCAAGGTCAGCAAGCATAGGATCTTACTCCAAATAGACTTAGAAAAAGGGCATGCAAAAAATAATGGTCAAGAGATTCCATAGATGAGTTACAAGGCCAACAATGAGCGTTAGTAGTAGCCCCATACCTTATCAACCTTTCCTTTGTAGGTAATCTCTCCTTAATAGCCATCCATAAGATCATGGAGTATCTTGGGATGGCCTTTGAGAACCACACCAAGTCACACCACTCAACTTATGCTCTTCTTCCTCTAATAGCCTCCCAAGCTGATTTGGTAGAAAAATCCCCCGAAGGTGAGGGTATCCAACAAATCTTGTCGTCAACATTAGAAGGTGTGAAATTCACAGAATTCCTCATGCTTATAAGAGCCCAAGAATTCGCACTTGGCCGCTTCCAATTACATCCATCAATTACAGAACTCACCTTAGCATCCTTAGCAATCCCTGCATCATAAATAATCCTTTCCCCATAGATGCAAACAAGGGGACCGTTCGGGTGCCAATTATACAACCAAAGAGAGGTGGTGTTACCATTGCCAATGTTACATTTGATATTCTTTCTAGCCATTTCCCTATTTTTTAGGATACGTCTCCATGACCATGTACAATGTTGGGGAATGCATATGTTCCAAATGCTTCTATTTCTCTAAAGATGAATTCGCACCCAAGAGACCCACAAAGTATGGTTTCTATGATTGCACAGGTTCCAAATATGTCTTAAAGAAACGGCGAGGTTCCATTCCTTACATTTCATAAACCCAAGCCCGCCCTCATTTTTGGGTACACATACCTCCTCCCAAGCAACTCTAGCTTTGTGTCTATTCATATCAACTCTGGACCAAAGAAAAGCTCTCAACCTAGCATCAATTTCCTTCTGAATTTTGGAAGGAAGAATAAAGAGAGACGACCAATAAATTTGGGTACTCCAAAGAATGGACTTAATCAAAATGATCCTCCCTGCATAGGATAAAAACCTACTTCTCCAAGAGGTAATCTGAGCCTAGATTTTATCCAAAAGAGGTCGACAATCCCCAAAGGTTAACTTAGAGGTAATAAGGGGTACACCTAAGTATATGATGGGAAGAGTAGCCTCGGCAAAACCTATCAAACTTAAGAGTTCCATCTTCTCATTTTCACTCACACCAGAAAGGAAGATATTTCTCTTATCGGGATTAGCACTCAATCCTGACCAACTTTCAAAGGTAATCAAAGCATTCTTAAGGAGAGATAGAGAAGTACCTTCGGCTTTACAAAAAAGCATGAGATCATCCGCGAAACAAAGATGAGTCAGCCCCATTTTCTTGCATCTCCAATGAAAACTAAAGTTCGGATTAGCTGCCACTCTATTCAAGAGCCTTGAGAGAACCTCCATAGCAATAATAAACAAGTAAGGGGATAAGGGATCCCCTTGTCTCAGCCCTCTAAAGCTCCCAAAGAAACCCACCAGCTCCCCATTGATGACCACAGAGAACCTAGGAGTAGTAATGGATTTGGATATCCAATTGACAAGTACACTTGGGAATCCAAAGTTCTTTAGGACTTGTAAGAGAAACTCCCAATTAACCGAGTCATAAGCCTTCATTAAATCAACTTTCAAGGCACACCTTTTTTCCTTGGCCGTAGCTCGATTATAGTTGTGCACCAACTCCTGGCATAACAGGATATTATCTCCTATTCTCCTATCACCAACAAAGGCTGCTTGTGTCGGGTCAATGAAGAGAGGTAAAGCACTCTTAATTCTATTTGCAATGATCTTGGTGATACATTTATAAATTATGTTGCAGCAAGAAATGGGCCGATAGTCCTTACACAAAGAAGCACTATCATACTTGGGAATAAGAGCAATTGACGTACAATTTACCTCCCTGAGAAGCTTGCCCTCTTGGAAGAAGTCTTTAATAGCCATAATCACATCTTTTCCCATCACATCCCAAGCTTTCTTGAAGAAATGAGCACCAAAACCATCTGGTCCAGGAGCTTTGTTGTTGCCCAAACGAAAACAGAGTGTTCTTGATTTCCTCATCCGTCACTTCGGCAATCATCCCATTAGCCATATCGCTAGTGATGCAAGGTTCAATAAGTTCTTGTAAACCTCGGTAGTCCCTCACACACCTAGGCTCCTAAAATACTCTTTAAAATGGCTAACAATTTCCTCCTTAATGCTCAAATGGTCTTCAAAAACCGGGCCGTTATCACTCTTAATGCTTGGTGATTCTATTTCTATTCTTTCGGCCATTCACACACTTGAAGAAGTAGCTTGTGTTCTGGTCACCCTCTCTAAGCCATTGCACTCTAGATTTTTGCCTAGCTAAAGACTCCTCAACTTGACTTAAAGATTTAAAATTAAAAACTTTGGCCTTTTCCTCAAGAATAAGGTTTTCTTCAAGAGGATTAGTGGCAAGATCATGCTGGACCCTTAGGAGGTTTTCTCTAGCTTCAATAACTCTTGTCGAAATATTCCCAAACTCCCTCTTATTAAACACTTTTAATGCTTCTTTAACTCTCTTCAGTTTAGTGACTAATTGATACATAGAAGTACCCTTAACTTCTTCTTCCCAAGCCTTACTAACAATGCTAATGAAATTTTCATGGTGAGCCCAAAAGTTGAAGAACCGAAATGGGATTTTCCTAGGTGAAGACATAAACCCACACTTAACAATACAAGGAGAATGGTCCAAAATGCTTGGGGGGAGGAAATTAGCTATGGAATTACCAAACACACTACCCCACTTTTCATTCACAAGAGCTCGATCAATCTTAGTAGTAATCCTATGCTCCCCCTCTCTCATATTACTCCAAGTGAAAAAGTTACCCATAAACCGAAGGTCCTCAAGCCTAGTCTCATTACACATATTATTCAAGTCCGAAACATAATTTCTCTACCTATAAGAACCCCCAATTTTTTCATGCCCAAATCTCATCGTATTGAAATCACCCATGTTATTTCCTCAAAATCTTGAGCTTTACCCATCAAGTCTTTCCATAATTTTTTCCTTTCCAGCGGACCATTAGGGCCATAGACAAATGAGCAAACAAATAAGTAATTAGAGTCCAGAATAACAACCTTACCATGGATGGCTTAAGCCGTAGATTGTATGACTTCGAACCTCACCAAACTAGGATTCCAAGCAACCCAAATTCTACCATTTGGGCAGCACACATAGTTATGGATTACATCCCATCCCCCAAAGTCAAGGACTTAGTAACCTCAAAATTTGGTTCACGAACTCTAGTTTCCAAAATACCACAAATTGCAATTTGATTGGAAGAGATTAGATGTCTAACCTCTTTTTGTTTCAGAGAAGAATTAAGACCCCTTACATTCTGATGCATGTTTCCTACAACATGCAATATGTAGCAAGTATACTAGTCGCACAAGTAATAGAGTGATGAGTGAGTATCGTTCCCACGAGGATTGTTGCTAAGCACTAAGTTTTCTACCATTTTCAAGTTGAAGCAATCGAATTCTTTTGGATTTAAGGGAACAATTTAAACTATAACTAAAACAAAATTTCACTAAAATAAAAGTAAACTATGAAAGCAAGATTTAAAAAGGGATAAAATCAATTCAAAACAAACGGGNGGGGGTACAACTCTCCCCTGAGTTTCTGCCATAACTTGCTGTATAATTCCCCGGATTCTAGCTTCATCCAAGGGAGGGGGCGTAGACTCTGGTGGGTTAGAAGGTTCTCCTTCATTCACCACACCTTTACCGCGATTTCGATAACTACGCCTCATCTACAAAATGATCACACTAATGAACTCAAGAAACAATTACTGTAAGGAAAGAATTACTCACACAGTCGGTTAGAGGACGTCGTGGCGATGAGAATAGTACACTGTTCAATCCCAAAATCTTTGCTCTGATACCAAAAATGTAACAATTGCTGTATAATTACTACAATGCATGCATAATTACAATAGAAAAATTGGGCTCAAAACTTTCTTTTCATTATAAGTCATATGTCTTTTATACACAAAGAGTATTGTCTACAAAAAATTCATTTTAAAAGACAAAACAGGGGAAACAGTGTAGCTATTGCTCCTCACTTGCCGACGCCCCTCCGACTGCATCAACACTAGATCCTGCATCCACAAAGATTTAAAATTAAAAGCTTTGGCTTTTTCCTCAAGAATAAGGTTGAAGAACCGAAATGGGATTTTCCTATGTGAAGACATAACCCCACACTCAACAATACAAGGAGGATGGTCCGAAATGCTTGGGGGGAATAAATTGGCTATGGAATTACCAAACACACAGCCCCACTTTTCATTCACAAGAGCTCAATCAATCTTAGTAGTAATCCTATGCTCCCCTTCTCTCATATTACTCCAAGTGAAAAAGCTACCCATAAACCGAAGGTCCTCAAGCCTAGTGTCATTACACATATTATTCAATTCCGAGACATAATTTCACCACCTATAGGAACCCCCAATTTTTTCATGCCCAAATCTCATCGCATTGAAATCACCAACAATCACCCATGGAATTTCCTCAAAATCTTGAGCTTTACCCATCAAGTCTCTGCATAATTCTTTCCTTTCTAGTGGACCATTGGAGCCCTATAGAAATGAGCAAACAAAGAAGTAATTAGAGCCCAGAATAACAACCTTACCATGAATGGCTTGAGCCATAGATTTTATGACTTCGAACCTCACAAACTAAGATTCCAAGCAACCCAAATTCTACCATTAGGGTAGCACACATAGTTATGGATAACATCCCATCCCCCAAATGTCAAGGACTTAGTAACCTCAAAATTTGGTACACGAACCCTAGTTTCCAAAATACCACAAATCGCAATTTTATTGGAAGAGATTAGATGTCTAACCTGTTTTTGCTTCAAAGGGAAATTAAGACCCCTTACATTCCACGAAGCAAGCTTAATCATGGGACGGCTGGGCACTAGGAACTTCTCTCGCCTTCCTGGCTAATCTTCTCCTTTGGCTTTTAGAAAGACTTCTGTTCCCTCCTTAAGACCTTCCTTTTCATCCACTCTACTCAAATTTCTGAATCTCACAATAGTCGGTGAAGAAGATCCCATTTCACATCCCTCATTGTTTTCCACCGAGGGACCTCTAGGTGGGGTTACTTCTCAGCCGTTGTCACAAGCACTCAGAGCATTCAACCTTTTGCTTACTTCCAATCTCCTCTCTTCTATGTTAGGAACACTCACCCCATATTCACTCCCCTTAACACACTTACCCCAATCGTCACACGCACCTCGATTATTACCCCCGTTAAGATCAGCCCCGCTAGGAACATTTACTCCACTCATTTCATCCTTATCTTTTCCAAACCTATCTTCGACATTCTCACTACCCCCTTCGCCATCTAGTTCCCCATTATCCAGCCTATTGCTGAAACTAAGAACCACAAATTGATTAGTGGAGGGTTTTGTTTTACTAACCGTGACTCTCGACTCATTAAGGGCTGCTTTTTTTGCGGCTAGAGCCCTCGCCCACGCCCACATTCTCCGCTTGCACAACCATGTCCTTTGACACATTCTCCTTCCTCTTAGTCACCATTCGCCATTCTTGAGTAAGATTCACGTTCTTGTTCTCAGCGCTTTCCATCTCAAATCTAGGGGCCAAGTGACATTCCTTCAAATTATGCCCAAAAGTTCTACACAAAGGGCAGGCCCTCGGTTTCCAAGAATACTCCAACCCTATGTTTACAAAATCACCATTTGGGGGGCCTAGTTCCACTGAATTTGGGAATGAAGAAGCTGTGTCAATTTCAACACAAACTCTTGCATACTCCAATTTATCTCCCGCATCAGTGATGTTATCCATGTAGAGAGGTTTCCCAATAGCGCTTGCAACATAGCTCAACCCTTTAGCAGTCCAAAACTCCAATGGAACTCCACTAAATTTGACCCAAATCGGCACACTACTAATGCCTTCACCTGCCATTTTTAAATTTGGACGCCATTTTTTGAGGAAAAGGGGCTGCCCCCCAATATGCCAAGGTTCCCCTTCCAAGGCCTCATCCCTAGATCTCTCATTATCAAATTTCAGAATAAAGCCCCCAACCCCATTTAAGACAACACCAACCTTGCCGAAGCACTTCTAATTCCTATCGATAAAACCCTTCACAAGAGAGAATGGCAACCTTCTTCCAAGGAAGAAACGAACGAGACAATTTCCCCATTTGTCCCTCCCCAAATCAGCAACCTCTTTAGGAGGTATAACCCTTATCCTCCTCCCATCATCAAGGATTTCCGGTGCAAAATATTGCATTGGAGCACTGGATTTCGAAATAAAAAGTTTTCTCTAGGATGCAATACCAACAGGCTTCAATTCCACATCCACCTTTTCCCCATAGTCCCACCTCCACTCACTGCTTTCTCGCCATGCATCATAATTGGAGCCACCTTTGAATCAACCAGCGCATTCCCATCACACATTTCCACACCAACATTATCAATCTCTTTTCCACCCACAACTTGCTGCTTCTTAAACACCCCACAAGAACTCTTTGCCTCACTTGGATTCAAAGAATTCACAAGAAAAGGATCATTGTGAGGCAAAGTATGGCTTGGGAAGGCTTACTTACCCAAAAAAAAACAAAAAAAAAAAAGTATGGCTTTGGGAAGGCTTGGGAAGTGGAGGGAAAAAATTGTTTTTTGGTGATGTAGCACGGCTGGTGACGTGGCAGGCTGATGTGGCATCTTGGGGGACGTGGCAAGATGAGTCAGCTTGAGATTGATGAGGTGGAGGGGAGAGATGGATGATTGGTTGGTGAGTTGTCATAATTTGAAGTCAAAGAGAAGAGAAATAAGGAAATCAAAGGGGAACCAATGAAAGACAAGCGGAATGGGAAAAAGAGAAGATTAGGGGTAGACTTAGATAGTATCATTCATTTGCTCCTTACCTAGGGCATGTCCTGAGGTAGATTGGCCGACTCTTAGGCCTTTTGTACATTCTTTCCCCTTTCTATAAAAGCTTACTTACCAAAAAAAAAAAAAAAAACAAGTGACGTGGCAAAAAACTTATGGAACAGCCTATTAACCAGTCCAAAGAGATGTGGATAAGAAAAAAATCTCAAAAATCCAAATGAGCCAATGAGAGAGAAGGGAACCAATGGATAGCACTTGGATGGATTCAAGCTATCTCACTCAACTAGTGAACAACAACCAAAATGGGAGACAATTCCAGCCAAAACAGCAAAGCTCTAGCCAAAGAAGCACCCACACTCCGGAGACAAGCAAGAATCCAGCAGAAACAGGCTACACCAAGCCGCTCTACATTTCTGGTCAAAATAGAACCAAAAACAGCCCCTTTACTCCTACCTCACTTCAACGCCAAACAGCAACTCCAAAAAAACAAAAATAAATAAAATGACTCCAGCAACCAGTAAAACTCCAGCAAACCACCTTCTTCCCAATCCGGCCAAGCCGAGAAACAGCCCACACAAACTAGTTCAACCACAACAGCCACCAACAAGCAAAAGAGAAGACAGGAGAGCAAACAACCAAGGAGCTTTATTTAAACCAAAATAAAACCCCCAAACACAGCAAAGAAGGACTGAAACATAGCAAACTAAAAGATTAACAAAAACAGAAAAACAAAGTGCAGGTTTGTGAAGGAAAATGTGAAAAGAAAAGTAAAGGAAATGATGAAGCTCTCTGGTTAGAGGGACAGGTGAAGTTAATGGTAAAAGTGGAGGATGGAGGATAAGGGTGAAGAGAGGGGTAGTGGGTGGAGAAGAAAAAAATGGAAAGAGGGCTGGTTTCTAATCCTGGAGAGAAGAAAGAGCATTTTCTCTCACCAACGTGAACAGTGTGGAAAGAGGGCTGATTTCATTCTTTTCTTATTGTTTTAGCATGTTGAGCTCTTTATTTAAGTCTACATCCTGATTTTCTTTAATTTGAATATAAACTATCTCACTTTTGGGTTAGGGTTTTGATCTAACTTGGATTACAATGGTTTAATCTATAAATAGATTTTGTTTTTAAGTTCTATTACTTGGATTATGTGTTTATTGTTGTTCTTAACGCAATTGAATGTTGAGTTTTGTTTGGTCAATTAAATGTTAAGCATGATGAGACTAAGAAGTGATTCATGTGTTAGTCCCTCATAGTAAATACCATTTATCGAATGAACGCTAAAGATAGGTTCGGAGATCTATGAAATCACTTTAGGATTGCACTTGGCTTAATAGACTTGGAATTGTTATTCTTTATTTTGTTGGGTGCAGAAGTTAATAGGGATAAGTAGGAGAATATAGCTTGAAAAGATATATTCTGCAGATTAGGGTGTCCGATTTATAATCCTTGCATTTGAGTTTGAAGGCAACAAGAACCGTAGATTGAATTAGAGTATCCTAGTGTATACGAAATCCTAACCTCTTTGTCTTGAATTGATATTTTGGTAATTAGTTAATATTTTCTTAATTAGTTAGATTTTAATTTACGTTATTGATTTTGTGTTAATTTCTGCTTTTATTATCTCCTGCAAATCCAACAATCTTCGTGTTCTTCAGCTAGTTACAAAACTAAGAAAATTAGTACTTAACACACAATCTTCGTGAGAACAATACTCTTCTTATTATTTTATTACTTTTTGCGACTAATGCACTTACTACATTGTATGTTTGTCAAAATACACATCAAACATATCGGCAGGAGCAGATGGGATGTAAGTATTGCCCACTATCACTTCCCAAAAGTACATTAACAAGGGAGCTGAGCAACAGACTCTCTCCACATTAACTTTTCTAAAGGAAATAATCCTAGACATCCAAATGACAAACTGAACGAAGAATATCCGTGGCTTGCATATTAGAATCCTGAATCATTATAAAGTAAAAAGTTTCCAACACCCCTAGCACAATTTCCTCATTTATTTCATGGATGGCCTTTACAAGCCAGGGTTATAAATGAGATGTACACAGATTGATTATTGAATTTCTTAGATCTATGCTGTTAGATTTGGAGGTTGAGAACTCCTAATAATTGTATGCATACACCTCTTTCAGTAGGTACAAGGAATGCAAAAGTTGACTAGGATCTTTCCTAGACATATTCAGACAAGTTTGAACAGCATGTTTTGGAGCTTCTTGAATTGACGTTGCTGGGTTTTAAATCCCATGAGAAGATGGTGATTTCAAAGTAGCTACAAAGACTGAGAAGGCCATAATGAATGTCTCTGTAAGCATGCTCATCTCACCATCAGTGTTCCTTCTAAGCATCATTGTCAAACAAAGAATAGGTTCCTCAACCTCAGAAGTTGATAATATTCCAGGGCAGTCAGAAATGCAGTTCCAGATCAGCTTCAGTGTCTGATTTTGAAAAGGGTGAAGTGGAAATTCAGCAACATGATGCAGTACAGGAATCAGAGCTGTGAATCCAACAACCAGCCTCTGTTTGAAAGCTTGCTCAGCGGTCAAAAGAAGATTAAGCACCTGAAGGCAAGAGTTGACTGTTGGATCCTTACATTCTGTTCATCAATAGTAGAACTTAATCAGCCCCAAACTACAGCCTGTTGTGAATGAACTATACCTTTGTGATTCAGTAAAGAAATACATAAATTTGAGACAGAAAATACAAACGTGAGTAAGTTGTCTAAACAAAAATGGAATTTATAGAACTTGTTAAAATCTGTATATAAATTTCTCTCCTCTATTTGTAGTATGATCCTGTTATTCATGACCAAATTATATGTATTTCTACTCATTTTCTAATACTTACATGCCTTTCTGTGCTCTTTAGACCCAAGTTTTTGAAATGAAAAGATCACTTATTATGATCAACAATACATATTAAAGTAAGTAGAATCATTAGTCATGATGTGTAATTTTAACAGTTTCACAAATTCTTGTAGTGTATTGTCAGTATGTTATCCATCATATAGTATATTGCTCAAATAGGTTTATCCTTGGTCTCCCAGATCCTCATTTCTTTCATTAGAAAAATGATATTCTCATACCATCATTGTTGATATGTTGTGGTATCTTGTTTTATATGAAGTATTTCTCAAATGAGTTTTTCTTGCTTTCAAAGATCCTCATTTATTTGATTTACAAAAAAAAAAATAATAATAATAATAATAATAAAATAAGATAAAATTTCTTAACTACATCAAGCTATGTTATCCACTTTGTTTTTGTCAAATAGAACTACCCCGAATTTAGGAGCAAGACCTTTAGTAGCATTGCCACTGTATATTATTGACATTAAAATCCTTTTTCGTTAAAAAAAAAAAAAAAAAAAAGACAAATTTTCAGGTAAACTGGCCTTTAAAAAATTTCTATCATAAATAAAAATATTAGATTCTAGGTTTTTGTGCAATAAAACTTAATCAGCCCCAAAATATAGCTTGCTGTGAAAGAACTCTACCTTTGTGATTCAGTAAAGAAAACATAAATTTGAGATAGAAAAAACAAACGTGGGTAAGTTGTCTAAACAAATATAGAATTTATAAAACTTGTTAAAATCTAGATTGTAATAGAGGTAATTTTCTCTTCTTGAAGGCAGCACAAATAGTCAGATATTGATAAAATACCCAAACAGTCAAACGAGGAAAAAAAGGCCTCAGAAAATGTGACAGACCTATACAGTTGAGGCCAATGTCATCATCTCAACTTTTCATCAGAGCCTCCAATGAAAGATGCAAGAGCTTAGGACAATGAGCAAAAAGAACATCAGCTTCGTCACTATTCATGGATTCGCATTGGAGGATGGATACTTTATACAAAACAAAAAGGATATCTCCACTGATTTCCTCACTGTATTTGGAGAAACAAATAGGTCTTTGCTTACAATAGGGTAGATGCATTCAAGGTAAATCTTATTACCTTGGCAAATGAAGGCCTGCAACAAGATTGGAGATGAGGGCATCTCTGTCTTTAATTAGGACATAGGAATTATTTGTTCGACTATTTAAGAGAACCCCAAAGCAGAGAAGCTGCACTTACAAAGACCACAAAATGAAAATGATTAAAAAAAAATTGTGAAGTCTTTAAGAACATTACTAGAAGATGAAAACCTTGCTTTAAACAAATAAGCAAGTGCGTTTTTTTTTTTTTTTTTTAATTGTCATACAATTACTCTAAGCATTGCATCCTTGTATATTCCTAAGTTTGGATTACATGTAAAGATAATTAAGGTCTAACTGATGTACTCATGTGTCTTTAAACTTCTGAAGTTCATTTTCCTAAGGCCATTCAAAATATTTAATCAGCATAAAAACACTGTCATCATAAGTGCTTCCAGTATATAAGGCTTAAGAATTATGTTTATGTAAAACCCCCCTCCAGTCAGGTATCCTCTGAATATCCCTCAATGAGAATCCCGAGGATACATGTCTGGAGAACGAGTTGTATTTAGAAAAAATCTGTATAAGGATAATAATAATATATCCAAAACATGCATATAAAATATCACGCAGGATCTAAACTTATAATTTACAAACTTTAAGAAATTACAAGATCAAAACATATTTATAGGGTGGAAGCTTCCAAATGTATNTGTTAACAATCCTCGTGGGAACGATACTCTACTCATCATTTTATTACTTATGCGACTAGTGCACGTGCTATACATTTTGCATGTTGTAGGAGACACGCATAAGAAGGTTTCAAATCTAGCAAACACACCCTTTAGCCAAATGCAAATCGGTAATGACCTCCCCTTTTTCGACGACGTTCCACCTTCCCTTACTGTTGGAAACCACCTTCGGACTTTCTCCGATGCTGTCACACTTCATCTCCAACTGCCGCGTGATGTTTCGTCGTCCACCTTCACCGCGTGATTTTTCTTCCATTTCCTGGTGTCGATCGGCCTTCTCCGGCATCGACAGGCTTTTTCGGCCACCGATCTATCTTCTCCCAAGCTCTCTTGCCGTGGTTCACGAAGATCCAATCATTTCACCAAAAAAAGCCATCGCTATTTTTCGGCGATGCCTCTACTTGCTAGCTACCGATTCGCCCTCCCCATCATTCGATCTACCCTCCCTGGTGTGTCTTTTTTTTTGTTAAGCAAGTAATAGCATTAAAAAAAGAGAAGAATGTACAAAGGCCTGATAAAGGGCAACCAGCCTATTTTGGGACATGCCCCGAAAATAGGAATCAAAAGAAACAAGCCTACAAATGGCCATTTGCTCTTGGGGTTTATCTTAAACCACATAGGAAGATAAAGACCAAGAAGAAAGCAATGAGAACACCAAAAATTCCACCTACCATAGGACACCTCCCTAGGCTAGGATCATTAAAAGAAAAACACGAGATCAAACTCATTACAAATGGTAGAAACACAACCAAGCAAAAACCATTTTGCGTAACCCTCCGTAATCCAGTATTCAAACGGTGTCAGGAACTTGAGGAACGTCTTTGAAAATAGACCTAGGGAGGCCCCAAGCATTCGCCAAGTTTCTATTGCTGTAGGAACTTTGACATTCCTAAGTTCCATAGCTTTGTCTCTCACAATACTTTTGATAACATCAATTATGGTGAAGGAATCCTTATAGTCACCCCTAAAAATTTGCGAATTCCGCTCCCTCCAAATCCAATAAACCGTAGCCCCTAAACAAAGCCTACCCAAAGTGAATTTTAGGCTCTTACCTTTCCATTTCCTTGCCAAGTGGGGGATGTAATCATGCCAGGGTCTAACCACATAGCCAAGGTCAGCAAGCATAAGGATCTTGCTCCAAATAGACTTAGAAAAAGGGCATGCAAAAAATAAGTGGTCAAGAGATTCCATAGATGAGTTACAAAGGCAGCAATGAGCGTTAGTAGTAGCCCCATACCTCATCAACCTTTCCTTTGTAGGTAATCTCCCCTTAATAGCCATCCATACGATCATAAAGTATCTTAGGATAGCCTTTGAGAACCACACCAAGTCACACCACTCAACTTTTGCTCTTCTTCGTCTAATAGCCTCCCAAGCTGATTTGGTAGAGAAATCCCTCGAAGGTGAGGGTATCCAACAAATCTTGTCGTCAACATTAGAAGGTGTGAAATTCACAGAATTCCTCATGCTTATAAGAGCTCAAGAATTCGCACTTGGCCACTTCCAATTACATCCATCAATTACAGAACTCACCTTAGCATCCTTAGCGATCCCTACCTCATAAATAATCCTTTCCCCATAGATGCAAACAAGGGGACCGTTTGGGTGCCAATTATCAAACCAAAGAGAGGTGGTGTTACCATTGCCAATGTTACATTTGATATTCTTTCTACCCATTTCCCTATTTTTTAGGATATGTCTCCATGACCATGTACAATTTTGGGGAATGCTTATGTTCCAAATGCTTCTATTTCTCAAAAGATGAATTCGGACTCAAGAGACCCATAAAGTATGGTTTCTATGATTGCACAGGTTCCAAATATGTCTTAAAGAAGTGGCGAGGTTCCATTCCTTACATTTTATAAACCCAAGCCCGCCCTCATTTTTGGGTACACATACCTCCTCCCAAGCTATTCTAGCTTTGTGTCTATTCATATCAACTCTGGACCAAAGAAAAGCTCTCAACCTAACATCAATTTCCTTCTGAATTTTGGAAGGAAGAATAAAGAGAGACGACCAATAAATTTGGATACTCCAAAGAATGGACTTAATCAAAATAATCCTCCCCGCATAGGATAAAAACCTACTTCTCCAAGAGGTAATCCGAGCCAAGATTTTATCCAAGAGAGGTCGACAATCCCCAAAGGTTAACTTAGAGGTAATAAGGGGTACACCTAAGTATATGATGGGAAGAGTAGCCTTGGCAAAACCTATCAAACTTAAGAGTTCCATCTTCTCATTGTCACTCACACCAAAAAGGAAGATATTGCTCTTATCAGGATTAGCACTCAATCCTGACCAACTTTCTTTTTTTTGTTAAGTTCCAGACCAACTTTCAAAGGTAATTAAAGCATTCTTAAGGAGAGATAGAGAAGTACCTTCAGCTTTACAAAAAAACATGAGATCGCCTGCGAAACAAAGACGAGTCAGCCCCATTTTCTTGCATCTCCAATGAAAACTAAAGTTCGGATTAGCCGCCACTCTATTCAAGAGTCGAGAGAGAACCTCCATAGTAATAAGAAACAAGTAAGGTGATAAGGGATCCCCTTTGTCTCAGCCCTCTAGAGTTCCCAAAGAAACCCACCAACTCCCAATTGATAACCACTGAGAACCTAGAAGTAGTGATGCATTTGGATATCCAATTGACAAGAACACTAGGGAAACCAAAATTCTTTAGGACTTGTAAGAGAAACTCCCAATTAACTGAGTCATAAGCCTTCATTAAATCAACTTTCAAGGCACACCTTTTTTCCTTAGCCGAAGCTCAATTGCAATTGTGCACCAACTCTTGGCATAAGAGGATATTATGTCCTATTCTCCTATCACCAACAAAGGTTGCTTGTGCCGGGTCAATGAAGAGAGGTAAAGCACTCTTAATTCTATTTGCAATGATCTTGGTGATACATTTATAAATTATGTTGCAGCAAGAAATGGGTCGATAGTCCTTACACAAAAAAGCATTATCACACTTGGGAATAAGAGTAATTGAAGTACAATTTACCTCCCTATGAAGCTTGCCCTCTTGGAAGAAGTCTTTTGATGGAAACCAAGAGCTGGACATGTTAATCATACAAGTGGGAATGGAGCTGAATTTGCACAACATCCTTTGTCACTTCCTAGTGGCCCAATTACAAGACTTAGAGCTAAACGTTTCAAGGAAGCATTAAATGGGCTAATCCAAGAGAATTGGGCTGATTCTAAAAAGACCAAGATAGGCTCAAATAATAATCAAGGCCTAGTCCATGTCATCAAAGCAATTGAATAGGCTAATTAGCATGCAAATTTGTAACCAACATGGTTTGACCATTAAAGGGTGTGAATTTGTTGAGTTTCAAGGATATTAAATAGGAGAATGACTTGGTCCTCACTGGGCATGTTAAAATACATTGAATCTAGTCGTTTAGCTATTTTTGGCTGTCTTTAAAAGTCCAAGAGTCCAAAAAAACGTGGGGACTTGTTTAGGTTAATTTTTGTGTTGTTTTTGAAGCTGCAATTATGACTTTGCCTATTCTTGGAAGCTTGTTCCAAGTATATAGATGGATATTACGAATTTTAGGGGATTTTAAGCTGCAATTATGACTTTGCCTATTCTTGGAGGGTTGTTCCAAGTATATAGATGGGTATTGCAAATTTTAAGGGGGATTTTTGGTTATTCAGAAAATTATCATCTCGTGAGGTTTTGTGTTCCTCTTAGTTCTTAAAAAGAACTCTTGAACTTATCAAGTAATCTTGTGGCGTTCAAACAACCAAACTTATCACCTTGAATTCTTGAGAGAATTTTTTTTAGGTTTTCTTGGTGTGGCGTTTCAAGCCTTTGTAGTCTTGATTTTCATCTTGTTAGGTGACGGGTCAAATCTCAACAAATCTTGTCTTCACGATCTTGGGGTTTCAATCCATCATTGTTATTGGGTTTCATCACAATTGTTAGTGGAGTTCGTATTATCTTTAAAAGCCATAATCACATCTTTTCCCACCACATCCCAAGCTTTCTTGAAGAAATAAGCACCAAAACCATCCAGTCCAGGAGCTTTGTTATTGCCCAACGAAAACAGAGTGTTCTTGATTTCCTTATCCGTCACTTTGGCAATCATCCCATTAGCCATATCACTAGTGATGCAAGGTTCAATAAGTTCCTCTAAACCCCGGAAGTCTCTCACACCCCTTGGCTCCTCAAAAACTCTTTAAAAGTGGTTGACAATTTCCTCCTTAATGCTCAAAGTGTCTTCAATAACCATGCCGTTATCAAACTTAAGCATGGTGATTCTCTTTCTATTCTTTCAGCCATTCACACACTTGAAGAAATAGCTTGTGTTCTGGACCCTTAGGAGGTTTTCTCTAGCTTCAATAATAAGGTTCTCTTCAAGAGGATTAGAAGCAAGAGCATGCTGGACCCTTAGGAGGTTTTCTCTAGCTTCAATAACTCTTGCCGAGATATTCCCAAACTCCCTCTTGTTAAACACTTTTAATGCTTCTTTGACTCTCTTCAGTTTAGTAACCAATTGATACATAGGGGTACCCCTAACTTCTTCTTCCCAAGCCTTACTAACAATGCTAATGAAACTTTCATGGTGAGCCCAAAAGTTGAAGAACCGAAATGGGATTTTCCTAGGTGAAGACATAATCCCACATTCAACAATACAAGGAGAATGATCCGAGATGCTTGGGGGAAGGAAATTGGCTATGGAATTACAAAACACACTGCCCCACTTTTCATTCACAAGAGCTCGATCAATCTTAGTAGTAATCCTATGTTCCCCTTCTCTCATGTTACTACAAGTGAAAAAGTTACCCATAAACTGAAGGTCCTCAAGCCTAGTCTCCTTAAACATATTATTCAAGTCCGAAACATAATTTCTTCACCTATCTCATCGCATTGAAATCACCCATAATCACCCATGGTATTTCCTCAAAATCTTGAGCTTTACCCATTAAGTCTCTCCATAATTCTTTCCTTTCCAGCGGACCATTAGAGCCATAGATAAATGAGGAAACAAAGGATTAATTAGAGCCAAAAATAACAACCTTACCATGGATGGCTTGAGTCTTAGATTGTATGATTTCAAACCTCACCAAACTAGGATTCCAAGAAACCCAACTTTTACCATTAGGGCAGTACACATAGTTATGAATTACATCCCATCCCCCAAATGTCAAGAACTTAGTAACCTCAAAATTTGGTTCACGAACTCGAGTTTCCAAAATACCACAAAGCACAATTTTATTGGAAGAGATTAGACGTGTAACCTCTTTTTGTTTCAAAGGGGAATTAAGACCCTTACGTTCCACGAAGCAAGCTTAATCATGGGACTTCTTGGCATTAGGAGCTTCTCTTGCCTTCCTGGCTAGTCTCCTCATTTGGCTTTTAGAAAGACTTATATTTCCCTCCTTAAGTCCATTCTTTTCATCGACTCGTATCAAATGTCCAATCTCATAATAGCCAATGAAGTAGACCTTATTTCATACCCCTCATAGTTTTCCACCAAGGGTCCCCTAAGTGGGGTTATTTCTCCTCTGTTGTCACCATCACTCAAAACACTCAACCTCTTGCTTACTTCCAATCCCCTTTCTTCTATGTTAGAACACTTACCCCACATTCATTCCCCTTAACGCACTTACCCCTATCATCACACACACCTCGAATATAAACCCTGTTAAGATCAGCCCTGCTAGAAACATTAACCCCACTCATTTCACCCTTATCTTTTTCAAACCTACCTTCAACATTCTCATTACCCTCTTCGCCACCCACTTCCCCATTATCTAGCTGATTGCCCAAACTAAGAACCCCAAATTGATTAGTGCAGGGTTTTGTTTTACTAACCGTGTCTCTCGACTCATAAATGGGTTGCTCTTTTTCGCAGCTAGAGCTCTCGCCCACATTCTCCCCTTGTACAACAACGTTCTTTGACACATTCTCCTTCCTCTTAGCCACCATTCGCCATTCTTGAGTTAGAGTCAAGTTCTTGCTCTCAGCACTTTCCTTCCCAATTCTAGGGGCCAAGTGACATTCCTTTAAATTGTGCCCAAAAGTTCTACACCAAGCGAAACCCGATAACAATGATGGATTGAAACCCCAAGATCGTGAAGACAAGATTTATTGAGCCTTGACCTGTCACCTAACAAAATGAAAATCAAGATTACGAAGGATTGAAATGCCACACCAAGAAAACCTAAGAATTCTTTCAAGAATTCAAGGTGATAAGTTTGGTTGTTTGAACGCCACAAGATTAACTTGATAAGTTCAAGAGTTCTTTTTAAGAACTAAGAGGAACACAAGACCTCACAAGATGATAATTTTCTGAATAACCAAATCTCCCTTTAAAATTCGAAATACCCATCTATATACTTGGAACAACCCTCTAAGAATAGGCAAAGTCATAACAGCTTTAAAAACAGCACAAAAATTAACCTAAACAAGTCCCACGTTTTTTAGGACTCTTGGAGTTCTAAAGACAGCCAAAAATAGCTAAATGACTAGATTAAATGTATTTTAACATGCTCAGCCACGACCAAGTCATTCTCCTATTTAATACCCTTGAAACTCAACAAATTCACACCCTTTAATGATCAAAACATGCTGGTTACGAATTTGCATGCTAATTAGCCTCATCAATTGCTTTGATGACATGCACTAGGGCTTGATTATTATTTGAGCCCATCTTGGTCTCTTTAGAATCATTGGATTAGCCCATTTAGTGCTTTTTTGAAACGTTTGGCTCTAAGTCTTGTAATTGGACCACTGGGAAGTGACAAAGGGTTTTGTGCAAATTTTGCTCCAGTCCCACTTGTATGATTAACATGTCTAGCTCCTTGGTTTGTATCATTCTCCCCCTCTTGAGAAGGATTTGTCCTCAAATCATCACCTACATCAAAAAGACACAGATCAGCAACATTAAAGCTTACACTGACACCATACTCACCTGGTAAGTCAAGCTTGTAGGCATTATCATTGATGCGTTCCACTACTTGAAATGGTGCGTCACCTTGAGGTAGGAGTTTTGAACGTCGTTTCTCCGGAAAATGGTCCTTACTTAAGTGCAACCAAACCCAATCTCCTGGTTCAAGCACTACCTTCTTGTGCCCCTTATTGGCTTGTTGGACATATTGTTTAGTCCTCCTTTCAATGTTCAACTGTGTCTTTTCATGAATCATCTTTACAAATTCTGCTTTCTTTTTTCCATCTAAGTTCACACGTTCACTCAAAGGTAAAGAAGTTAAATCCAAAGGTGACAATAGGTTAAAGCCATAAACAATTTCAAATGGTGAAAACTTAGATGCAGAATGTATACTTCTATTGTAAGCAAATTAAACATGTGGCACACAATCTTCCCATGTTTTCAAGTTCTTTTTAATGATAGCACGCAACAAAGAAGACAAAGTTTTATTCACTACTTCAGTTTGACCATCCGTTTGTGGATGACAAGTAGTAGAAAACAACAACTTGGTTCCCAACTTTCCCCACAAATTCTTCCAAAAGTAACTCAAAAACTTTGCATCCTTATTAGAAACAATGGTCCTAGGCATACCATGTAACCAAACAATTTCTTTGAAGAACAAATAAGCTATATGTGATGCATTATCAATTTTATGACATGCAAGGAAGTGTGCCATCTTGGAAAATCTATCTACCACCAAAAAATTGAATCTCTCCCCCTCTTAGTCCTAGGTAAACCTAAAACAAAATCCGTAGAAATATCAGTCCAAGGTTCACTAGGTATTGACAAAGTGGTGTACAAACCATAGGGTTTCAACTTAGACTTAGCCTGTTTACACGTGATACACTTCTCAGATTCTTTCCACATCACGTTTCATATGAGGGCAAAAAAATGATCATTCAAAATTCGTAAAGCCTTAACCACACCAAAATGACCCATTAAACCACCACCGTGAGCTTCTCTCACAAGCAATTCATGCAAACAACACATAGGCACACAATTTTTTTTCCTGAAACAAAAATCCATCATGCCTATAAAACCTACCAAACACAAAGGTACATTAGTTAACTTTTCTTTGATAAGATTAAATGCCTTTTCTTGTTCTTTTCCCCACTTAAACGACACATTTTTCCTGATGAATTCAGTAAGAGGGGCGGCTAAGCTACTAAGACCATCGGGATGTAAACTATGGCTTTGGGACGGTTGGGGAAATGGAGGGAAAACATTGATTTTTTGGGATTTTGGTGACGTGGCATCTTGGTTGATGTGGCATAATGAGTCAACATGAGTTTGATAAGGTGGAGGGGAGAGATGGATGATTTGTTGGCGAGTTGTCATTGTTTGAAGTCAAAGAGATAAAAGATAAGGAAATCAAAGGGGGACCAATGAAAAACAAGTGGGGTGGCAAAAACTTATGAAACATCCTTTTACCCAGTCCAAAGAGAATGTGGATAAGAAAAAAAAAATCTCAAAAATCCAAATGAGCCAAGGGGAGAGAAGGGTACTAATGAATAGCAATTAGAGGGATTCAAACAATCCCACCCAATTAGTGACCAACAACACAAAATGGCAAACAACACTCTAGCCAAACAACAAGCTCCGGCCAAAGTAAGCACCCACACTCTGGTGACTGATGAGAATGCAAAATGTCATATTTACCCCCCTTAATGTCTAGTCTTTTATACTTATTTGCTGCCTAAATTTACTCATTATTATTCTATTTTGATTTATGGAGGCGTTAATTGCAAAACGGAACTAATTAAGTGAATTCGGACAGTTTCAACATTGTTTTGTAATTTGGGCATAACGCTCTCGTCCGAGCTCCGATTGAGATGATTCAAAATGCTGTGGAACGCTAAGAAAGATATCTACAACTTTCATGTTTTCCGTTTGGAGAGATACTGTAACGCCCCACTTGAGTACGTTGTTATTGTTTCCTCTTTCGCCCTTAATCGAGTTGGTTTTTGTTATTATTGTTTGTTTGAATGTTTTGTTGAATGTTGCCCTAAAATTGGTTGAAAATAGAAGAATCTTAGTGAACCAAGCTTCGCCGGGGAGAAGAAGAATCTTCGCTGCGGCGAAGATGTGTTGAAACCAAGGGTGAAACTCTCTGGACAGTTTCGCCGCGGCGACAAAGGTTTCTTCGCCGCGGCGACAGGCCGAATAAAATGTTGATTGAGTTTTGGTTATTTTCTTCCCTAAGGGCATTTTGACCATTCTACCCCTAATTAGCAGGAAAAGTGGGGAGTTAATTGTAAGGAATTTTCATGGAGAATATGTTGATATGNAGAGGGGTGGTGGGTGGAGAAGAAATTATGGAAAGAGGGCTGGTTCCTAATCCTAGAGAGAAGAGAGAGCATTTTCTCTCACTAACGTGAACAGTTTACTCTTATAGTAGTTTGAACCATCAAAATTCAACACTTTAAAAATGAAAAATCACTTCTTAGTGCAAGGATCTTACCTAAAGTTGCTTGGGATTGAAAATCCACTCAAAAAGACCCAAAATCTATGAATTCTTTTGAAAAAGAAGTGAAGAAATTGAGAGGATTTGGAGGAGAAGTGGCATGAAAATGGGTTGAAGAGTGGCAAGGTTTCACTCTTCAATCCTCAATATAACATAAAAATATATATTAGTTTCCCATTTTGCCCTTGCACTTTCTTTAAAATTCCATCTGTGTCCCTTAGTCAATTACCATAATGCCCTTATTTTTATTGCATTCTCCATGAAATTCTATCTCTTTTCACTCCCCATTTTTCAACTAATTTTGAGTGAAAAGACCGTTTTACCCTTAATGCAAGTTTAAGGCATTTTCTTCATATTTTCCCAAAATAACTTTAGCAAAAATCAACTAAAGGTAGCATAAATTAAATTACGTACCTCCATGTGAGCTTTACAGATACAACTTCAGGAGGCACTTTAATGAAGAAGATACCAAAAGAAGCATATGAATTATTGGATGAGATGGCTTCAAAAAGTAACCAGTGGCAGTCTAACAGAGTGCCACAAAGGAAGGCTGTTGGATCATATGGAGTAGATTTAATCACAACAATTTATGTTCAATTGGAAGCATTGAACAAAAAGATTGATAATATTAGTGCCCCAGTCATGCAAGTGAAGAGCATGAGTTGTGATCTATGTGGAGGAGACCATCCTAGCAATGAATGTCAGGTAGGTAATTGATTTGCTAATTCTGCTGAAAGTGCTAATTATGTTGTTAATTTTCATAGGCAACAACAGAATAATCTCTACTCTAGTACTTACAACCTTGGTTGGTGGATCACCCGAATTTTTCATGGAGCCATTAAAATGCAGTAAAACCGCCACCTTCGGGTTTTCCTCAAGAAAAGAAGCCCAATTTGGAGGAACTAGTGACGAAGTTTGTAAGCTCCACTGAAATAAGATTTCAAAATCAAGAAGCTTTGATTAGAAATTTGAAAACTCAGATAGGGCAATTGGCAAATTTGATATTAGTTAGAGCTCAAGGAACGTTGCCTAGTAACACTGAGTGGAATCCCAAGGAGCATGTGAAGGCAATTACACTAAAAAGTGGCAAGCAAATTGGGCATAAAGAGCAAGAGAAAAAGGAAGCACCTAAAGTGCAACTAGACAGCATTGCCAAAAAGTTGCTTGAACCTAAGAAGATAGAGATTCAGCCTCTTTTCCCTCTTACATTGAAGAAGCAGAAAGTTGATCTAACGGAGGGCAAAATAGTGAATTCATTTGGAATAGTATGAATCAGCTATCCATAAAAGCGTATTAGGGGCAAAATAGTCATTTTGTCTATGGATAAGTATTGCAAAAGTCAAGGATGAGTAGGCTTAATTTTTTTTTTTTTTTTTTTGTTAGTAGTCATCATATTAAGAAACAAGAACAATGTACAAGGCCTAATAAAAGGCGACCAGCCTATTTTGGGACATGCCCCGAAAATAGGAACACAAAGAAACAAGCCTACAAACAGCCATCCGCTCTAGGGGTTTCAAAACCACAAAGGGAGATAAACACCAAGAAGAAAGAAAAGAGAACCAACAAAATCCCACCACCATAGGACACCTCCCCAGGTTAGGATCATTAAAGGAAAAACAAAAAACAAACGTCTTTACAATGAGACAACAACCAAGCAAAAAACCCTTCTGCTTACCCCTGTAACCAATCTTCAAATGGTGTTGAGAACTTGAGGAACGTCTTTGAAAATAGATCTAGGAGGCCCCAATCATTCGCCAACTTCCTATTGCTATAGGATGCAGTGACATTCCTAGGTCCAAAGCTTTATCTCTCACAACACTTTGATAGCATCAATTATGGTGAAAGAATCCTTATGGTCCCCCTAAAACTTCGCGAATTTCGTTCCCTCCAAACAATAAACCGTAGCCCCTAAACAAGCCTACCCAAGTGAATTTTAGACTCTTACCTTTCCATATCCTTGCCAAATGGGGGATGTAATCATGCCAGGGTCTAACCACATAACCAAGGTCAACAAGACTAAGGATCTTGCTCCAAATAGACTTAGAAAAAGGGCATGCAAAAAATAAGTGGTCAAGAGATTCCATGGATGAGTTACAAAAGCAACAATGAGCATTAGTAGTAGCCCCATACCTCATCAACCTGTCCTTTGTAGGTAATCTCTCCTTTATAGCCATCCATAAGATCATAGAGTATCTTGGAATAGCCTTTGAGAACCACACCAAGTCACACCACTCAACTTTTGCTCTCCTTCCTCTAATTGCCTCCCAAGCCGATTTGGTAGAGAAATCCCCCGAAGGTGAGGGTATCCAACAAATCTTGTCATCAACATTAGAAGGAGTGAAATTCACAGAATTCCCCATGTTAATAAGAGCCCAAGAATTGGCAGTTGGCCACTTCCAGTTGCATCCATCAACCACAGAACTCACTTTAGCATCCTTACCAATCCCCGCATCATAAATAATCCTTTCCCCATAGGTGCAAACAAGGGGGCCGTTCGGGTGCCAGTTATCAAACCAAAGAGAGGTGGTGTTACCATTGCCAATGTTATATTTGATTTTCTTTCTAGCCCTTTCCCTATTTTTGAGGATATGTCTCCATGACCATGTACAATTTTGGGGAATGCATATGTCCCAAATGCTTCTATTTCTCAAAAGATAAATTCGGACCCAAGAGACCCATAAAGTATGGTTTCTGTGATTGCACAGGTTCCAAATATGTCTTAAAGAAGCTGCGAGGTTCCATTCCTTAGATTTCATAAACCCAAGCCCACCCTCATTTTTGGGTACACATACCTCCTCCCAAGCTATTCTAGCTTTGTGTCTATTCATATCAACTCCGGACCAAAGAAAAGCTCTCAAACTAGCATCAATTTCCTTATGAATTTTGGAAGGAAGGGTAAAGAGGGACGACCAATAAATTTGCACACTCCAAAGAATGGATTTAATCAAAATAATCCTCCCCGCATAGGATAGAAACCTACTTCTCCAAGAGGCAACCCGAGCCAAGATTTTATCCAAGAGAGGTCGACAATCTCCAAAGGTAAGCTTAGAGGTAATAAGGGGTACACCTAAGTATTTGATGGGAAAACTACCCTAGGCAAATCCTATCAAACTTAAAAGCTCCATCTTTTCATTGTCACTCACACCAGAAAGGAAGATGGCATTAATTGCATTTAATGGCATTAATTGCAATAATTATGTAATAATTATGTTTAGTGCCAAATGACCTTAATGCCCTTATATGAAGAATTAAGGACTTATGAGTTATACAATTAAAATAATTGAGCGAAGAGCATAATTTTGGAAAATTAATGAAATACTTTCCTATAAATGAGAGGAAAATTCACTCAAGCCAAGAGGAGACATCCTTTCTTCAACCTTTCTTCAATTTTCTCTCAATCCTCCAAGAAACAAGCTTTCTCTCTCTAAGTTGCAAAGGAATTTTGCATAATTTTTTCAAAGAGAACAAGATAGGAGCCTTGGATCTTCAAATTGAAGGTTTTAAGTTAAGGATTAAAAACCCTAGTTTTGATGTGATTTGAAGATTTGAGATAGATGTTGAGTTATAATGTTATATATGTAGGATTAAGGTGTAAAAGAAGATAAAGTATAATGACTCTCTCTCTAGCTAGTATACTCGTAAAATAAATAGTAAACCTCACTATATATAAATATTACGAAAATATATATGTAGATGAGTATAAAATAATGCGCCCAATTTTTCTTTATATATACAAAACTATACATAGTGTAAATAAATTTCTCAAGAAGCTCGACAGCGTTGCCTGACCCTTCCTCATCTTGACATTCCAAGCGACCACATCTCATCTATTACCTGCAAAAACATTGAAAACAACGGGGTGAGCACTAATTGCTCAGTAAGTAAACCCGTTGTGCTACCTTTCTATCTCTGTTGCTCATATTCTGAATTCTTTCCTTACATCACACTTCTCTCTTCTTCTCTGTTATGTTCTTTTCTTTTCTTTCTCTCTATTCTTTTTCTGTTTTATCTCTCTATTCTTTTTATGTTCTTTCTCTATTCTTGTTTCTCACTTACTAACATGTAAGCACAATTGGAGAAACTAATTCTGAATAATATGAATGTCATGATGCATGTGTATAAATGCATAAAGAATGCAATTTCTTTTATGTTTTATGTTTCTCTTCTTTCTTTCTATGTTCTATTCTTTCTTTCTTTTTGTTCTGTTCTTTCTTTCTGTGTTCCATTCTTTCTTTCTTTCTATTCTTTCTTTCTTTTCTTTCTTTCTATGCCGATCGGACTCGGTTGAGGCATGGATTTGAAACCCTGGCCATGTGAGTGACTACAGTCCTCATCTACATGCACTTCTATTGGACTGTACAACTCTTCTTTCTGATTCTGAGACCGCTCACTAAAGGCGGCGTGCATCTAGGTAAATTTTGTTGGTACAGTTGTCATCCACATACACTTCCAGCAAACTATACACTTACTTCTTTCTGATTCTGAGGCCGCTCACTGAAGGCGACGCGTATGTGGGACTATTCTTCTCTGTTACCCACGGGTTCCCCATCGCAACAACCTTCTCTTCTCTTATCTTTTTACAATTAATTCTTTTCTTTCTCTTTCTTTATTCTTTACTATTCTCATCCATATGTATGTGCATGGAACTATGCTTATTCTTTGCTATTCTTTCTAAATGCAAATGTGAGAATGCATTATGGCATATAAAAATATCATTAGAGAACTAATATTTTCTACCAACAAAAAAAAAAAAATATATTTTCTACCAACAACATTCCCATACTCGAAACCAATCATAGATTATTAAAATACAAAAAATTTTGAGGTAGTCATTCTGCAGAGGTCATATTCAAGATGGCATATCTTGAGTTATACACATCAGATTGCTACGATCTTGTCTTGTTTTAAATCTTAGAGACAGGGCTACAACTTTTATGTTTAGCTCTCAACCCAGTTCAATCGGTAAGATGCCCAAAAATCACTCAGAAGGTCACGGCTATGACAGAGCAACCATGGTAACATGTTTTCTATTAGGATTTTCATCAAAAAATTGCATGCGTACTCGAACTCTATTTGGCTACACTTCTACTTCTTTCTCAAGCCACTAATATTTGGAGCAAAACTCCATTAAATCAACACTAAACCTGGCCAGGAAACTACACTCCATAAAGTCTACTCAAACTCTTTCTAAATTCAACCAAACTTCCATCAATCACCATATAGGCAAAGTCTACATTCTCATGGCTGAATTTTAACTATCATCAAGTATCAATCTCATCAAAACTTTTCAAAAACATAAGCACATACATACATGTAACAATCTCTACAAACTTAAATTAAACTTAGGGTTGGATTTACTTACTTTGATCTTGGGTAGTTCCACACTAGAAACTCTCTCTTTATGTAGATCTCCTCTTCTTCTTAAACTCTAAGCATACAACTATAAGAATTCAGCACTTTAAAAATTAATCTCACATCATATTGCAAGAACTCTTACCTTTGGATGCTTAGGATTGAATATCTACCGAAATCCAACCAAAAATCCTTTAAATTGCCTTGGAAATTTGATGACAAAAACGAGAGAATTTGGAGATGAAAATGGCGTGTGAGGGAGTAGAGAATCATAACTTCTACTTTCCCATTTTGCCCTTGCACTTTCTATGAAATTTCATCTATGTCCCTTAGTCAATAACAATAATGCCCTCATTTTTATTAACTTCTCCATGAAATTCTATCTCTTTTCACTCCCCACTTTTTCAACTAATTATGAGTGAAAAGACCATTTTACCCCTAAAGAAATTTTAAGGCATTTTCTTCACACTTGTTCAAGATAACTTTAACAAACTGCAACTAAGGGTATTAGGGAATACGTAAGGCTACGTACCTCGATGTGGGCGTTACATAAAGGCAAAGGATTTGGTAGGGAAATTCTTTAAAAAGGTAAGGAAGAACCTCCCATGACTTAGGGATTATGCTAGGGTTTGTAGATTTTAAGAAACCTTAAATTAAGGCTTTAAGACATAGAGTTAGTGATGGCAAGTGTAGTTAACTCATTAATTTTATTTGCCTTGAATTCATTTTACATGAAGTTATTTCCATATGTTTTATGAGTTTTTTTTTTTTTTTTTTGTTAAGTAAGTAATCATATTAAAGAAACAAGAACAATGTAAAAAGGCCTAATAAAAGCGGACCAGCCATTTTGGGACATCCCCGAAAATAGGAAACAAAAGAAACAAGCCTACAAACAGCCATGCTCTAGGGGTTTATCAAAAACCACAAAGGGAGATAAACACCAAGAAGAAAGAAAAGAGAACACAAAAATCCACCGACCATAGGACACTCCCCAGGTTAGGATCATTAAAGGAAAACAAAAAACAAACGCTTTTCCATGAGACAAAACAACCAAGCAAAAAACCCTTCTGCTTAACCCTCTGTAATCCAATCTCAAATGGTGTTGAGAACTTGAGGAACGTCTTTGAAAATAGATCTGGGAGGCCCCAATCATTCGCCAACTTCCTATTGTATAGGATGCAGTGACATTCTAAGGTCCAAAGCTTTATCTCACAACACTTTTGATGCATCAATTATGGTGAGAAAGATCCTTATGGTCACCCCTAAAACTTCGCAAATTTGTTCCCTCGAATCCAAATAGCCGTAGCCCCTAAACAAAGCCTACCCAAAGTGGAATTTTAGACTCTTACCTTCCATATCCTTGCCAAATGGGGGATGTAATCATGCCAGGGTCTAACAATAACCAAGGTCAACAAGCCTAAGGATCTTGCTCCAAATAGACTTAGAAAAAGGGCATGCAAAAAATAAGTGGTCAAGAGATTCATGGATGGTTACAAAAAGCAACAATGACCATTAGTAGTAGCCCCATACCTCATCAACCTGTCTTTGTGGTAATCTCTCCTTATAGCCATCCATAAGATAGAGTATCTTGGAATAGCCTTTGAGAACCACACCAAGTCACACCACTCAACTTTTGCTCTCCTTCCCCTAATTGCCTCCCAAGCCGATTGGTAGAGAAACCGAAGGTGAGGGTATCCAACAAATCTTGTCATCAACATTAGAAGGAGTGAAATTCACAGAATTCCTCATGTTAATAAGAGCCCAAGAATTGGCAGTTGGCCACTTCCAGTTGCACCATCAACCACAGAACTCACTTTAGCATCCTTACCGATCCGCATCACAAATAATCCTTCCATAGGTGCAAACAAGGGGGGCCGTTCGGGTGCCAGTTATCAAACCAAAGAGAGGTGGTGTTACCATTGCCAATGTTATATTTGATATTCTTTCTAGCCCTTTCCCTATTTTTGAGGATATGTCTCCATGACCAGTACAATTTTGGGGAATGCATATGTCCCAAAATGCTTCTATTTCTCAAAAGATAAATTCGGACCCAAGAGACCATAAGTTGGTTTTGTGATTGCACAGGTTCCAAATATGTCTTAAAGAAGCTGCGAGGTTCCATTCCTTAGATTTCATAAACCCAAGCCCACCCTCATTTTTGGTACACATACCTCTCCCAAGCTATTCTAGCTTTGTGTCTATTATATCAACTCCGGACCAAAGAAAAGCTCTCAAACTAGCATCAATTTCCTTATGAATTTGGAAGGAAGGGTAAAGAGGGACGACCAATAAATTTGCACACTCCAAAGATAGATTTAATCAAAATAATCCTCCCCGCATAGATGATAGAAACCTATTTCTCCAAGAGGCAACCCGAGCCAAGATTTTATCCAAGAGAGGTCAACAATCTCCAAAGGTAAGCTTAGAGTAATAAGGGGTACACCTAAGTATTTGATGGGAAAACTACCCTCGGCAATCCTATCAAACTTAAAGCTCCATTTTCATTGTCACACACACAAGAAGAAGATATTGCTCTTATCAGGATTTGCACTCAATCCTGACCAACTTTCAAAAGTAACTAAAGCATTCTAAGGAGAGACAGAGAAGTACCTTCGGCTACAAAAAGCATGAGATCATCCGCGAAACAAGATGAGTCAGCCCCATTTTCTGTGATCCAATGAAAACTAAAGTTCGGATTAGCCGCCACTCTATTCAAGAGCCGAGAGGAACCTCCATAGCAATAACAAACAAGTAAGGGGATAAGGGATCCCCTTGTCTCAGCCCTCTAGAGCTCCCAAAGAAAACCCACCAACTCCCATTGATAACCACGAGAATCTAGGAGTAGTGATGCATTTGGATATCCAATTGACAAGAACACTAGGGAAACAAAATTCTTAAGGACTTGTAAGAGAAACTCCCAATTACCGAGTCACAAGCCTCATTAAATCACTTTCAAGGCACACCTTTTTTCCTTGCGTAGCTCGATTATAGTGTGCACCAGCTCTTGGCATAACAGGATATTATCTCCTATTCTCCTATCACCCACAAAGGCTGCTGTGCCGGGTAAATGAAGAGAGGTAAAGCACTCTTAATTCTATTTGCAATGATCTTGGTGATACATTTAAAATTATGTTGCAGCAAGAAATGGCGATAGTCCTTACACAAAGAAGCATTATCACACTTGGGAATAAGAGCAATTGAAGTACAATTTACCTCCCTGAGAAGCTTGCCCTTTGGAAGAAGTCTTTAATAGCCATAATCACATTTTTCCCACATCCCATGCTTTCTTGAAGAAATAGCACCAAAACCATGGCCAGGAGCTTTGTTGTTGCCAACGAAAACAGAGTGTTCTTGATTCCTCATCTCACTTCGGCAATCATCTCATTAGCCATATCACTAGTGATGCAAGGTTCAATAATTTCCTCTAAACCTGGAAGTCTTCACACCCCTCGGCTCTTCAAAAAAATCTTTTGAAGTGCTGACAATTTCCTCCTATGCGCAAAGGGTCTTCAATAACCATGCCGTTATCACACTTAAGCTGGGGATTCTATTTCTATCTTCTGCCATTCACACACTTGAAGAAATAGCTTGTGTGTCTGGTCACCCTCTCTAAGCCATTGCACTCTAGATTTTTGCCTAGCTAAAGGCTCCTCAGCTCGACTTAAAAATTAAAATTAAAAGCTTTGGCTTCTCCTCAAGAATAAGGTTCTCTTCAAGAGGATTAGAAGCAAGATCATGCTGGACCCTTAGAAGGTTTTCTCTAGCTTCAATAACTCTTGCCGAGATATTCCCAAACTCCTCTTGGTAAACGCTTTTAATGCTGCTTTGACTCTCTTCAGTTTAGTAACCAATTGATACATAGGGTACCCCTAACTTCTTCTTCCCAAGCCTTCCTAACAATGCTAACGAAACTTTCATGGTGAGCCAAAAGTTGAAGAACCGAAATGGGATTTTCCTAATGAAGAATAACCCACTTTCAACAATACAAGGAGAATGATCGAGAGCTTGGGGGAAGGAAATTGGCTATGGAGTTACCAAAACAATGCCCCACTTTTCATTCACAAGAGCCGATCAATCTTGTGGTAATCCTATGTTCCCCTTCTCTCATATTATCCACGTGAAAAGTTACCCATAAACCGAAGGTCCTCAAGCTAGCTCAGTACACCATAGTATTCAAGTCCGAAACGTAATTTCTCCACCTATAAGAACCCCCTATTTTCAAGTCCGAAACGTAATTGCCTAGTCTTATCAACCTTCGCTTTGGTGAACAAGCAAAACACATCGTTTTAAGTCAACCCATCACCATTAAAGAAAACTCTAATGAAATTTAACCTCCAACTAGTAAAAGTGTACCCTTCGCTTTGGCAAACAAGGTTCCAACGAACAGTGGTTTGATTAAACCCATGGTGATGGAAGGCTTATATATGACTGAATATACTTTGTTTGAGAGTTTTATTTTTTGTCTCACTAGTTTCATTAACTTTGTTAGAATGACATCGTTCGGAATGTTATTAAACATTCAACCTTAGCATGCATTCTAAGCAAAAATATAAATGTGTCGTTACATGGGCTAGCTAAAACCAATTTCCTCGAGCCTAGATGAATCAGTGGGTCACTTAGGGGTCCTGTAAAAAAATATCCTGAGTCTTCAAGTATGATTGCCTCGTCCTTTCTCTGTCTTCAAGTACATTACAAAATACATCATAATAAATGTACAGTGAAATTAATCTTAAACTAATTTTACATCAATAAATTTAGAAACCTCGAGTTACATTCGAGGAGAATGAGATGAGAAAAGAATGTACATCAATAAGGGGAGAAAGACAGGGCGTGCAGGCCCTATTTAAAATCTACAATCATACATACCCAAAAATACTTTAAAACATTCACCATAGGTCTAAAGCTCATGTATTGGGCACCATATAATATTCAAACAAGTACATTGCATACATTCAAAAATAAACATTTTGAATTGGGTGGGTGAAATTATTAATTACCCTATAATAATTTGTAGATCTACTTTTGGTCCAAAAGTTTTGAAACTTTTTACTTAGGCTTTGTGCACTCGAAAGTATGCTAGCCGCGGCAATGGGATATATGGCCACGACATGCACTGATTATTGTCACGTACATGCATAAGTGCGATCGCCGTGACAATTGGTTATATCGCCATTGCCACAGTGAGTGCTGATTTTCAATCAGCGTCCGCGATAAGGAACGATCGCCACAGCGATGGGCTATATCGCCATGTGATAATCTGAGAATTATACTATTTTAATTAGGCTTTGTGGTCGGATTTTAGATACTTCTTAGTTCATTTATGCCTGAATTGCTATTTAATTCTATACATTTTTTGTTACAGGCCAAAATGGACATTTTGAGCAAATAATTAGCGAATTGGAGTTTTTGGACCCAGAAGTAAGCGGATCTAAGAATTTGGGAGAGTTCGGAAGCAGAGTGAAGCACTATGAAGCTTGTTCCCATGGGAGAGCATCGAAGATCAAAGATTCAACAAAGAAGCAAGCAGAGGGCAATTCTGTAGTTTCAGAATTCTTCATGAAGGTTCGCCACGTGAAAATTGTTTAGCACAAGATTCCATTTAGCTCGTCGCCACGGCGAAACTCTTTCCTCGCCGCGGCGAAGTTTGAGAATTTTAGTTTCTCCAAAATGCATAGTTTTATTTTAGGAAAGTTTTAGGTCTTTTGGGGCAAGCTATATAAGAAAAACCTTGCCATTTTGATAGAGGTTCGCCTAGTTTCGTCTGGTTTTTAATTGAGTTTAGAATAGATTTGACATTTTTGTGGAGAAAGTGAGAAGACTTGAGATTCAACCTTGTGGATTCGTCAATTAGGGGAGATATCTTTTCTTTTCTCTTATTTCAATATGTTGACTGCTGTGTTTAATGTTTTTCTTGTTGTTTGTGTTGATTTAGTTATGAACTAACCCATTTTGGGTTAGGGTTTTGAAGTAACTCGGATTTCTATGGGTTAATCAATTGATTTTTGTTATTTTCATATTCTATTGCAAGGATTGTGTGGTTATTCTGTTTTTATTGATTTTATTTGATGAATATGATGAGATTGAGAAATGAATCATGTTGAGCTTTTTGGTAATCACCATTGTAGTATTGAATGCTAGAGATAGATTTGATAATCAATGAAATCAATCTAAGATTACATTAGCTTAATAAACTTGGATCTATTATTCTTCAAATTGTTGGGTGCAGAAGTTTAATAGGGAAAAGTAGGAATTCATAACCTGAGAAGGTATGTTTGAAAACTTAGAGAATTCGATTTACAATCCGTGCATGTGAGTGTGAAAATAGTTTAATCCGTAAAGGTTAATCCATAGAGTCCGAATGAAGTCAAAACCCTAACCGTTTGTTAAAATTGATATTGCTCTTGTTTTAAATTCTTGCTCTCATTAATTAGTTATTTTTATACTTAGTAAGTTTTGTTTTAGTTTTAGTTTTAATCTCTCCCATTAATCCAAACAAATTCGGTTTCTCCAACTTGAAAACACTTAAGAGAATTAGTGCTCAACAATCAATCCTCATGGGAACGATACTCACTCATCACTTTATTACTTTGTGTGACTAGTGCACTTGCTATCATTGCATGTTGTAGTTATAACGCATCACCATGGCAAGCGCTAATTTTTCAATCAGCATGTACGCCAAACAACAATCGCCTCGATGATGTGTTATATCGCAGCAGCGAGCGTACACTGATCTGCAACAGATCAATTCAACCAGCTGCACAGAACGCCAAACGGATTTTGCAGTCTATCTTAATATCCGATCTCAACAAAAATCCACATCATTTTATACCAATCTTACAGATCATTAACAAATTAAAATTTATCAAGTGTATTGAGTCAATGGATTACTCAAAACATGCCATCACACAAAATTTATACAGGTTTACAAATAACATGTTATCAACCAAATAAATGTTATCAAACACAGATTAAACTATATAATCTTGTACCTGAGGCTCTGATACCACTTTCAGGAATCGATCTATCCAACGCAGAGGAAAAACAAAAATTAAAAGGATGAATCGATTCCTTTTATGCCAAGATCTGGGTACAGATTATATAGTTAACACGTTAAATCAAAATTCCGTAGAAAATATAAACGATCCATTCAAGGATTAGAAATCTTACGCATGTTTGGAGGCTCCTTTAAATGTCTCTGAATCTACTTTGCTACTGATTCAACGTAGAACCAAACAAGCGGTGATCCACACAAAGACAATCCGAAGAACCAAATAGGGATTTGCTAGATCCTCTATTGGCTTCAAGAATCAACTTGAATCAAAGAAAAATCTTTGATTTAAGTAGCAACGCAAAACATATGAGGGGTAGAGAAGAAGGGGCTGCCTTCTTATCTCTCTTTTGATTGAATGAATTCCTCATTCATTCCTTAACACACATGCACTTATATAGTGCATGTGTCAAAACCCTATTCCAATAAGGAATAGGCATGGGCTCCAACCCTTGTATCCAAACACCCTCCCTTTTGGTATTTTATTTTAATTAATTATTATTGTAATTAAAATCAATTAATATATTTATGAAATATATAAACATTTAATTAACAATAATAATTCATTTAAATATATGCGTACATATATTTAAATATAATCTCACTAATTTAATTTTAACATTAAATTAAATATAGGCAACAACCTCAGCAAATTTAATTACACTGTGAGATTACCAAAATATCCTTTCGTCCTAAAAGACTAAAATACCGCTTACACAAACTGATTCTTAAATTATCTTCTAAGTGCGTGACCCGTAGGCTCTTCATCATACCGGTAATGAGTAGTATCGCGATTTACACCAATTAATCGTCTCACTACACACAGACCAAGATTGGCCCCTAGCAAGGCATCATGACCACTCAATAGATTTAGATTCAGCGAAATAGCTACCTGTCAACGATGTGGTTACCGTGCAATCAAATCCTTTCATCATCTATTATCTCATCGAGACTGAGGTATAGAAATAGTGTCAACATTAGTTATCCTCGGCACTTTTGTATTCAGTTACTAGACCAATGACCGGAATAATAAATTGGATTGAGCAACAACTCAATCCCATTGTGGCCATAGCTTTAATGTCATTGCCATTTACTGAATTGCATAGTGAGATAACTTCTCCCGTACCCGAGAGTGATGAATCCTTTGTCAATCCACCAAAATCTTGATACACTCCTCGATGCAGCCAATCACTATTGTATTGACAGCTCTAAATAGAATTGTGTTGGGCTAGTGTCAAACTACACCAATCGGTGCACAAGGCGCTCTAGTGATCTCAAGTCTAAGGGTCACATACACCACCATTCGTTGGAGGATTTGTTCCATAGACACTAGGGTTACCATCTATATGAAATTATCTGGTGGGTTAGTCTAGTGAACTTGCCTATAGCAAGCACCCATGCGTTGCACCAGGTTGTCGGCAAACAACCTTGACAAGTGAGATCAGTCATTACCTTTCAATAGGGTCATTCAACACCATGATAGCCTTACTGTATTATATGTGCCCTTGGTCAAAATAGTACTGGGACATTTCTAGAATGGCTACCATATGTGATCATAGGGTTCTTGTAAGCAATTGATCTACCATACGCAACGGAAAACAAAAATTCAATCGGTAAATCAAATACCTTTCTTTGCCTAGATTTGAGTATAGATTATACCGTTTACATGTTTATAAACAAACACACCCTTTATGGTATTTTAATTAATTAATTGTTATTATAATTAAAATCAGTTAATATATGATAATATATTAACATTCAATTAATAATAATAATTCATTTAAATATATACATAGATATATTTAAATATAATCTCACTAATTTAATTTTAATATTAAAATTAAATACAAGCAACAACCTCAGGAAATTTAACTACACTGTGAGATTACCAAAATACCATTTCGTCCTGAAAGACGAAAATACCCTTCTCACAAATTGATTATTAAATTATCTTCTAAGTGTGTGACCCGTAGGCTTCTTATCATATCGGTAGTGAGTAGTATTGCGATTAACACCAATTAATTGTTTCACTACACACAGACCAAGATTGGCCCCTAGCAAGGCATCATGGGCACCAGATAGATTCGGATTTAGCGAAACCGTAGCCTGTTAACAATATGGTTACCGTGCAATCAAATCCTTTCATCAATTGTTATCTCATTGAGACTGAGGTACAAAAATAGTGTCAACCTCAGATATCCTCCACATGTTTGTATTCTGTTACTGAACTAATGACATGATTATTAAATTGGGTTGAGAATCAACTCAATCCCACTATGGCCACAGATTTAGTGTCATTGCCATTTACTAAATTACCCAGTGAGATAACTTCTCCCATACCCAAGAGTGATAAATCCTTTGTCGATCCACAATAGTCTCGATACACTTCTCAATGTAGCCAATGACTACCATATTGATAGCTCTAAATAGAACTACGTTGGGCTATTATCAAACTACACCAATTGGTGCACAAGGCGCTCCGGTGATCTCAAGTCTAAGGATCACATGCACCACCATCCGTTAGAGGATTTATTCCATAGACATTGGGGTTACCATCTATATGAAATCCTCTACAGGGTCTGTCCAATGAACTTGCCTCTAGCAAGCACATATGCGTTGCACCACCGTCAGCAAACAACCTTGACAAGTGAGATCAGTCACTGCCTTTCAACAGGGTCGTTCAACACAATGATAGCCTTACAATATTATCTGTGTCCTTGGTCAGAATAATACTAGGGCTACAGACGTTTCTAGAATGGCCATCATATGTGATCTGTAACGCCCAACATGGAGGTACATGATTTAAATTATATTTTATAGCCCTTAGTTAATTTTTATTAAATTTATTTTAAGAGAATATGAAGAAAATGCCTTAAACTTGTATTAAGGGTAAAATGGTATTTTCACTCAAAATTAGTTGAAATGGTGGGGAGTGAAAAGAGGTAGAATTTCATAAAGAATACAATAAAAATGAGGGCATTATGGTAATTGACTAAGGGACAAGGATGGAATTTTCACAAAAGTGTAAGGGCAAAATGGGAAAGTGAGTTTATAAAATAAGATGATAAGGGTTTGTAACCCTTATTTCCTTCATTCCACCGCCACACTACTCCCCCATTTTCTCTCAAATTTTCATTTAATCCTCCAAGGATTTTGAGGGCTTTTGAGTGATTTTTAATAGGGTTTTGATTTAAGACTTCAAAAGGTAAGAATTCATGCTCTTTATCTATGATTTATTTATGTAAAAGTTGAGTTCTTATGAAGTTTATGCTTAGGGTTAGAAGAAATTTTGAATCCAACAAGAGTAGAGAGCTTAGTAGAGAAGACTCAAGCATAAGGTAAGTAAATTCCACTCAAAATCCAACTCAAGTTAAAGTTTAAGAATTCAAGTGAGTAGAGATTTCTTTTAAGTATGCATATGTTATGGTTATTGAGAAATTGAGATAAGATTTCTTTGAAGATTGGATTACAGAGGGTTAAGCAGAAGGGTTTTTTGCTTGGTTGTTTTGTCTCATTGGTAAAGCGTTTGTTTTTTGTTTTTCCTTTAATGATCCTAACCTGGGGAGGTGTCCTATGGTAGGTGGGATTTTTGGTGTTCTCTTTTCTTTCTTCTTGGTGTTTATCTCCCTTTGTGGTTTTTGATAAACCCCTAGAGCGGATGGCTGTTTGTAGGCTTGTTTCTTTTGTTTCCCATTTTCGGGGCATGTCCCAAAATAGGCTGGTCGCCTTTTATTAGGCCTTTGTACATTGTTCTTGTTTCTTTAATATGATTACTTACTTAACAAAAAAAAAAGATTGATGATGAATTATGCTTGTTGTTTGATATATTTGAATATGAGAAATGTATGTGATGGTTTGATGATGGGTTGAAATTGGAAGAATTGGAGGAATTTTTGAGAGTGTGTTTGCCGTGTAGGTATGGTGATGCTACAAGAGAGATTTTCTCTTATTTTTGGATGGTTGAGAAACAAATTGAATGATAATTAAATTAGGGTTTGTTTATGCACAAGTAATGTTTGATGAAATGCCTAAGAGAAGTATAAGTTTGAGTAGAAACCTTAATTTTATGCAACATTGCATATTTGCATTTCATGAGTGCATCCAAGTAAGAATTTCAAGCATGAGCCATCCATATGTATATAATTGTGTATGTGTAGAAATTTAAGAAAGAATAGAGAATGAAGAATGAAGATTGAAGAATAAAGAATAAAGCATCAAGAATAAAGAATAAAGAAAGAAAGAAAGAATAAAACACTCTAAGAATAAAGAGAAAGGAAGAATAAGCATTAAAGAATTAAAGAGTGTTAAAGAAGAGAAAAGAATAGGTTGTTGTGATGGGGAACCGTGAGTGCTAAGAAGAAATTCCCACATACACGCCACCTTAATTGAGTGGCATAAGAAGAAGAAGAATTGTACGGCCCGTAAGAGTGTATGTGGATGAGGGTTGTACCTTGAAGAATTCCTACATGCACGCCACCTTAATTGAGTGGCCTAAGAAGAAAGAAGAAGTTGTACGGTCTGCAAGAGTGCATGTAGATGAGGACTGTACTCACTCACACGGCCAAGGTTCCAAATCCATACAACAACCGAGTTCGATCGGCAAAGAATAAGAATGAGAGTAAGAAAGAATGAGAAAGAATGAGAATAAGAAAGAATGAGAAGGCTTGAACAAGCCAAGAGAAGAAAAACAAGAAAGAAAAGAATAGAAAGAAAAAGAAAAAGAAAAGAAATAGAACAAGAAAATGGAAATAAGAAAGAAAAAGCACTTTATGCATTATTGCATATGCATTTTATTCATGCATATTGCCATGAATTTCATCATGGTTAGGAAGAATAGAAAGAATAAGAAAGAAAGAACAGAGAGAAGTAGAAAGAAAGAAAAGAACAGTGAGAGTCAGAAATAGAGAAAGAAACAACGAAAGAAAAGAGAAGGAATTAAGTAAGGAAAGAATCTAAGAAGGAAAAGAGTTAAGGGATTTACTTACTCAGTATTTTTATGCTCACCCCGTTGTTTTTGCAGGACATAGGTGAGCAGCGGTCGGAGGGACGTCGACAAGCGGAGAGGATTGGTATTACTGTCCACCGTTGCTAAGTTTTTGTACTGGTTATTTTGATATATGTAAAGAATTATGTTTTGTAAGTAAAGAAAACTTTGGGCCCAACTATTTTCATATACTAAGTATGTATGTTTCATTGTATATGTTATAAAGAATACTAGTAGAAAGAAGTCATTACATGATCATAGGGTTGTCACTATCAATATTTGAAACACTTGATACTCTCGTCACGATTCTACCATCCTAAGGACATATATCATTACATACACGATATAGAAGAATATGCCTTTTATTGATAAATAAACATTTATTACATAATCAATATTACAATAATTGATTGGCTCTAGGGCACCTACTCTAACAGTTCTCACTAACAAGATTTGAAACATTTGATACACTCGTCACTGTTCTACCATCCTAAGGACATATATCAATACATACAATATGATTTACACGATATAGAATAAAATGCCTTTTATTGATCAATGAACATTATTACAAAGAGTCAATTCTACAATAATTGATTGGCTTTAGGGCACTTACTCCAACAAATCAATGAACATTATTACAAAGAGTCAATTCTACAATAATTGATTGGCTTTAGGGCACCTACTCCAACAATTGGGTTTGATTTGCAATACAATTGAAGCACAGTTTTCATAAGTTGTTTTTGCAAAGTTGAGAGCGAAAATAACTCTCCCAAATAAACCCTAGCCACCAACCCTAAGGAGAGAAATTCTCTCTCTATTTATGCCACCTCCCTTAAGCACTTGAGTGCTCTAGCAATCAATCCAAGTGTGATCCCGGCCCTACTTTCATGTGGATACCCTCGTGCTCAACTCTATTTTGGGTCGATAGCGAGGTTGCAAAGGCATCCAGTGAAGGAGCCGCCAATAAAAGGTAAAAACTAAACCTTGTGTGGTTTATTTATATGTAGGTTAGGAATAATGTATCGTGATCTTGGGTAAAGGGTAGTGGCATAGCAAGAAAAATTATTATTATTCTACGCTTTCTATGGCATTATTCCCTATAGCCTACCACATAGTCGCACAGCCACACAAGCAAGCAAAAAATCAACTTGAAGGTAAAAAAGGCATTTTTATTTATACCAAAAAATCATTCTTGTTAAACCCTAAATATGGCTAATATTCCTAGGGAGGGGGTTGTGTTGTTGAATAAGAATCAATAAAAATAATTGTGGCACTATGCCTTAGACGTTGACGCAAAATACAAGAAGTTTTATTAAAATTTGTATTACATAAAGAAACTTTATTATTAGTAATACAAGATTGAGAATTTTTTGCATCAGAATCACCTATCCAGTAATAAAGACCATGGTGTACTTTACCCGAGCCTGTCAGACTCTCAGTAAAACGGTCCTGAAACTCACATTTGTTATGAAAGAATTTTAAAACACAAACATTATCTTGACATAATTTAGAGACAAATATAAGGTTGAAACAGAAATAAGGAACAAATAAGACACTATGAAGAACCAAGTGTTTGTTAAGATGAACTGTCCCTAATTGTGTGGCCGAGGCATGTGTACCATTGAGCATACGAACTGATGTATGTGTTATAGTGGATGTACAGGAAAAGTGTTTGGGATTTGCAAACTATGTGGTCACTAGCCCTTAAATCAATTATCCAAATATTTTCTTTAGTAACATTTGAACAAAAGGATGTACCTGCGTATGTCGTTGTATTGGCCTGTGGGGTTTGATTGAGCAATTGTTGGATTTGTTGATACTATTATGGACTAAACATAGGGGTTTTAATGCTATTTCCAGAAGTGACAGGTTGACTTACTTGGTTGGTAGTTGCGCATCCAAACCTCTGGTTTTGGGGGTGGCCATGTAATTTCTAGCATGTGTCCCTCATGTGGTTTCTCTGTTTGCAATAATTGCAGTAGCGATTTTTATTGGACTTGGATGGCCCATGAGAGGGATTAAGAGATATGATTGGGCTATTTGTAGAAATTGGTCCAGCAATGAAATTTGGGCTGCTGCCATTAGTGAGCCCAAAAGAGCTCATTTATTTTGAGCCATTGGATTGGGAAAAATGATCTGGACCGTTCACTTTGCATATAAACTAAAACCTTTTCTTCCATTTTGCCCTAACCCCCCTTTACTTCCGCCATTTTTGGTTTCCTATTGGAGCTATGGAGAGACGGCAAAAGCCGCAGCTTTGGTACCTGTTTGAGAGTTAGACGAGGCTGATCTCGTCTTACACCACCAACTGGTAGGTGTGCCTGAGTGATGGCGCCGACGATGTTGCAAGCATCTGCATCCAAAACGACATGAAACTGTCATTCAACCCGATTAAAAACTGAATTAGCCTTTCTTGATCCTTAATGCACTTAATCTGTTGAAGAATTGAAGATGGCCCTTGTAACACCCACATCAAGGTACGTAATTTTACTTATGCCCTAATACCCTTAGTTGGATTTGTTTGAAGTTACCTTAGACAAATGTGAAGAAAATTCCTTAAAAGTTCATTAGGGGTAAAATGGTCATTTCACTCTTAATTAGATGAAAGAGTGGGGAGTGAAAAGAAATAGAATAACATGGAGAAGCTAATACAAATGAGGGTATTTTAGTAATTGACTACAGGACATAGATGGAATTTCTTAGAAAGTACAATGGCAAAATGGGAATACATGCATATATTATTTGATATAAGGCTTTATTTGAAGAAACCCTAACATACTTCAGCCCTTGTTAACACCACCTATAACCCATTTTTTCTCATTTTCCTTCACTAAATTTCAAAGGAAAATCATAGGATTTGGTTTGGATTTTTTGAGATTTTCAATCCTAAAGTATCCTATGGTAAGATTCTAGCAAAAGGAATGTGATTAAACTTTAAAGTTTTAAATTTTTATGGTGTTTATATGATCTAGGTCCAAGAGGAAGAGATTTAGAGCAAAAGGGAAATGATCTCACATATTCAAGGTATGTAAACCTAATTTGAACATTAATTTGAGCAAGACTTTGTTGAATGAAATAACATATTCAAGGTTATGTGATGATTTGGTGAAGTTGTTGATGCGTTGTTACTACAACATGCAATGATAGCAAGTGCACTAGTCGCATTAAGTAATAAAGTGATGAGTGAGTATCGTTCCCACGAGGATTGGTTGCTAAGCACTAAGTTTTCTACTGTTTTCAAGTTGGAGCAATCGAATTTGTTGGATTAATGGGAGAAATTAAACTTAAAACTAAAAAAAATTTGCTAAACATTCAAAGCTAAATTATGAAAGCAAGATTAAAAACAAGATAATATCAATTTAAACAAATGGGTAGGGTTTTGACTTCATTCGGACTCTATGGATTAAACCTCTGGATTATGCTATTTCCATATGCACATGCATTAATTGTAAATTAAATTCTCTAAATTGTAAAACATACCTTCTCAGGCTATGTTTTCCTACTTTTTCCTATTAAACTTCTGCACCCAACAATTTGAAGATTAATAGTTCTAAGCTCATTAAGCACATGAAATCCTACATTGATTTCATTAATTCTCAAATCTATCTCTAGCATTCAATACTACAATGGTGATTACACAAGAAGCTTAACATGACTCATTTCTCAATCTCATCATGTTCATCAATTAAAAGCAATAAAATCATAATAACCACACAATCCATGCAATAGCATATGAAAATAACAAAAATCAAAATCAAATAAAAGCTTACTTATCCAAAAAAAAAATAACAAAAATCAATTGCTGCATCCATGGAAATCCGAATTACATCAAAACCCTAACCCAAAATGGGTTAGTTCATAGCTAAACCAAAATACACAGCAAGAAAAACAATAAACTCAAGGTTCAACATATTGAAATAAGAGAAAAGACAAGAGATCTCCCCTAGTTGAAGAATCCACCAGATTCAATCCCAAATCTTCTCACTTTTCAACCCAAAATCCTTCAAATCTAAACTAAGGAGAATGAAAATAAACTGCTCTAGACTAAAAAACGACGACCTTCTCAAAAATGGCAAAGTTTTGCTTTTATATCTCGCCCAAAAACCTAAGACTTTGCTTAAAAATGAAACTGTGTGTTTTAAAGAAACTGAAATTTGCAGACTTTGCCGCGGCGAAGAAGGAATCTCGCTGCAGCGACGATAAAATTAATTCTTGTGCGTAACTCATTTCGCTGCGGCGAAGAAGAAACTTCGCCGCGGCGAATCTTCATGAAGATTCTAAAATTATAGAATTGCCCTCCGCTTGCTTTTTTGCTTGAATCTTCGATCATCGATGCTCTCCCATGGGAACAAGCTTCATAGTGCTTTACTCTGCTTTAGAACTCTCCCAACTTCTGAGATCCGCTTACTTTTGAGTCCAAAAACTCCAATTCGCTCATTATTTGCTCAAAATGTCCATTTTGGCCTGAAACACAAAATGTAAAGAATTAAGTAGCTATTTATGCTTAAATGAACTAAGAAGTATCTAAAATCCGGCCTAAAAGCCTAAATAAAACAGTATAATCCTCGGATTATCAAATACCCCCAAACTAAAGACATGCTCGTCCCCGAGCATCAGGTACAAAACAAAATCAAAGAAAAACAACAAACGCAAAACAGCAAAATTAACAAAAATTTAAAAAGAAAAACATAAGACTCAACTCAACGCAACGAACTGCCTAGAATTTATACAAGTCTCAAAAGTTGTTGCAAAATTATTACTAGAAAAATGTTCAACACTCCAAGAAGTTATAAGTTGCATCGACTATCTTTCTCTATTGGTCCCCCGAGTAGGTGATCCCCACTTCAATCCACCTTCCGACTTCCCGGGTTATTTTATGCAGACATGCAAAGTTTATCAAATGGCGGTAGACTCCATAAGCCTAAATATCGAACTACTCTCCACTAATGAGGATTAGACATCGCTAAGAATCAAAAGGTCTTTGCAAGCTTGTAACGTTAGGCTCGGGTAGTGGGCTCCAAAGGAAAGGAAAGGATAAACAAACAATAGATCTTGGTTTTCTTAAAGCAAACACTAAGACTTAATCCAACTCCCACTTCCTTTCTCAACCATCACTCAAAATGTCAACCATTTAACAACCTTTAACCATGAACAATTCTTATTGTTGCTATTGTAATGCAATTCTCGAAATAAATAATTTTTTTATTTTTTTATTTTTTTTTAAATAACAAGATTGAGGTTAATGACCTCTCTTATTCTTCTTGCCCTTCTCACAACCCCCAAAATATTCTTTTAGTTCATTCACACAACTCTTCAAGTTCCTTGTGTTTGCATTAGGTCCAAAATTCTCCTAAAGGGTATGATTATGCGTTTAGGGTAATTGGATTGGACAATTTTTGGTTTGCAAGGAAATAAAAAGCAATGATAATCTCATAAGGCTCACATGGGTGACTAGGGAACAATTCCTTCGTGGGTTGGCTGGAAAGGCTCAAACGTTCCAAAAAATGCCTAAATCATTTCCTCAACAATGTCTATTCCTAGAATTTCGCCTCAAGCATTTCTCTACTAGGTTGTAGAGTCTACCAACATTATCAAACTTTACCTAATCACATAAAATCAATCTAAGCATGCCGAAATAATTGAAAATGGTGGTTGAACCACTCAACAAACCTCAATCAAAATTTAGTCAATAAACATAAACCTGAAGCAATGCTTAAGATTTTTCAACAATAAAATCCCAACAACCCTATTCTCATCATCGATTTATACAATTCATCATTGGCATACACAACAAAAACACAAAATTAACTAAACAAAAATAAAAAATTTCTCAAATTTTTCCAACCCCCAAACTAAAGATGACGTTGTCCCCAATGTCACATTATGCACAAATTAGGAATAGAAAAACAAAATCGACAAAGGTACTAGATAGTTCCCTGATTAATCTGTGAAGTTGAAGTTTCGCTCAATAGTGTGCAAACTCGATCCTTGACTTTTTCATCACCAAAATCTGTAAAAACAATTGAAAACTGTGGTGTCCATTGTGTTAGAAAAATTCACTGGCTAATATGAAAATACTACAACCCTAATCTCATCTTTACATTAACTACGAAATTAAAACAAAAATTAAACAATCCAAAACAAAAAGTATCAACTGAGTTCAATGTTCGAAATGAAATACAGAAACAACTAAAACAAACAAAAACAGGTGCTTAGGTGCTCATTCTTCGGCCTCCTCGTCTCCCTTGGCGTCGTCCTCTTCTGAGTTGGAGCCCATCCACTCATCTAAATCCCAGTCAGCCCATTGGAATTCCAAAGTATTAACGTTGAGCTTGGTGAAGCTACTCTTCTGCATGTCATACATCATCTGGGTCTGCTTTGCCAGCCAATCCTGACGTTTTGCCATCTTTTTCATCTAACCCATCATCTGCTGCATCATTTCTCTCACAGTGGCTGTGGAACTGGAAGATGTGGCAGTGCCTTGTGTGGTTCTCTGTCGTGTTGTCCTTACGCTTGGTTGCTCATCGTCTGGACGTTCAAGATGCTTGTGATAATAGTCTGAGTCGAGAATTGGGGCAGTGTGGATAAGTGGCTTATCATCATGTACCTCGATTCCTGCTCGAGTGCACAAAGCTGTAATGAGATGTGGGAAAGGGTAACTCCCTTGCCCTGGTTTGGCTGCATGCTGAATGTTGTTCAGGATAATTTGTCCCACATCCATTCTCTTTCATGTGGCAATAGAATAGAGCAATAATGTCTTCTCATAAGTCACCGTACTATAGTGCGTTTTCGGCATCATCCTCACACTAATAAAGTATTGCCACAACCGAGCCATCAGTGTGAAATTAGTTCCCTTGATGCTCTTCTTGCCCTTTTTTGAAACCTCCCAAGTAGTGTTCAGTTTTGTAATGACCGGAAGAATAATATTATCCTCAAACTGTGTCTTCCTAAAATCCNAACAAAATCGACAAAGGTACGAGATAGTTCCCTGATTAATTTGTGAAGTTGAAGTTTTGCTCAACAGTGTGCACACCCAGTCCTTCACATTTTCATCACCAAAATCTGTAAAAACAATTGAAAACTGTGGTGTCCACTGTGTTAGAAAAATTCACTGACTAATATGAAAATATTACAACCCTAATCTCGTCTTTACATCAACTACGAAATTAAAAAAAAAATTAAACAATCCAAAACAAAAAATATCAACTTAGTTCAATGTTTGAAATGAAATACAGAAACAACTAAAACAAACAAAAATAACAAACAAAAACAGGTGCTCAGGTGTTCATTCTTCGGCCTCCTCATCTCCCTCGGCGTCATCCTCTTCTGAGTCGGAGCCCATCCACTCATCTAAATCCTAGTCAGCCCATTGGAATTCTGAAGTATCAACATTGAGCTTGGTGAAGCTACTTTTCTGCATGTCATACATCATTTGGGTCTGCTCTGCCAACCACTCATAAAACATTCCCAACATCTCCCTCGACTCCAATCCATAGCCTGGCTCCCGGTCAATTCCCGCTCAGGAATAAATCCTTTATCTTTCCTTTGGGTTGCCCTTTCATATCATTTCCGGGCTTGCTCACTCACAAATCGGTTGTCCATTTTCTTTCCTTTTCCTTTCCCCTTGGACAACACTTTGAGCGGCATTTTTTTTCAAACCTACCAATCAACTCAACAATTCAACTTAAAAATTCAACCCTAAGCGCCTATGAACAACCACAATCAATCCTGCAATAAAACAACACTTCCAAAATTTGCACCTAGACCCCCAAACTCTGATTCTTCTAAACTCAACCAAACACTCCAAAATTCAAAACCAACACTCCTCAATACCACACAATGCAAAATCAACACTTTCTCAAACAAAATCAACGCACAATAGCACAAAAATTTCACAACTCAACCAACAATCAATATTTTCATATCCACAACTGTAAACTCAAAATTATGCAATTAAAAGCTTAGGGAACTTGAAATCTTACCAAAACTAGGGAGTATTCACCACCAATTTAGTCAAAATTAGTCGAGATTGCAAAACCCCCAAATTTCTTCAATTTTTCGCAAAGATCTTTGTTAAAACGAGTTGTTTTGGTGTTTAGAAAGGTTAAGGAGTGAGAAACTTTGCTGGGAAATCACTGGGAAGGCTTTGGATTGAAGTAGGAAAAATTTTCTCTCGAATGTGTTTGAGAAGTTTCGCGAAAAATGAAGGGTCGCACAAAGTATTTATAAAAACCAGGTTTCGTCGCAGCAAAGTTCTTCACTTTAAAACCCTAAAAACCTAACCCAGTTAATGCTACAGCGAAGACAAATTCTTCTCCACGGCGAAAAATTACAAAAGCTTATCGCCTCGGTGAAGAACTTTCTTCGCCGCGGCGAATTTTTCCTTAGTGATTTTTGCCCAACTTGCTTCGCCGCGACGAAAAAATAGAGAGGCACATCGCCTCGGCAAAATAGATACTTCGTCGCGGCGAAGTTTGGGACTTTTCGAATTCCCGATTTTTCAAAATGTGCTTCGCCGCGGCGAAAACTAGAAAAATTCCATTTTTCGCCTTGATTCGATAATTCACCTGAAACACCCAAAAACAAACATATTAGACTTCATCTAAAAATAATAAGAAACTAAACAACTTCAAAATAATAAATAAACAACAACAAATGAAAACACTTAGGTTGCCTCCCAAGGAGCTCTTGTTTATAGTCGGAAAGCTTGACTCTCTCAAGTTCTCATGTCGTAATGTCAAGCCGGAGGGGAATTGACTTGCAACTCATCACTCCGTCGATGTATGGCTTCAACCTCTGGCCATTGACCTTAAATGTGCCTTTCTCTTCATGTGACACCTCCACCTCTCCGAATGGGTAAACTCTTGTAACTATGAAGGGTTCGGACCATCTAGACCTAAGTTTTCCTGGGAAAAGCCTAAGCCTAGAGTTAAACAACAACACTTTCTGACCCACTTCAAAGTCATTCTTCCTGATATGCTTGTCATGCCACCTCTTGGTCTTTTCCTTGTACATCCTAGCATTCTCATAAGCTTCGTGACGAAACTCATCGAGTTCATTCAAAGTCAGCATCCTTTCTTCCCCAGCAGCTCGTAAATCCATGTTGAGCTGCTTCACTACCTTATAGGCCTTATGCTCGAGTTCTACCGACAAATGACATGCCTTCCCATAGACCATCCTAAATGGAGACATACCAATCGGAGTCTTAAATGCAGTTCGGTAGGCCCATAATGCATCATCCAATTTCTGTGACCAATCTTTCCTAGATGCATTAACTGTCTTTTCTAAAATTCCCTTAAGTTCTCTGTCCGACAATTCCACTTGCCCGCTCGTCTGTGGATGGTAAGGTGTTGCAACTCTATGTTTCACCCCATACTTTCCCAACAGGGCATCAAATTGCCTATTGCAAAAGTGCGATCCTCCATCACTAATGATTGCCCGTGGTACTCCAAATCTTGAGAAAATGTTATTTCTCATAAAATTAATCACTACCCTGGCATCATTAGACAGCAGTGCAACTGCTTCCACCCACTTTGATACGCAATCCACTACTACCAAAATGTATGTGTTCCCAAAAGAATTTGGGAAGGGACCCATGAAGTCAACTCCTCACACATCAAACAGCTCAACTACAAGGATGTTGTTCAACGGCATCTCATCTCTTTTTGAAATATTACCACTCCGTTGACATTGGTCACATTCCTGAACCATCCGAAAAGAATCCTTGAAAAGGGTGGGCCAGTAAAACCCAGATTGAAGAACCTTGGCTATTGTCCTAGCTCCTCCGAAATGGCCACCTACTTCCCTCTCATGACAATGCCTTAGAATACTCTCCATTTCCTCTTTGGGAACACACCTACGTATCATATGATCAGCATAGTGTCTATAAAGAAATGGCTCTTCTGAGAAGTAGTATTTCAAATCTGAGAAAAACTTCCTCTTTTGTTGGAAGGTCATGCTGATGGGGAGCACTCTCGCTGACAAGTAGTTTGCAAAATCTACATACCACGGTGCTTCCTCCACTCTCATCAATTTCTCATCCGGGAAAGTTTCTCTGATTTGGCTTTCTTCTTCATTTCCCTGAATTGGTCGTTCAATCCTTGACAAATGGTCCACCACCACATTTTCTGATCCTTTCTTATCTCGTATCTCCAACTTAAACTCTTGTAGCAATACGATCCATCTTATCAGCCGAGGTTTCGCTTCTTGCTTTGCCAATAGGTGCTTGAGTGCTGAATGGTCCATGTAGACTATCACCTTGGCACCTAGCAAATATAAACGAAATTTATCAAAAGCAAAAACCACAGCCAACAATTCTTTTTCAATGGTGGTGTAATTCAATTGTGCATCAGTGAGTGTTTTGCTAGCATACTGAATTACATGCAACACTTTGTTTTTCCTTTGTCCTAACACTACTCCTAATGCAAAGTCACCAGCATCACACATCAATTCAAATGGTAGTCCCTAATCGAGAACTGCAATAATAGGTGCAGACACTAATAGCTTTTTTAGAGTTTGAAAGGCATGCATGCATTCATCATTAAAATCAAAAGCAACATCTTTAATCAATAAATTGCAAAGAGGTTTAGAGATCTTAGAAAAATCCTTGATGAACCGTCTATAAAACCCCGCATGCCCTAAGTAACTTCGAACTGCTTTAACATTGGAGGGTGGTAGCAGCTTCTCAATCACGTCTGTCTTTGCTCGATCCACTTTTATTCCGTCCTTTGAGATTCTATGACAAGCACTATTCCTTCCTGGACCATGAAGTGGCACTTCTCCCAGTTGAGCACCAAGTTCGTCTCCTGACATCGCTGTAAAACAAAAGAGAGATTAGATAAGCAATTATCAAAGGACGAACCAAAAACAGAGAAGTCATCCATGAAGACTTTTATAAACCGCTCCACCATATCTCCAAAGATCGACATCATGCATCTCTGAAATGTGGTTGGTGCATTACACAACCCAAAGGGCATCATTCGGTAAGCAAAGGTGCCATAGGGACAAGTGAAGTTCGTCTTCTCTTGATCCTCAAGAGCGATGGCAATCTGATTGTATCCTGAATAACCATCCAAGAAACAATAATAAGCATGCCCTGCCAATCTCTCCAACATCTGATCAATGAAAAGAAGTGGAAAATGATCCTTCATTGTTGCTTCATTTAATTTCCGGTAGTCAATGCACACTCTCCAGCCTATGACCGTCCTAGTTGGTATCAATTCATTGCTCTCATTCTTTACCACTGTGATACCTCCCTTCTTCGGAACCACCTGCACCGGACTCACCCATGGACTATCAGAAATGGGATAAATTATTCCCGCATCTAGAAGTTTCACCACCTCATTTCTCACCACTTCCTTCATCGAAGGATTCAATCTTTGTTCTGGTTGAACTCTAGGCTTGATATCATCCTCTATGAGTATCTTATGCATGCAAAATGATGGAGACATGCCTCTAATATCCACAATAGTCCATCCAATTGCCGATTTGTGTTCCCCTAACACCCGAATTAACCGCTCTTCTTCCATTTTGCTCAACCTTGAACTGATTATTACTGGGAAGGTTTTTGATTCCCCAAGATACACATATTTGAGGTGGGAAGGTAAAGGTTTTAGCTCAAGCTTTGGATGTTCTTCCTTTCTTTCCTTTTCCTTCTCTTTTTCAAAATCAAATTCCTCAAATTCTAGATCTTGGCTCTCATCAATCGGCTGAAGTGCATCCAACAATCTAGCACATTCGTTCCTTGCCGACTCATCTACCTCTATTGTTCTTGATTAGGCAATACACGCTTCTAGAGGTAGTTGTGGAGTGTTCTCTTCAATGACCTCGGCTACTAGTTTATCCACCACATCAACACTAAAACACGAATCCGACTCGGATGGAAACTTCATAGCTTCAAACACATTGAATGTTACTGTTTCATCTTGAACTCTTAATAGTAACTTTCCTTCTTACACATCAATGAGTGCTCTTCCCGTGGCCAAAAATGGTCGGCCCAAAATAATAGGCATTTCCTTATCCTCCTCCATGTCCAATACAACAAAATCTGCCGAAAAGATAATCTTGTCCACCTTCACCAACACATCTTCGACTATACCCCTTGGATGTTTGATGGATCTATCTACAAGTTGCAACGACATGGTCGTTGGCTTCACTTCACCAATTCCTAATCTCCTGAAAATAGAAAAAGGCATTAAATTGATGCTAGCACCTAAATCACATAAAACTCGATCAAAGGTAATGTCTCCTATAATGCAAGGAATAGTAAAACTCCTTAGATCTTTGAGTTTCGGAGGTAGCTTCTTCTGGAGAATGGCGCTGCACTCCTCCGTGAGCATCACTGTTTCCTCATCCTCTAACTTCCTTTTGTTGGATAAAATCTCCTTAAGAAATTTTGCGTATCTCGACATCTATTGCAATGCATCTGCAAAAGGAACGTTAATATGAAAATTTCTAAATATTTCAATGAATTTGGAAAACTGCTTATCCTGGTTTTTTTTCTTTAGTCTCTGAGGAAACGGCACAGGAGGAGTGTGATGTACCAGTTCTGGTGGTATCTTGGGAAATGGCAATTTCTCTTTCCTTTGTCTTTGCCTTACTTCCCGTTTCTGTTCTTCTTTCCTAGAACTAGATGGTTTCTCTTTAGCAACTATCTCTTCATCAACCTCCTTATCAGAGTCTTCCTTTTTCTCTCCCTTTGATAGATGATAATCCGAGAATTATACTGTTTTTATTAGGTTTTTAGGCTGGATTTTAGATACTTCTTAGTTTATTTATGCCTGAATTGCTACTTATTTCTTTACATTTTGTGTTTCAGGCCAAAATGGACATTTTGAGCAAATAATGAATGAATTGGAGTTTCTGGACTCAGAAGTAAGCGGATCTCAGAAGTTGGGAGAGTTCTGAAGCAGAGTAAAGCATTATGAAGCTTGTTTCCATGGGACAGCATCGAAGATTGAAGATTCAAGTAAAGAAGCAAACGGAGGGCAATTATGCAATTTCAGAATTATTCATGAAGATTCGCTGCGGCGAAGTTTGTTCTTCGCCATGGCGAAATTAGTCACGATCGAGAGTTACATTTATTTTGTCGTCGCGGCGAAGTCTGCAGTTTTCAGTTTCTTTAAAACGCACAGTTTTATTTTTAGGCAAAGTTTTAGGTTTTTGGGCGAGGTATAAAAACAAAACTTTACCATTTTGAGAGGGGGTCGCGTTTTCCTTAGTCTAGAGCAGATTTTTCATCTTCTTAGTTTTAGATTTGACGATGGCTGGGGCTTTTCGAATTCCAATTTTTCCCAAATGTGTTTCGCCGCGGCATCGACTGGGTTGGTTTTAAGGTTTGAAAATGAAGAACTTTGCCGCGGTGAAGATTGTTCTTCGCTGCGGCGAACACTGGTTTTTATAAAAAGCGCGTGACTTTTCATTTTTTCACAAAACTTTTCAAAGCCATTTGAGAGAAAAATTTTACAACTTCAATCCAAAGACTTCCCAGTGATTTCCCAGCCAAGTCTCTCACTCCTTAACCTTTCCAAACACCAAAACAACTCGATCTAACCAAGATCTTTGCGAAAAGTTGAAGAAATTTGTGGGTTCAAGCAATTGGGGATTTTGCGATCTAGGTGATTTTTGGCTAAATTGGTTGCGAATACTCCATTATTTTGGTATGATTTCAAGTTCCCTAAGCTTTTAATTGCAATTTTTCGAGTTTAGATTTGTGGATCTGAAAATATTGATTGTGGTTAAGTTGTGAATTTTGTTGATTTTGTGCGTTAATTTTGTGTTGGAGGAAGTGTTGATTTTGCATTGTGTGATATTGAGGAGTGTAGATTTTGATTTTTGGAGTATTTGGTTGATTGCGGAAAAATCGTAGTTTGGGGGTCATTTGGCAGTTTTTGGAAGTTGTGGTGCTTGTGCTGGATTGAGTGTGGTTGTTTGTAGGGTGTTTAGAATTGAATTTGTGAGTTGATTGAAAGTTTAGAAAAATGCCGCTCAAAGTGTTGTCCAAGGGAAAAGGAAAAGGAAAGAAAGTGGACAACCGATTTGTGAGTGATCAGGCCCGGATATGCTATGAAGGGGCAGCCCAAAGGAAAGATAAAGGATTGATCCTTGAGCGTGGATTAACCGCGAGCCAAGCTATGGATTGGAGTCAAGGGAGACGTTGGGGACTGTTTATGAGTGCATCTGCACAAGCGGCGATAGAGCCGCTAGTGAGAGAATTTTATGCTAACCTCTCGGAGTGTGAATCTGATACTGTGCTTGTGAGGGGTAATGATGTGGCATTTACTGCGAAAGTCCTCAATGAATTTTATAAATTGCCTAACATTTATCGTGATGAATATGAGGAATTCAGGAAGACACAGAAAAGGGATGAGGTAATCCTTCAGGCTATAGCAAAACCAAACACCACTTGGGAGGTTTCAAAAAAGGGTAGAAAGAGCATCAAGGGAACTAACTTGACACCAGTGGCTCGGTTGTCGCAGTACTTTTTTTGTGCAAGGATGATGTCGGAGACGCACTATAGCACAGTGACGTATGAGAAAGCATTATTACTCTATTCTATTGCCACGGGAAAGAATATGGATGTGGGACAAATTATCCTGACCAAAATTTGGCATGCAGCCAAACTAGGGCGAGGAAGTTACCCATTCCCACATATCATTACAGCTTTGTGCACTCGAGCAAGAATTGAGGTACATGATGATGAGCCACTTATCCATGCTGCCCTAATCCTCGACTCAGACTATTATCACAAGCACCTTGAACGTCTAGACGATGAGCAACCTAGCGTCGGGACAAAACGACAGAGAACCACACAAGGAGCTGCCACATCATCCAGTTCCATAGCCACTATGAAGGAAATGATTTAGCAGATGATGGGTCAGATGAGACGTATGTCAAAACATCAGGAATGGCTGGCAGAACAGACCCGAATGATCTATAATTTGCAACAGAGCTGCTGCCAGAAGCTAGATATTGATACTTCAGCATTCCAATGGGCTGACTGGGATTCAGATGAGTGGATGGGCTCCGAATTAGAAGAGAACGACGCCGAGGGAGACGAGGAGGCTGACGAATGAGCTGGAGCACCTGTTTTGTATTTTGTTTTTGTTGTTTTTATTTTGGTTTATTGTTGGGTATTGTGGAACTTTGAACTGATTTTTGATTTGTTTGTGGATTTTTTTCGTTTAGTTTAAATTTTTGTTAAACTTTTTAGTTGAAAAGACGAGATTAGGGTTGTAATATTTTCATATTAGTTCGTGAATTTTTCTAACACAGTGGACACCACGGTTTTCAATTGTTTTTACAGATTTTGGTGATGAAAAAGTCAAGGACCGAGTGTGCACACTGTTGAGCAAAACTTCAACTTCACGGATTAAATCAGGGAACTATCTCATACTTTTATAGATTTTGTTTTTCTATTCCTAATTTGTGCATAATGTGACATTAGGGACAATGCCATCTTTAGTTTGGGGGTGGAAAAAAAAAAAAATTAGAGAAATTTTTTATTTTTGTTTAGTTAATTTTGTGTTTTTGTTGTGTATGCCAATGATGAATTGTATAAATCAATGATGAGATTAGGGTTGTTGGGATTTTATTGTTGAAAAATGCTAAGCATTGCTTCAAGTTTTTGTTTATTGACTGGATTTTGATTGAGGTTTGTTGAGTGGTTCAGCCACCATTTTCATTTATTTCGGCATGCTTAGATTCATTTTATGTGGTTAGGTAAAGTTTGATAATGTTGGTGGATTCTAGAACCTAGTAGAGAAATGTTTAAGGTGAAATTCTAGGAATAGACATTGGTGAGGAAATGATTCAGGCATTTTTCGGAATGTTTGAACCTTTCCAGCCAACCCATGAATGAATTTTGTTCCCTAGTCACCCATTCGAGCCTTAAGAGATTTTTCATTGCTTTTTATTTTTTGGCAAACCAAAAATTGTCCAATCCAATTACCCTAAACACATAATCATACCCTTTAGGAGAATTTTGGACTTAATGCAAACACAAGGAACCTAAAGAATTGTATGAATGAATTAAAAGAATATTTTAGGGGTTGTGAAATGGTCAAGAAAAATAAGAGAGGTAATTAACCTCAAATGCTTTAAAAAAAAAAAAAAAAAAAAAAATTTAGTTTGAGAATTGCATTACAATAGCAACAATAAGAATTGTTCATGGTTGAAGGTTGTTAAATGGTTGACATTTTGAGTGATGGTTGAGAAAAGAAGTGGGAGTTGGATTAAATCTTAGTGTTTGCTTTAAGGAAACTAAGTTCTCTTATTTGTTTATCCCTTCCTTTCCTTTGGAGCCCACTACCCGAGCCTAACGTTATAAGCCTACAAAGACCTTTTGATTCTTAGCGATGTCTAATCCTCATTAGTGGAGAGTAGTTCGATATTTAGGCTTATGGAGTTTGCCGCCATTTGATAAACTTTACATTTCTGCATAAAATAATCCGGGAAGTTGGAAGGTGGATTGAAGTGGGGATCACCTACTCGGGGGACCAATAGAGAAAGATAGTCGATGCAACTTATAACTTCTTGGAATGTTGAACATTTTTCCAGTAATAATTTTTCAACAATCTTTGAGACTTGTATAAATTCTAGGCAATTCATATGTTGAGTTGAGTCTAATTCTTGTTGTTCATTTCCAGTTTTATTGTGTCATGTTTTAGTTTTTTTAATTGTTTTATTTCTTTGAGTTTTGTACCCAATGCTAGGACGAGCATGTCTTTAGTTTGGGGGTATTTGATAATCCGAGAATTATACTGTTTTTATTAGGTTTTTAGGCTGGATTTTCGATACTTCTTAGTTCATTTATGCTTGAATTGCTACTTATTTCTTTACATTTTGTGTTTCAGGCCAAAATGGACGTTTTGAGCAAACAATGAGCGAATTGGAGTTTCTTGACTTAGAAGTAAGCGGATCTCAGAAGTTGGGAGAGTTCTTAAGCAGAGTAAAGCACTATGAATCTTGTTTCCATAGGAGAGCATCGAAGATTGAAGATTCAAGCAAATAAGCAAGCGGAGGGCAATTATGTAATTTCAGAATTATTCATGAAGATTCGCAGCGGCGAAGTTTGTTCTTCGCCGCGGCGAAATGACTCACGATCGAGAGTTACATTTACTTCATCGCCGCGTCGAAGTCTATAGTTTTCAGTTTCTTTAAAACACACAGTTTCATTTTTAGGCAAAGTTTTAGGTTTTTGGGCAAGGTATAAAAGCGAAACTTTACCATTTTGAGAGGGGGTCGCATTTTCCTTAGTCTAGAGCAGCTTTTTCATCTTCTTAGTTTTAGATTTGACAATTTTGTGTTAAAAAGGGAGAAGATTTGGGATTGAATCTGGTGGATTCTTCAACTAGGGGAGATCTCTTGTCCTTTCATTCATTTTATCATGTTGAACTTTGTGTTCATTATTTGTCTTGCTTATTGTATTGATTTAGCTATGAACTAACCCATTTTGGATTAGGGTTTTGATGTAGTTCGGATTCTATGGATTAAGCATGATTTTTATTATTTCATATGCTATTGCAATGACTGTGGGGTTATTATGTTTTTAATGTTATTAATTGATGAACATGATGAGATTGAGAAATGAGTCATGTTAAGCTTCTTGGGTAATCACCATTGTAGTATTAAATGTTAAAGATAGATTTAAGAATCAATGAAATCAATCTAGGATCTAGGTGCTTAATGAGCTTAGAACTATTAATCTTCTTCAATTTGTTAGGTGCGGAAGTTTAATAGGGAAAAGTAGGAAAACATAGCTTGAGAAGGTATGTTTAAAATTTAGAGAATCCGATTTACAGTCAATGCATGTAATATGGAATTACCATAATCTGTAGGTTTTAATCTATAGAGTCCGAATGAAATCAGAACCCTACCCGTTTGTTTAAATTGAATTACCTTGCTTTTAATCTTGCTTTCATAATTTAGCTTTGAATATTTAAATTTGTTTTAGTTTTAAGTTTAATTTTCTCCTTAATCCAAACAAATCCGATTGCTCCAACTTAAAATAGTAGAAAACTTAGTGCTTAGCAACCAATCCTCGTGGGAACGATACTCACTCATTACTTTATTAACTTTGTGCGACTAGTGCATTTGCTATTTATGCATGTTGTAGTAACAACGCATCAGTTTTTCAAAATTGATGAATGATTTCATAAACATGCAAATGTAGCAAGTGTATCAGTCGCAAAAGTAATAAAGTGATAGTGAGTATCATTCCCACGAGGATACTGTTACTAAGTATCGATTTCTCTAGTTTAAGTCCTAATTGAAGACAGTAATTGGATTGATGGAAAATTAAAAACTAAATACAAATTAACAAAATATAAATGAATGATAATGAAATCAAAGCCCCCCGCCAAAGCCCCCCAGCACCCCCACGCAAGCACCCAAAACCCCAAAAAACCCCCCCCCTCCCACAAAAATAGCCCAACACCCCACCCCCAACCCCCCCCAAAACCACAACTTAACTAATTATAAATTCTCACCATGCTAAGAGGTTGATTTCATCACTGAGTACGCTAAACCCAATTCATAGAATCTATTACCCAAGTTCTAATTCCTTGATTGAAAATCAAATTCCCTAAGTTGTAAAACATACCTTCTCAGGCTACATTTCCCTACTTATCCCTATTAAGCTTTCGCACCCAATAAAATGAAGATTAATAGCTCAAAGTCTTTTAAGCTTTATGGAATTTTTTCTAGATTTCATAGATCGCTAAACCTATCTCTAGCGTTTGCTTAATCTATGGTATTTATCACAAGAGGCACAATCACAAATCACTTCTCAGTCTCATTGTGAACAACACACATTTGAATGGTGATCAAGCATCCAAAAGTCATTAAGCAAAGAGATAAACACTCAATCGTGAATTAAAACTCAAAGTAAATCAATTCATATAAATTTGAATCATTGTATCAAGGTTACATCAAACCCTAGCTAAACAACTCAGTTCATACTCAAAATTGAAATAAAATAACAAAAATAAACTGAATCAAGATTCATCATTGAAAAACAAGCAAAAGATGGATAAATCTTCTCTAATTTGAAGCCCAAATCTTCAATACTCTTCTCCTTCCAAGAGCTGCCTTCCAAATGATGAACCAAGCCCCCTTTCTCTTCCTTTTCACTCTAATTTATACCTCTCTCACTTAAGGATGAAGCCCTAGCAAGCAAAAACGCGTCGTTTTATTTTTACATCTGATGTAGGTTTCGCCGCGGTGAGGAATTTCGGAAACAATTTGAGCATGATAGAGTCTGAATCTGGAAAAGTGTCAAACATATGTATTGTAGCCATTTCAATTATCTTTCTGGAAGTTTAGAAATCAGCACAATCCAAGGTCTACAGATCAAGTTATGGCAGAAATACTGAAGCACATCCAAAGACGTTTTTCTTCAGTTCCCAGCGTACTTTTCACGACTTCAAGCCAAGTTTTCACCCTTGTCCAGTCAGAATTAGGAAAAACCCAAAACATGAAAGTTGTAGATCTTCTTCTTGGATTTTCAAAGATTCTAAATTCAGGTCATTCCGAGTTTCCAAGCTCAAGTTACACAATTTATGCTCAAAACTATCATTTATGCTCAAAATCATCGTTTAGGCCTGGAAAGACAAATTAATAGAATTAGGTAGCAATTATGGCCCAAATTGTATGAAAAATATCCTAAATCCTATTAAAATTCAATGCAAAATCATAGTGTAAAATATGATTATCAATGGACTTTCTTCTTCTCTTGATTTTTCCACCTCTTCCAACACTGTTGCACTTGTCAGAGTTATCGCATTTGCTTGCTTACGTGGGTTAGTCACTGTGTTGCTCGGTAGTGAGCCCTGTGGTCTCTCATTTAACTTATCAGCCAATTGAACCACTTGTACCTCCAAGTTCGGAATGGACGCCCCTTGATTTCTGAAATTTTTTCTCGTCTCATTCATAAAACCTGTGGTCTCCTGCATAAACTTCCAAACATGTCCTCCAATTTTGTCACTCTTTGCTCTCCTGATCGATTGTTCACCCCTGTTTGGTTGTTTGGCAATGCTCTTTGGTTCCATTGATTGTTCTATTGATTTTGTTGATTCTGATTGCCCCAAGATAGGTTCGGATGATTCCTCCAACCAAGATTATATGTGTTAGAGTACGGATTGTTCAGTTGCCTTTGATTCCCTGCCAAGTAGTTAACCTGCTCCGATGATGATGTTGAAGCAAACGTGTTCCCCACTTGACATTCGCTGCTCACATGATTACCTGCACAAAATTCACAAGTTAGTTGAGGTGCTTGAATGGAATTTACCTGCATACTTCCCAACTACTTCTGAAGTGCTGTTAGTTGGGTTGAAATGGCTGTATATGCATCAACTTCATGAAGACCTATAGATTTCTTTGGTTGCACCCTCTCATTAGGTCTTTGATAATTATTGCTTGCCAAAACTTCAAGCAACTCATGAGCTTCTTTCAGAGTCTTATTCTGTAGTGCTCCTCCCGAGGCTGCATCCACCATAGTTTGCACATTCACCATCAATCTGTTATAAATGTTTGGACTTGCATCCAAACTGGCAACCCATGATATGGACATCTTCTCAGTAATTCTTTGTATCTCTCCCAAGCCTTATACAATGATTCTGACTCTTCCTGTAGAACTAGAAACGATGTCATATCATTTCTCAGCTTTGCCGATTTTTCTGGAGGAAAGAATTTGGTCAGGAACTTCTGTGCTAAATCATCACAAATCTCCAAAAAATTGGCAATGTGTAGATTTGGATCTTCCTTCAAATCTCCCCTTAACTGTACCGACTGCTGGATCATCTGGATGATTGCCGACTTTATCTCAAAGTTATTGGCTTGTACTGCTGGTCTAGTGATACTCGACCCACTACCATCAACTGAGGGAATTGAAAACTCCCTTAGTGTTCTATTTTCTGCCATCTCAACAATTATAACCTCTGGTTCCACTGTAGCCTCTCTTTCTCTTCTTTCTCTGTTAAGTCTTCTAGTGGTTCTTTCAATCTCAGGATCAACAGGAACCACTGGCTGACGTCTTGCTTTTCGCATAAACTACAAAGAGCAATATAAAGAGTGAGATCACAAACCAACCTAAAAGAATAATAAAAATTAAACAAACAACAATTAACCGAAAATAAAACTCCAATCTAGCTAACACAAGAAAAATTTAATGTTAACACAAAACTCAATCCCCGGCAACGGTGCCAAAAACTTGATGCGTTGTTACTACAACATGCATTAATAGTAAGTGCACTAGTCACACAAAGTAATAAAGTGATGAGTGAGTATCGTTCCCATGAGGATTGGTTGATAAGCACTAAGTTTTCTACTATTTTCAAGTTGGAGCAATCAAATTTGAGAAAATTAAACTTAAAACTAAAACAAAAATTGCTAAATGCTCAAAGCTAAATTATGAGAGCAAGATTGAAAATAAGGTAATATCAATTTAAACCACGGGTAGGGTTTTGACTTCATTCGGACTCTATGGATTAAACCTACAGATTATGCTATTTCCATATTCACGTGCATTCACTGTAAATCGAATTCTCTAAATTGTAAAACATACCTTCTCAGGCTATGTTTTCCTTCTTTTCCCTATTAAACTTCCGCACCCACAATTTGAAGATTAATAGTTCTAAGCTCATTAAGCATATGGAATCCTAGATTGATTTCATTGATTCTTAAATCTATCTCTAGTATTCAATACTACAATGGTGATTATTTAAGAAGCTTAACATGACTTTTTTCTCAATCTCATCATGTTCATCAAATAAAAGCAATAAAATCAGAATAACCACACAAACCATGCAATAGCATATGAAAATAACAAAAATCAATTACTCAATCCATGAAAATCCAAATTACATCAAAACCATAACCCAAAATGGGTTAGTTCATAACTAAATCAAAATAAACAGCAAGAAAAACAATAAACTCAAGGTTTAACATATTGAAATGAGAGAAAAGACAAGAGATCTCCCCTAGTTGAAGAATCCACCGGATTCAATCCCAAATCTTCTCACTTTTGTAATAGCTGCTTTCTACTCAAATACTCATAAAACATGTACATAATAAAATACATATAAAGTAGTATAAAAGGTTGGGCCCAAATTTTTCTTTTATTAAATATATACATTCTTAAATACAAAAAGTTGTATCATGCACAAAACGTCCAAAACAAGGTATACAGTGTAGCCATTTCCCTTCGCTTGCCGACGCCCATCCAACCATGTCTTCACCTAGATCCTGCAAAACATGAAAAACAACGGGGTGAGCACAACTAATGCTCAGTAAGTAAATCATCTACGCATCTATCCCCGTAACTATCTCTCTCTAATTCTTTCCTTACAATTCTCATTTACTCTCTCTTTATACTTCTCCTTACTTTCTCTTTCTCATAACTCTTTTTACTAACTCTCTCTAGCAGTCACGGTCTCATCTTACCGGAGGTATGGCTGGGACTCACTCCCACTCTACGTGACTTCTACTCATACTAGCCGATCGAACTCGGTTATGCATGGATTCGGAACCCTTGGCCATGTGAGTATATCATCTCTCTCTCGAGTACTCAAGGGTATAGCCCTCATCCGCATGCACTCTCATGGGCTACACCACTTTTCTCTCTCTCATGCTCATGCTGCTCTCTCAATGCGGCGTACATGCGGGAAACTCTACCCATCACTCACGGGTTCCCCATCGCATAACCTACTCTATTCTCTTTTCTCTTCGTCCTCTAGTGCTCATTCTCTCTTTCTCTCGCTTTACTCTTAAAGTAGCTTATACTTACATTCTCTACCATGTATCAAGCTACTTCTTAAGTGCATAAGAAAAATGTGTATGGACAACTCATGCTCACTAATGCACTTATGAAATGCCAAATGTAATATTGCATCAAAACAGTCATTCTGCACAGGTTGCACTAAAAAGGGCATAACTTGTGTTATACATATCGGATTGCTACGGTTTTGATCTCGTTTTAAAGCTTAAACACAGGGCTACAACTTTTATGTTTTGGTCTCAGCCCAGTTCAATCCGTAAGATACCCAAAATTCACTTAGAAAGTCACGGCTGTGACAGGGCAGATTTCACCTAGGCATTTCCTCAAACAACTCATGTGCATACCAAAGCTCTACTTATCTATAGCTCTACTCTTCTCTTTAATTATCCAAAATGGGAGGAAAACTCCCTCATACAATAATAATTCCTGCCAAAGAAAACACTCCCAAAATTATTCATACACAACTCCTCCAACTTCAACTCAATTTTACTCTCTCATCACACATTAAAAACACTTCTCATAATTTAATCATACCCAACAACTAAGACTAAGCACACATCTCATCTCAATTGTTTTCAGTAGGTATAACATATACATACATAGTTAAAATAAATCTCTACCCAAAGCTTATTCAAAACTCAACTTGGTTGGATTTACTTACCTTGTGAAAAAGTGACTTCTCTAGCACTTTTCATTTCCTTTGTGTTGTCTCTCTCTTACAACTCAAAACAACAACAAGAACAATAACAACCAAATAAGACTTCACATAAACTATAAGCAACTCACATCTAAAGCATGAATCCTTACCTTAGGATGCTTTAGATGAAATCTCTACTCAAAATTACCCAAAAGCTCCTTCGAAATCTTGGAAAATTGGTGGAGAAATTGAGAGAAATTGACAATGGTTATGGCGGTGGAAATGAATGAATAAGGTTTCTCTACACTTTAATGCTTTTTAGCTCATATTATAACCATCATTCCCATTTTTGCCTTGCTTCCTTGGAAATTCCATCCATATCCTTTGATTCTTTGAAATAACACTTATACCAACACATTCTCTACTTAATTTTCTTACATTTTACTCCCCACTATTCTACTAATAGGGGTTAGAATGGTCATTATGCCCCAAAAGAAGAATTCTCTAGAAACTCAAGAAACTTTTTTGTTAGGATCGTCACTGCGGCAAAGAACTTTCTGTCGCCCTGGCGAAACAGGGCAGAACCTACCCGTGGGTGTAGTCCTCCTCGCCGCGGCGAAGCTTCTTCTTCGGCCGGCGAAGATTGGATTTCCAAACTTCACCAAAACTAACCAATCTCAAGGCAACCATGACAACATACAAACTCAATTGAAACTGAACAATGAACTTTTAAGTAATACAGCAAATCTTAAGTACGTACCTCAGCGGGCGTTACAATTCTCCCCCCCTTAAAGAAATTTCCCCCGAAATTCACATGAATAACCCGGAAAGCGAATTTGCATGTCTCGTTCTACCTCCCATGTCGCTTTTCTACCTGTGATTTCTCCAAAGGATCTCACTAGCGAAATACTCTTGTTTCGGAGTTCTTTAATCCTTCGATCTAGAATCTGTACTGGCGTTCCTCATACCAAGGTTCTCTATAACTCAACATCCTCTACACTCAGAATATGGAGCGATCACTTACATACTTTTGTAGCAATGAGACATGGAACACATCATGCACCTTGTCCATACTAGGTGGAAGTGCCAATCTGTAGGCAACTTTACCCACTCGTTGCAATATTTCAAATGGACCTATGAATCTCGGTGCTAACTTTCCTTTGCTCCCGAAGCGCATTACTCGCTTGTACGGGGAAACTCTCAGAAATACTTTATCACCCACTTGAAATTCCACTTCTTTCCTTTTTAAATCGCTAACTCTTCTGTCGATCTTGGGCTTGTTTCATCTTTTTCTGATTAATTTTACATCTTATCATCTTCTGAGTCATCTCGGCCCAAGAGCGGTACTCAACTCATCTTTTTCACCGATCTCATCCAATGTAGTGGAGACCTGCATCGTCTACCATACAAAGCCTCGTAAGGCGCCATCTTAATCGTAGACTGATAACTGTTGTTGTAGGCAAACTCCACCAATGGTAACATTTCATGCCAGGACATTCTATAATCCATACAACAAGCTCTCAGCATATCCTCAAGCACCTGATTTGTTCTTCTGTTTGGCCATCCGTCTGGAGGTGATAGGCAGTACTGAATGCCAAACGAGTACCCAAATTCCTCTGGTAAACTCACCCAGAAAGTTGAAAAAATCTGGAATCCCTATCTGACAATATATCTTGGTACACCATGTAACCTGACTATCTCTTTCACATAAATTTGAGCCAACTGATCGAGGTAGTACTCTCCTTATCTGAGAAAAGGGCGGACTTAGTTAATCTATCCACAATCACCCATATAACATTATAACCTCTCTGTACCCTAGGGAGACCTGTGATGAAATCCAGAAATACCTCCCATTCTAATCCAGAATACTAAGTGGCTGAAGCAACCCTGCGGCCTTTGGTGTTCTGCTTTCACCTTTGACATATTAGACATTTAGCTACAAACTTTGCTATGTCTTTCTTCATACCTGGCCACCATAGCCTCCTTTACATCTGGTATCTTGGTTGCTCCAGGATGAGCAGTGTACGTGTGTCATGGCCTCTAAAAGAATTCTCCTTTTCACCTCATCATTCGGAGGAATACACAACCGATTTCGAAAATAGAGGACACCATCAACTACGTGGAACTCCACTATCTTGCCCTCAAGCACTTGCTGCACTACTTTCGACACCACTCATCAGCCACTTGTTTTTCTCTAACTTCCTCTAATAAAGTAGACTGAATCTCTAACCTGGCAATCCTTCTCGGAATCACTTCGATTGCTCTCTGCAAAACTCTCTATCAATTCTTTCTGCCTATGAGCGGGACAAATAAGCTTTTCTACTCAAGGCATGGCTACTACGTTGGCTTTCCCCAGTTGATACTTGATCTCACATTCATAATCCTTAACCAGCTCTAACCAATTCTCTGTCTCATATTCAGCTCCCTTTGAGTAAAGAAATACTTAAACTCTTATGATCAGTGTAAATGTACTCTTGGCACCATAAAGGTATGCCTCCAAATCTTTAATGCAAAGCCACGGCTGCCAACCTCCAAGTCATGCGTAGGGTATCTCATCTCATACTCTTTTAATTGCCGAGAGGCATATGCTATCACCCTACCTAACTGCATTAACACAGCACCAAGTCCTTGCAAAGAGGCATCCGTATAAATATCATAGTCTACACCCCTCCTGTGGTAACACCAACACTGGAGTGATGTTAACCTCTTCTTCAACTCTTGGAAACATCCTCACAAGCTTCTGACACATACAAAAGGAGTCTTCTATTTGGTAAGAGCTGTCAATGTTTAGCCAACTGGGCGAACCCCTCAACAAATCGTCTGTAGTAACCTGCCAGGCCTAAGAAACTTCTGACCTTTTACTGTCTTTGGCCTCTGCCACTCAGGATTGCCTTCACCTTACTCGGGTCTACCGAAATCCCCTCCTTAGACACAGTATGGCCAGAAATATTACTTGATCGAGCCAAAACTCACACTTAGAAAATTTAGCGTACAACTGCCTTTCTCTCAACCGTTGCAACACTATTCTCAAATGTTCCTCATGCTCTTCTCTCGACTTAGAGTAAACCAGGATATCATCTATGAAAACCACTAGAATTGATCCAAACAATCATGGAATACCTGGTTCATCAAGTCCTAAAAACGGCTGGGGCATTCGTCAAGCCAAACAACATCACTACAAACTCATAGTGCCCATACCTTGTACGGAAAGCAGTCTTCGCTATATCCTACTCAGCTACTCTTACTTGATGGTACCCTGACCTCAATCAATCTTGGAGAATACTGCTGCTCCCTTCAATTGATCAAACATAATCTATCCGAGGTAGCGGTACTTATTCCTTACTGTCACTTTATTCAACTCTCTGTAATCAATACACATCCGTAGTGTCCCATCCTTCTTCCTAACAAATAGAATTGGAGCTCCCCAGGGAGAATGACTGGTCAGATAAAACCTTATCAAAAGCTCTTGGAGTTGCTTATTTAATTCCTGAAGCTCTGCTGGGGCCATTCGGTAAGGGGCTTTAGATATAGGTGCTGTTCCTGGTGCTGTTCAATACTAAACTAACCTCTCTTTCTGGTGGCAAACCTGGTAAGTCTTCCGGAAAACATCTAAAAATTCTCAAACTATCGGCACCCCTGAATATCTAGCTGTGGAACATCACCACTCTGTACTACATGAGCAATATATCTAGAAACACCCCTTCCTAAAAACTTTCAGATTTTACTCTACTAATCAACATACTCAACTGATGGCCCTCTCTAACATGAATACGTTGCTCATCATCTCCTACCTTGGCTCCAGCTCTAATGCACACAGCTGTGACGAGATGTGGGAAAGAATAACTTGATCGCCCTGGTTTGGTGGCATGATGAATATTTTTAAAGATAATTCTTCCCACATCGATACTCTTTCCTGTGGCAATGGAATAAAGCAGTAATGCTTTTTCGTAAGTTACTGTGCTATAGTGCGTTTCTAGCATCAACTTCGCACTAAAAAAATACTGCCACACTCAAGCAACCGGTGTCAAAGAAGTTCCCTTAATGGTCTTCTTTTGTTTCTTTGACATTGACCAAGTTGCCTCCAGTTTTGCAATGACCGGAGGAATGATACTATCCTCAAACTGTGTCCCCCTAAACCTTTCGTACTCATCCTGATCAAATCCGGGCAGGTTGTAAAACTTGTTGATCTCATATGCTGTAAATGGCACATCAACCCCTCTCACAAATGCAAAACCCTCATCACAATCCGGGAGATTGGCATAAAACTCCCTTACTAGTGGCTTCACAGTCGGTTGTGCAGAAGCACTCATGAACAGTTCCCATCTTCTCCCTCAACTCCAATCCAATGCCTGACTCGCGGTCAATCCGCGCTCAGGAATAAAGCCCTTATCTCTTCTTTGGATGGCCCCTTGATATCGTTTCTGGGCCTCTTCATTCACAAAACAGCTATCCATTTTCTTTCCTTTTCCCTTTCCTTTGGATGCCAACTTAATTTTGGGTGCCATTTCCTAAAATCCAATTCACAATGCAACCCAAAAATTCAAGCCTATGTTCCCCACAACAACCAATTCAAACCTGAAAAAGAAAATGAACAACACTTTCACAAATTAGGCCCCCAAACTTTGATTTCTCCGAATTCAACAACACACTCCAAAAATTCAACACCCACACTTCTCAAAATCAAAACACGCACAATAAATCCTTCTTCAACAAAATCCAACTCACAATATTCACAATTCAACCAAAAATAAATTTCTCAGATCTACAGCTTAAAACTTGAAATTTTGCGAAAATGAGTTTAGGGAACTTAAGATCTTACCAAAATGAAGGATAATTCGCCACCAATTTACTCAGAGTCAGCCTAGATTGAAAAGCCCCAATTTTCTTGAACTTGAAATTTTCGTGAAATTTTCGAGAAATTTGTTGTTGAAATGAGTTGTTTTGGTGTTTAGGAAGGTTAATGAGTGAAAATTTTGGTTGGGAAAGCACTTGGGAGGCAAAGGATTGAGATTGGAAAAAATTTTCTCTCAAAAATATTTGAAAAAAACGCATGGAAAATGAAAAGCCAAAGCGAGTTTATATAGAAAACAGTAGGAAACCAGTGGATTCATCAAATTGGGAAGATTCTTTTCCTTTTCTTTTGTATCCATTATGCCAAAAACTTGATGTGTGTTTCCTACAACATGCAATATGTAGCAAGTATACTAATCGCACAAGTAATATAATGATGAGTGAGTATCGTTCCCACAAGGATTGTTGCTAAGCACTAAGTTTCCTAACGTTCTCAAGTTGAAGCAATCGAATTCTTTTTGGATTAAAGGGAGCAATTTAAACTATGATTAAAACAAAATTTTACTAAAATAAACTTAAACTATGAAAGCAAGATTTAAACAGGGTAAAATCAATTCAAACAAACGGGTANTGGCTTTGAAGTGATGCAATTTGTGCAGATAATGTGGCGAACTCATCGACTTCATGTAGACCCATTGTTCTCTTTGGCATTGCTTTCTCATTAGGTCTTTGGTAGTTATTGTTGGCCATCACCTCAAGCAATTCATAAGCATTTTCTAGGGTCTTGTTATTTAAGGCTCCACCTGTTGCCACATCTATCATAGATTGAATACTTGGTAGCAACTCATTGTAAAATGTTTGGACTTGTATCCAAAACGGTAGACCATGATGTGCACATTTCCTTAACAACTCTGTGTACCTCTCCCGAGCTTCATAAAGCGATTCATCGTTGCCTTGCATGAAAGAGACTTCATTCGGACTCTATGGGTTAAACTTGGAGAATTAAACTAAATTCATATTCTCATGCATTGATTGTAAATCGAATTCTCTAAAGTGTCCAACATACCTTCTCAGGCTACGTTGTCCTACTCTTACCTATTAACCTTCCGCACCCAACAAAATGAAAGTTAATAAATCTAAGTTCATTAAGCACAAGAATCCTAGAATGATTTCATCAGTTCTTGAATCTATCTCTAGCATTCAATAATACAACGATGATTACCCAAGACGCTTAACATAATTTATCTCTCGATCTCATCATGTTCATCACATAGAACCAATAAATACAGAATAATCACACAATCAAAGCAAAATCATATGAAATTAATAATCATCAACTTTCTAACCCATTAAAATCCGAACTACATCAAAACCCTAACCCAAAATAGGTTAGTTCATCGCTAAATCAATAAAACAACTAAAAGAAATGAAAAACTCCAGGTTCAACATAATGGATACAAAAGAAAAGGAAAAGAATCTTCCCAATTTGATGAATCCACTAGTTTCCTTGAATCTTCCAACCTTGTTAATCCAAAATCACTCAAAAATCAATACAAAAATAATGTGAAAAACTCTCTCAATCACTCCACGAATGCCCTAGACAAATAGACTCAGTCCCTCTTTTATACCTCGGCCAAAATAATATAACTCAACCTAAACACGAAACTCTGTGTTTTAGAAAAAAAATGGAGTACGCAAACTTCGCCGCAGTGAAGAAAGAATCTGAATCTGGTGTGTCACTAGCCCATTTCGCCGCGGCGAAGCTTCCTGAAGAATTCTGAAATTCCAGAATTGCCCTCCACGTGCTTCTGAGTCCAAAAACTCCAAATCCACCTTTATTCGCTCCAAATTTTCATTTTTAACCTGAAACATGAAATGTAAGGAATTAAGTATCAATTCAGGCAAAAATAGACTAAGAAGTATCTAAAATCCGGCCTAAAAGCTTAAATAAACTAGTATAATCCTCGGATTATCATGAGGCCTTGAGGCGAGCAATGAGGGCGAAAATATTTGAGAACAAAATCACCCCAGCAGGTCCCTCGATAGGAGGATCAAGTGAACCATCTCCTGCCCCATAGAGAGAAAGATTTGAAAGTGCAAGAAACAAAGAAGTGAAGAATAAGAAGAAGTTTCAGTCGAAGAAGAACAGAAAAGATTGGCAAAATAAACGGCCGAGAACAGTGGAGTTTCCCCCATGTCCTCAATGTGGGAGGAACCACCCAAGAGAGTGTCTGAGGGACCAGAGGGTGTGTTATAGGTGCTGACAGCCAGGTCACTTGATGAGATATTGTAAAGCTCCTCTTCCACCAGCCGCACAGAGTTCTGGAGGGACTACTAATGCCAGAGTGTTTATAGTGGCACAGGGTGAAGCAAAGGCCAGCCCATCAGCAGTTACTGGTCAGTTATTATTCCATGCTATTCCTTTATATGCTTTAATTGATTCAGGAGCCACTCATTCTTTTATATCTTATGGGATGATAGAGAGGTTAGGTTTGAAACCTACTAGAGTGAGCCAACCCATTAAGATAGAGTTACCTGATGGGGTTAGTGTTGTGACCCATGAGATGCTGTCAAGAGAGTCCATCGTGATCCATGGTTGGGAGTTAGCAGTTGATTTGATAGTGTTTGATATGCTCGACTTTGATGTGATTTTGGGTATGGATTTCCTAGGGAGGTATGGAGTAGAAATTGACTGTCGGAAGAAGAAAGCGAGATTTAATCTTGATAGTGGAGATAAGTTTAGTTTCGGAGAGGGCCATCATTTGAGTATGTTGATTAGTAGTATGAAGGCTAGAAAGATGTTAAGAAAAGGGTGTTTGGGGTATATAGCTCATGTGGTGCAAAGTAGAGATGTCCCACAACCAGAAGTGTAGAGTGAGCCAGTAGTCCAGGAATTTCCAGATGTATTTCCGGAAGACTTACCGGGTTTACCTTCGGAAGGAGAAGTTGAGTTTAGTATTGAATTGGCACCAGGGACAGCGCCGATTTCTAAAGCCCCTTACCGAATGGCCCCAGCTGAGCTTTAGGAATTGAAAAAGTGACTCCAAGAGCTCCTAGATAAAGGTTTTATCCGACCAAGTCATTCTCCCTGGGGAGCCCCAATTCTGTTTGTGAAGAAGAAAGATGGGTCCCTACGGATGTGTATTGATTATAGAGAATTGAATAAAGTGACAGTGAAGAATAAGTACCCGCTACCTCGTATTGATGATTTGTTCGATCAGTTGAAAGGCGTCGCAGTGTTCTCCAAAATTGATTTGAGGTCAGGGTATCATTAGGTAAGTAGTGGCCGAGCATTATGTGGCTAAGACTGCCTTCTGTACAAGGTAGGGCATTATGAGTTTGTAGTGTGCCGTTGGGTTAACTAATGCCCCAGCGATTTATGGACTTAATGAACAGGGTGTTCCATGATTGTCTGGATTAGTTTAGTGGTATATTGATGGACATCCTAGTTTATTCGAAGTCAAGAGAAGAGCATGAGGAACACTTGAGATTTGTATTGAAACGATTGAGAGAAAGAAGTTGTATGCCAAGTTTTTAAATATGAGTTCTGGCTTGATTAGGTGATATTTCTGGGCCATACTGTTTCTAGTGAGGAATTTCAGTGGATCCTAGTAAAGTAAAGGCAATCCTAGAATGGCAAAGGCCGAAGACAGTAAAAGAGGTCAGAAGTTTCTTAGCCTAGCAGGTTACTACCGGCGTTTGTAGCAGGGTTTTGATGAGAATGCAAAATGTCATATTTACCCCCTTATGTTAGAGCTTTTATACGTATTTTTTTTCTTAATTTACTCATTATATTCTATTTTGATTTAGGATGCAAATGGAGGCGTTAATTGCAAACGGAACTAATTAAGTGAATTCGGACAGTTTCGAAATTGTTTCGTAATCTGGGCATAACTCTCCGTCCGAGCTCCGATGGAGATGATTCAAAATGCTGTGGAACTCTAAGAAAGAGATATTCAACGTTTATGTTTTGAGTTTGGAGATATACTCGCTGAATCAATGTTGTAATCGAGCTTGAAGTTGACGACCCTACACTGCCGACGTTCTGGAACATTCCGCATTGTCATGCAATTCAAATAGGCAGATTATTACAAGAAGTTTTGAAGACCTATTGCACGCAAATTACAGCTGGAAAACACCCATTTCCTATTTTATTTTGGAATTATTATTTTATTTCCAATTAATCAGATTAGGATAAATGTTACATTAGGATTTAGAATATTTTGAGGAGATGGTAGAATTAGAATTCGAATTTAGATATTTTAAAAGAGAGATCAGATTAGGGATTACGGGACATATTACACACGCCTCTCTCTGGTCTTCTCTGTAACTTTTCCTTTGGAATTTTCGTGATGGCCATGAGAGGGATTTTGATAACTTGGTCGAAGGAAACGGAGGCCTCAGAATCAATAACTTTGAGATTAATCCGTTTTATTTCAATGTTCAATTTTAGCTTTGAGTTTGGATGTTCTTCTATGTTATTTTCATGATTGTTTCATTTAATGCTGGAGGCCTACTAGGTTATTATTTGTTACAATTACTGCTAAGTTAGATATCAAATCTGTAAGTTGATCCCTCTAACTTGTGAAACAGTTAGGGTTATTAATTGCTACGTCAGGAATTAGTAATCTTTAGAGGAACACTCAACTAAATTAAATACAACCGCTTGAGTTTGTGTGTGTAGCTTCATCGATCTCTCTAATTCTTAAGGCTGCCATTAGATTAAATCTTTAGCGCTTGTTAGGGTTGTTATGGTAAGATTAATTGAGATGTTTGTTCCTAATTAATTACAATTAATGAGAGATAGGAAAATAGTTCCAACGGTGAATATTCAAAGTAAGAATTGATTTACTTTTGCATCAATGATCAGTGTAGATTCCGATGGTGGATGTTGACGGAGACCAAGTTTGTTATATAATTGATTTCGAATTGAATGTTTTTGTTTTTTGTTTTGGTAGAGTGTTTTCTGTTTTATCAAAACCCCCCAGCCTTATTACATCATCGAAAATTCAGCTAGACACTCTTCGTGGGATCGACCTTGCTTACCCTATTTACAGTTTAGGAGTTAGGTTAGAAAGGTTTTTAATTTAGTTGCCTACGACAGCACACCAGGTTCACCAGTTGGCTAAACCGTTGACAGCTCTCCAAGCAGAGAACTCCTTTTGCATGGTCAGAAGCATGTGAGGAGAGCTTTCAGGAGTTGAAGAAGAGGTTAACGACAGCTCCTATATTAGTGTTAACGCAGAAGGTGTAGATTATGACATTTAACAGATGCCCATTAAGGACTTGGTGTTGTGTTAATGCAGTTAGGTAGGGTGATAGCATATGCCTCGGCAATTGAAAGAGTATGAGACAAGATACCTTAACGCATGATTTAGAGTTGACAGTGTGGTATTCGCATTAAAGATTTGGAGGCATTACCTTATAGTGGCCAAGAGTAATATCTACACCGATCATAAGATTTAAAGTATTTCTTTACTCAGAAGGAGTTGAATATGAGACAGAGAAGATGGTTAGAGCTGGTTAAAGATTATGAGTGTGAGATTAAGTATCAACCGGGGAAAGCTAATGTAGTAGCCGATGCTCTGAGCAGGAAAGCTTATTTGTCACGACTCATAAGACAGAAAGAGTTAATAAAAGAGTTTTGTAAAGAGCAGATTGAGGTCATACCAGGAAGATTGCCAGATTAGAGGTTCAGTCTACCTTACTGGAAGAAATTAAAGAAAAGCAGCTAATTGATGAGTGGTGTCAGAAAACAGTTCAGCAAGTGGCATGAGGGCAGACATCAGAGTTTAAATTGTTGGATGATGTTCTCTGTTTTAGGAGTCGATTGTGGTTCCTCAAGATGATGAGTTGAGAAAGAGAATGCTGACAGAGGCTCATGATACACGGTACATTGCTCATCTGGAGCAACCAAGGTATCAAGATTAAAGAAAGGATTGGTGGCCAGGGGGAAGAAAGATCGATATTGCAGCATTTGTAGCCAAATGCCTGACTTGTCAGCAAGTGAGCAGAACACCAAAGGCCATCAGGGTTGCTTCAGCCACTTAGTATTCCTGAATGGAAATGGGAGAGTATTTCGATGGGTTTTATTACAGGTTCCCTAGAGTGCAGAAAGGATACAATGCTATATGGGTATAGTAGACAGTGACGAAATCAACCCATTTTTTCCAGTAAAGGAGAGTACCACTTTGAATCAATTGGCCTAGATGTACATTAAAGAAATAGGAGACTTCATGGTGGTACCCAAGACAATAGTATCAGATGAGATTCCAGATTTGTCTCAGCTTTTTGGATGAGTTTACAGAGGAATTTGGGTACCAGATTGGCTTTTAGTACTGCCTATCATCCTCAGACAGATGGCAGATAGAGAGAACAAATCAAGTGCTTGAAGACATGTTGAAAGCATGTATATGGATTATAAAGTATCCTAGCATGAGATGTTACCCTTGGTGGAGTTTGCTTATAATAACAGCTACCAGTCTACAATTAAGATGGCTCCTTATGAGGCTTTGTATGGTAGACGGGTAGATCTCCATTGCATTGGGATGAGATGGGCAAGAGAGATGAGTTGAATATAGTCTTGGGCTAGAAATGACTCAGAAAATGATAGAAGATGGAACGCTATCAGAAGCAAAATGAACAAGCCCAGGATAGGCAGAAAAGTATGCTGATTGAAAAGAAAGGAAGTTGGTTTGAAGTGGGTGACAAAGTTTTTTGAAAGTTTCCCTCTACAAATGGGTGATGCGTTTTGGTATAAAGGAAAATTAGCACCGAGATTCATTGGTCCATTGAGGTGTTACAGCGGTAGGAAAGGTGGCCTACAGATTAGCACTACCACACAATATGGACGAGTTCACAATGTATTTCATGTCTCGATGCTTCGCAAGTATATAAATGATCCTTCCATATTCTGAGCATAGAGGACGTAGACTTAGAAGAGAATCTTGTGTATGAGGAGCAACCAGTACAGATTTTGGACAAAAAAATTAAAGAGGTCCGGAACAAGAGTATTCCTTTAGTGAAAGTCCTCTGGAGAAATCATAAAGTTGAAGAAGCACATAGGAGATAGAGCAAGACATGCAGAATCGTTACCGGAGCTGTTCGTTTGAATTTCGGGGGACGAAATTCTCTAAGGAAGGGGGGGGGGGGTGGGGGGGAGAATTGTAACGCCCAACATGGAGGTACATGATTTAAATTATGTTTTATAGCCCTTAGTTAATTTTATTAAAGTTATTTTAAGAGAATTGAAGAAAATGCCTTAAACTTGTATTAAGGGTAAAATGGTATCTTCACTCAAAATTAGTTGAAAAAGTGGGAGTGAAAGAGGTAGAATGCAATAAAGATGCAATAAAAATGATGGAATTATGGTAATTGACTACGGGACAAGGATGGAATTTCCAAAAAGTGTAAGGGCAAAATGGGAAAGTGAGTTTATAAAATAAGATGATAGGGTTTGTAACCTATTTTCCTTCATTCCCCATTTTCTCCCAAATTTTCATTCAATCCTCCAAGGATTTTGAAGGCTTTTAAGTGATTTTTAATAGGGTTTTGATTCAAACTTCAAAAGGTAGAATTCATGCCCTTATCTACGATTTATTTGTGTAAAAGTTGAGTTCTTATGAAGTTTATGCTTGGGTTAGAGAATTTGAATCCAACAAGAGTAGAGAGCTTAGTAGAGAAGACTCAAGCATAAGGTAGTAAATTCCACTCAAAATCCAACTCAAATTAAAGTTAAGAATCAAGTAGTAAGTAGGATTTCTTTCAAGTATGCATTGTTATGGTATTAAGAAATTGAGATGAGATTGATGATGATTATGCTTGTTGTTGGAATATTTGAATGAGAAGTGTATGTGATGGTTTGATGATGGGTTGAAATTGGAAGAATTGGAGGAAATTGGGAGTGTGTTAGCTGTGTAGGTATGGTGATGCTACAAGAGAGATTTTCACTCATTTTTGGATGGTGAGAAAAAAATTGAATGATAATTAAATTAGGGTTTGTTTATGCACAAGTAATGTTTGATGAAATGCTAAGTGAGAACATGTTACCATGGTTACCCTGTCACAGCTGTAACCTTCTGAGTGAGTTTTGGGCATATTAAAGATTGAACTGGGTTGAGACCAAAACATAAAAGTTGCAGCCCTATCTCTAATCTTTAAAACAAGACCAAAATCGTAGCAATCCAATGTGTATAACTCAAGTTGTGCCTTCTTGAGTGTGACCTATGCAGAATGACTATCTTGATGCAACATTGCATTTGTGCATTTCATAAGTGCCTTAAGTAAGAAATTTTAAGCATGAACCATCCTTATACATTAATTGTGCATTGGGAAGTAGCTTGAGAAAGAGTAGAAAACTTTGTGAATGAACTACTCTAAGAGTAGAGAGAATGAGAAAAACACAAAGAGCGGGTTGGTGCTTTGTGAACTCCACTCGGCAGTCACGAAGAGTGGGTTGGTGCTTTGTGAACTCCACCTGGCTGTGCCTCCGGTAAGATGAGGCCGTGACATTCAAGTGAGAAAGAATAAAGAGAGAATGAGTAGAGTTACGAAGAGCGGGTTGGTGCTTTGTGAACTCCACCCGGCCGTGCCTCTAGTAAGATGAGGTCGTGACTTACAATAGAAAATTAATAAAAGATAGCTATGTGAAAGAGAAACAGAAAGAGAAAATAAATGAGACGAGAAGTGTGTAAGGAAAGAATTAAGAATAAGAGTTATGGGGACAGACGAGTAGAGGATTTACTTACTGAGCATTATTTTTGTGCTCACCCCGTTGTTTTTCTTTGTGTTCTAGGTGAGGACGCGGTTGGATTGGCGTCGGCAAGCGAGGAGCAATAGCTACACAGTCCACTATTTTTGATAACTTTTTTGTAAAATGTTTATATGTACTAAAAGAAAAAAAATTTAGGCCCATCTACTTTTGTTGATATAAATGTATTTTACTTTATGTATTTCTATGAGTATCCTAGTATAAAGGAGTTATTACATTTAACCTCCCACTGGTAGAAGACTACCCTTCGCTTTGGCGAACAAGGTTTCAACGAACAGTGGTTTGATTAAAACCATGATGATGGAAGGCATACGTGACTTAATATACTTTAATTGAGGGTTTTTATTTAATGTCTCATCAGATTATTATTTTTGTTAGAATGACATTGTTTGGCATGTTATTGAACATTCAACCTTAGCATGCATTCTAAACATAATATAATAAGTGCCGGTACATGGCCCAACTAAAACCGATTTCCTTGAGCCTAGAGGAATCGGTGGGTCACCTAGGGGTCCTATAATAAACATCGTGAGTCTTCAAGTATGGTTGCCTCGTTCTTTGCTCCGTCTTCAAGTACATTACAAAAATATCATTTAAATTTACAATAAGAATAATTATACAAAATTCTTTTCATCAATAAATTTAGAAACCTCGATTTACATTCGAGGGGAATGAGATGAGAAGAGAATGTACATTGAGAAGAGGAGAAAGGCAGGACACGCAGGCCTTATTTAATAAATTTACAACCATACATACCCAAAAAAAAATTAAAACATTCACCCTTAGGTCTAAGGCTCATGTACCGGGCACCATGCAATATACAAACAGGTACAAAGCATACATTTAAAAAACAATCAATTTTTGAAATTTGTGGGATAATTCATTTACCCCCTGATAATTTACAGATATACATTTGGTCCAAAAGTTTTAAAACTTTACATTTTAGCCCCTATGCACTTGGAAGTACGCTCGCTGCCGCGATGAGTTATATCGTCGCGGAGTGCATTGGTTATGCCGATGTCCACGCTCTAAGGACGATCACCGCGATGATGGGTTATATCGTCGCGGAGATCGCTGGTTTCGTCACCAGCGTGAGTGTGAATAACGCTCGCTGCGGCGATGGGTTATATCACCGCGGCGAGCGTACACAGACCTGTAGCTCCAGATTTGTTCATACAGTAACCATATACACTCCAAACGGATTTTTCAATCAATCATACACACTGATTTCAACAAAAATCCATCAACCATTATTCCAAACTTGCAGATCATCAACAAATTAAAATTAATCGATTAATAGATTTCTTAAATCATGCTTTTAGGGCAGATTTTAGGCAGATTCTATAAGGCAACATAATATCATTAAATACATGTTATCAACCATCCACATAAAAACTGTAAAATTTGGTACCCTAGGCTCTGATACCACTATTAGGAAACGGTCCATATACGCAACGAAAAACAAAAACATTATACAAGGATCGTTCCAAAGAGCCAAGATCAAAGGTATAATTTTACAGTTTATGTTAAAGTAGAAATTTGCAGAAAAATTAATCATGAGTTTAGAAAACATACGCACGTTTGGAGGCTCCTCCAAATTTGTCTTTGAACTTTTTTGCTATCGACCCAAGTGTAGGATCGAACCGACGTAGTCCACACAAAGACAATCACAAAGAACTAAAGAGGGATTTGCTAGATCCTCTTTAGCTTTAAGATCAAAGAAGAAAAATCAAATAGATTGATTTTCGGCAAAAATGAATTCTGCCGTGGGAGAGAATTTAGGGCTACTGTGTTTTGTTTTTCAAAGAGAAAAATGAACAGTGAATTAATTGAATTTTTTTTACAAATAACCTTTTTCTTTTATATTGAAAACTTAGTTGCCCTATTCCCATATGGAATAGACTTGGGTTCTAACCCAAACACCCCATGTTACCAAACACTCCCAATTAGATATTTATTTTTATTTCATCATTATCTCAATTAAAATCAATTAATATATATTTAATCTATATATTAACATTTAACAATAATGATGATTTAATTAAATATATGTGAACACATATTTAAACGTAATTTCACTTATTTAATTTTTCTAACAAATTAAATAAAGGCTACGACCTCAGCAAATTTAATTGCACTGTAAAATTACCAAAATACCCTTTTGCCTAAAAAGATGAAAACGCCCTTCTTTCTTCCTGAGTCTTAAATTATCTTCTATGTGTGTGACCCATAGGCTCCTCATCATATCGGTAGTGTATAGTATCGCGATTAACACCAATTAATCGTCTCACTAATACACATACCAAGATTAGCCCCTAGCAAGACATCATGGCCATCCGATAGATTCGGATTCAGCAAAGTAGCCACCTATCAACGATATGGTTATCGTACAATTCGATCCTTTCATCATACGTTATCTCGACAAGACGAAGGCACAGAAATAGTGTCAGCCTTCAATTACTCTTGATATTATGTATTCAGTTTCTGGACCAATGACCTATATTATAATTTGGATAAAACAACAACTCAATCCTACTGTGGCCACAGTTTTAGTGTCATTGCCATATACTGAATTGCGTCGTGAGAAAACTTCTCTCGTACCCGGGAGTGATGAATCCTCTATCAATCCACCATAGTCTTGATACATGCAGCCAATCACCACCGTATTGACAGCTCTAAATAGAACTGCATTAGGGTAGTGTCAAACTGCATAAATCGGTGCACAAGGCGCTCCAGTGATCTCAAGTCTAAGGATCACATGCACCACCATTCATTAGAGGATTTGTTCCATAAACACTAGGGTTACCATCCATATGGAATCCTCTGGTGGGTCAGTCCAGTGAACTTGTTGTGGTATATTCGCCTACAGCATGCACCCATGTGTTGCACCAGGTTGTCACCAAACAACCTCGACAAGTGAGATCAGTCACTGCCTTTCGACAGGGTCGTTCAACACTATGATAGCCTTACCGTATTATCTGTGCCCTTACTTCTAAATAATACTGGGGCTACGGACATTTCTAGAATGGCCACCATATGTGTTAATAGGATTCTCATTATCAAGATCTGAAACACTTGATACCCTCGTCATGGTTCTACTATTCTAAGGACATATATCAATACATATTGCAATAATAATAATTTACGCGATATAGAATAAAATGCCTTTTTATTGATTAATGAACATTATTACAAAGAGTCAATTCTACAATAATTGATTGGCTCTAGGGCATCTACTCTAACAAGTGAATATATTTAACTAGTTTTATAGAGGAATTCCATAAGAGTTTCAATAGCGGCAAAATGGTCATTTGACATAGAATCATGTGTTCAAGTGAAAAGTGCGTATGATAAACATAATGTATTAAGTGTGTAAGCCATGAGAATAGAGTGGTAGAAAGGTTATGGAAAATACACGTGATGTGATGCCAAGAAAAATACGTGTTTGTAAAGTAATAGGAAGAAATTAAAGAATAGGGTAAAATGGTTTTTTCATACATAATTAAAGTTTATGATGGGAAGTGAAAATGACCAAGAACATGTATTAAATCCATTGAAATATGGCATAATTGAAATTATCATAAAAGTGCAAGTATATATATATATATTTATGTATGTTTGTATGTATATATATAAACCCTAACCATTTGTGTTAGTAATTGACCGGATTCGCGCAGCGGAAAAATGTAATATTTAAAATGAATCGATTAATTACACGAACTAAGATTCGAGTACAGATTATAACGTTTTTCATGCATAAACTGAAATGAAAAATAAAACTGTATAAAAACAAATCCATACAAGGATTTAATTCATACCGATGTTTAGAGGCTCCTCTGAATATCTCTGACTTCGGACACGAATACTATTCATCGACAACTGTTCACTGGATACTGTTCACCGACACTGTTCACTGGCACTGTTCACGTGATTCTTCGCTAATCGATCCAATGTAGGATCGCACTCACGGAAGTCCACATGAAGACAATCCGCATAACCCTTGATTATTTTGCTAGAACAATCAAAGGCTTCAAGAATCAAGAAAGAAGAACAAGAAAAATTTTCTTCTTCACACAAGAGTGTAATGTGAGAGATAGAGATAGAGAGAGAGAGAGAGAGAGAGAGAGAGAAAGGGTGGCTAGGGTTTTTGATTATTGAATAATCCACTTTGTTTTAATTTTAAGTTGCACTTATATAGTGCAACAATTAAAACCATATTCCACTTAGGAATAGCCATGGGCTCTAACCCAAGTTCACCCTTGCAACCAAACACACCTTTTATGGTATTTTAATTAATTAATTATTATTATAATTAAAATCAATTAATACATAATAATATATTAACATTTAATTAATAATAATAATTCATTTAAATATATACATAGATATATTTAAATATAATCTCACTAATTTAATTTTAATATTAAAATTAAATACAAGCAACAACCTCAGCAAATTTAATTGTACTGTGAGATTACCAAAATACCCTTTCATCCTGAAAGACGAAAATACCCTTCTTACAAATTGATTCTTAAATTATCTTCTAAGTGTGTGACCCGTAGGCTCCTCATCATATCGGTAGTGTGTATTATCGCGATTAACACTAATTAATCGTCTCACTACATACAAACCAAGATTGGCCCCTAGCAAGGCATCATGGCCACCCAATAGATTTGGATTCAGCGAAACCGCAGCCTATCAACGGTATGGTTACCGTGCAATCCAATCTTTTCATCATCCGTTATCTCATCGAGACTGAGGTATAGAAATAGTGTCAACCTCAGATATCCTCGACATGTTTGTATTCAATTAATGGACCAATGACTGGAATAATAAATTGGATTAAGCATCAACTCAATCCCACTGTGGCCACAAATTTAGTGTCATTGCCATTTACTGAATTACCCAGTGAGATAACTTCTCCCCTACGCAGGAGTGATGAATCCTTTGTTGATCCACCATAGTCTCGATACACTTCTCAATGTAGCCAATCACTTCTGTATTGATAGCTCTGAATAGAACTATGTTGGGCTAGTGTCAAACTACACCAATTGGTGCACAAGGCACTCCGGTGAGCTTAAGTCTAAGGATCACATGCACCACCATCCGTTAGAGGATTTATTCCACAGACATTGGGGTTACCATCCATATGGAATCCTCTGGTGGGTCTGTCCAGTGAACTTGCCTCTTGCAAGCACCTATGCGTTGCACCAGGTTGTCGACAAACAACCTTGACAAGTGAGATCAGTCTCTACCTTTTACAGGGTCGTTCAACGCTATGATAGCCTTACCATATTATTTGTGTCCTTGGTCAGAATAATACTGGGGCTACGAACATTTCTAGAATGGCCACCATATGTGATAATAGGGTTCTCACTATCAAGATTTGAAACGCTTGATACCCTCGTCACGGTTCTACCACCCCAAGGACATATATCATTACATATAACTATCATTTACACGATATAGAAGAATATGCCTTTTATTGATGAATAAACATTTATTACAGAGTCAATTTTTACAATAATAGATTGGCTCTAGGGCACCTACTCCAACAATTTGCACACCAACAATGCCAGCCAGCTTCTTCCCCCATTTCTCCTCCATTTCTTCAAAGTCTTCCAAGAGAATTACATGAGAATTCATGCCTAAGTGAATATATGTTCATTTTATGGCTTTCTAAGCATGAATCAATGGAGAAAGTGATCAAAGGAAGCAAAGAAAAGGATTCTTGTAAGAAAAAGGTAAGTGAATCAAACTTAAGCCTTGTTTTGAGCCATAATTGTAATTGTTGATTATTGTATGGTTGTATATGATGTATGGTGAGAATTTTTGGCCATTTAAATGCTTGAATGATGTGTAAAGTTCAGCCATGAAGAGTAGTTCATTTGTATGTGATGATTTGGCGAATTATAGATGAAATATGGAAGAAGTATTGATGGAATGTTGGAATGATGATTTCGTCCAGATTAGGAGTTGAGTTTTTGGTGAGTTTTGTTCCAATTTTAAGGTATTTGGAGAGATGTGGAAGTGTGGCTAAGCAAGTACTTGTATGTGCATGTAAATTGTTTGATGAAAATTCAAAAAGAAATGCATGCATAAATTTGTTGAATGTCGTTGAAGATATTGTTTAAGAAAGGAAAGAATTGATGTTAAAAGGTTGTATTAGACTTGACCAAGTATAAGTTTAAGTCTTTAAGAGTGCATTTTTTGTGCCAAAATTTAGAATAACACTTGGTTATGTTAGTTTAATGAAATGAATGGCCTTTAGTGCATGGTTCCAGTTGCTTGAACTTTTACCATTAGTTTGAATGACATATTGTATTTAGTCATTGAATTATGAGTTTTGAAACCTATGACTTTAGAAAAGCGATGGCAAGAATTGCATATTAAATTGTTGCAATAGTGAAGTATTGATGATAGTAAAAGATGGGTGATTATATTATAATATTACAATATGCCACAATAAGTTGTCAAGCTTGTATGCTTAAAATTAGAAAGATCATCCAAATAATGGCTTAGCCAAATGAGTATATTGTCTTTTCTTGTTTTGAGATTAGTTACAAACAATATGTAATAAGTGATTTTATTGTATAAAGAATAGAAAAGCAGAAACATCAAAGAAATAGAAGTTTGGTTTATGTATTAAATACATGACCATTTTAGAAATTGATTGCTATGACCATAGTTTTCATGCCTTATTATATATTACAAGCTATAGAATTGTGCTAGAAGATCCTGAGAATATTTTGTATTGGACAAAAGTTTAGTTAAGAATGTTAGAAAGAAATTAGAATTTAGCCAAAATATATATGTTGTGTCATATGTTAGATTGTATTTACAATGATTAATATGGCAATATAGATTAATGTATAGAATGTAGCCAAAAGAAAAGAAGAAAGAAGGGCATGTATAACAATTGAAGTTGATGGTCATGTTAAGAGAACTGTAACGCCCACATGGAGGTACGTAATTTAGTTTATGCTCTTATACCTTTAGTTGATTTTTTGCTAAAGTTATTTTGAGAAAATGTGAAGAAACTGCTTTAAACTTGCATTAAGGGTAAAATGGTCTTTTCACTCAAAATTAGTTGAAATTGTGGGGAGTGAAAAGAGATAGAATTTCATGGAGAATGCAATAAAATGAGGGCATTGTGGTAATTGACTAAGGGACATAGATGGAATTTTAGAGAAAGTGCAAGGGCAAAATGGGAACACATGCTTATATTAATTGATATAAGGCTTTATTTGAAGAAACCCTAACCCATATCCAGCCCTTGTTCATGCCACTCTACCCCATTTTTCTCTCAATTTTCTTCACTAAACTTCAAAGGAAAATCATAGGATTTGGCCTAGATTTTTGGAGATTTTCAATCTTCAAGCATCCTAAGGTAAAATTCTAGCAAAAAGGAGTGTGATTAAACTTTAAAGTTTTAAATTCTTATGGTTTTGATATGATTTAGGTCCAAGAGAAAGAGATTTGGAGAAAAAGGGAAGTGATCTCACATATTCAAGGTAAGTAAACCTACTTTGAAACTTAATTTGAGCAAAACATGTGTTGAATGAATTTTTGCATGTTTGTTTGTGATGGTATAAGAGAATTGTGGGCTGTTCTTGATGTATTAATTCTAGCCATGAGAAATAGTGTATGGTTATGTGAAGAGTTGGTGAAGTTGTGGAAGATTTGGTGTTGAAATTTTTGAAGTGTAGAGAATTGTGAAAATGGACAGGTTTGATGCTATAATTAGTGAGTTTTTGGCTCACAATTTGGTTGAATTAGAGAGTTGTTGAAGTGTAGCCAACAAGGTAGTTGCATGTGCATATGAAGTGTTTGATGAAAATCCAAAGAGAAATTGCATGCATGAGTTGGCTAAACCCTAATGAGGAAAGAGTTAGAGAAAGGAAAGACTTGAAGTTTGAATGTATTTTAGTGATCTTTTAACCTGTTTTCACAGGGTATAATGGTTAGGAAAGGTTAGGGAGTAAGTGGAGGTAAATAGGTATGGAAAAGCTTTAAAGTAGGCATGTTACCAAGGTTGCCCTGTCAAACCCGTGACCTTCTGAGTGATTTTTTGGCATCTTGTCTTTCGAACTGGGTTGAGTCATAAACATAAACGTTGTAGCCCTTTCTCTAAGCTTTAAAATGAGACCAAGATCATAGCAATCTGATGTGTATACTGGAGATATGCCTTCTTGAATATGACATGTGCAGAATGACTATCTCAAGAGTGCTTCCACTTTATTAGTTTATTTGTAGTCTAATAATCTATAATTGATTCCAAGTACGAAAATGATGCTTAAAGGGTTGTGAAGCATGTTTGAATGAGTGGTCTTTGTGATTATTTAATGATTGTATGAACATATATGTTTGATGTAATGAATGACCATGGAGGCTATGTTCAGAGAATGCAAGTGTAGAATTTCCATAGCTTGGAAATTCATGTTGAAATGTGCATAGTATCTCTTTCTATTCTCTTTCTATATTATACTATGATATAAGGTTTTTGCGATGGGGAACTCGTGAGTGATAGAGATGCCCACATACACGCCGCCACGAGCGAGCGGCATCAGCAGCGAGATATAGTATTTGTACAGTCCTTGAGTAGTGTATGTGGATGAGGACTGTACCCAGTATAGTATACCTACGTGCACGCCGCCACGAGTGAGCGGCCACATCAGAGAGATACAGTACTTGTACAGTCCGTGAGTAGTGCATGTAGATGAGGACTGTACCCACTCACATGGCCAGGGTTCCAAATCCATGCATCAACCTGATCCGATCGGCAAACTAGAAAGAAGAAATAAAAGAAAGAGAATCAGAAAAGAAAAGAGAGAGATTACAACATAAGAGAAACAGAAACAGGAAAGAATGAAGAGTATAATCAAAGAATAAAGTGAGAAAAGAAAAATCAGAATATGAGTAACGGAGGAAACACAGTAGTGTAGTTTGGTTTACTTACTGAGCAATTAATGCTCACTCCGTTAATTTACTGTTTTGCAGGTACTAGATGATTTGCAATCGGGTGGGACGTCAAGAAGTGGTGGAGTTTGGCGGCACTGTTCAAGATTACCTTATGTTACTAAAGTATATCAATGTTATGTGTATATATATATTTATGAATTAAAAATTAGAATTTTTGGATTTACATTATGTATATATGTTTGTAAAAGTTATCTAATATAAAATTTTATCTTATATTTCTTACAGAATTAATAGCTATATAGTATATTACAAGAACGCAAATTTATGGCATTAAAATTTGTATTTAGAAAGTTGTACAAGACATGTTTGTAACATTAGAAAATATTAGAAAGTAGTTTATATATATATATATATAAATTTGAGAAAATCTAGTAGCACAATTGGGCAAGTTAGTAGACTTAATACCTAAGTTGTGGCATAGATTTTTATTGAAGAAATTGGATTGCCCAGAATGTAGAATTCATTCCCTAGTTGAATTGTGCCGTTTTAATATCTCACTAATAGAATTATAGAAGAGTAGAATTTGTGAGAGATAATGTAATTGTGTGTGTGTGTACATTTTACATAGCATGATAAAATTGAAGAATTACATAATTATGTAGAAATTATAGAATCGCGTACATACACACGATGTATAGAATTCAGAAATAAAGAATAAAATAGAAAATGTTTAAGTCAAGCGTGTTACTAGAATAAAACTTTGGGCTTTCCAGAAAAGTATAGAAATAAAAGCCTTAGAATTAATAGAATACATGCCAAAGTTAGACATTTATTTTGCAATCATGCATAGATAGCATATAAATACAAGACATAGCATAGCATGTATTTAAGAAATTTTAAAATTATTGGAAAATGTCTAGCTAGTTATTTTTCAAATGTACATAGTATGTTTTCAGAGGGCTGTTGCGATGGCAAACTTGTGAGCATTCATTGCGTTAGTTAGTGGCGACAGAGATGCAGAAGTTTCCCACATGCATGCTGCCATCAGTGAGCAGCCTCCGAATAGAAAACAAAATTGTACAGTCCGCTAAAAGTACATGTGGATGAGGACTATACCCAAAAAGAATTTCAGAATACGCTCACATCCAAATCCATGCCTTAACCTAGTCCGATTGGCAAACAGTAAAAAAAGAAAGAAAAGAATTCCAGAAAGAAAAGAAAAGAATTTCATAAAGAATTAGAAAAGAATTTTTAGAAAGAATACAAACATGATCATTTGCATATGCATTAGACATTTTATGTGCATTGCATTTTATGCATTTATGCATAGGTTAAAGAGTTTATTTTATCATTGCGTGTCTGACTAGCCAAGAAAAGAAAATAGAAGCCCATGAGAATGGAGAAGAAAAGAAAATAGAAGCCTACGAGAATAGAAAAGAAATTAGAGATATACGAGAAATGAACAGAAATTAGATACATGCTAGAAAAGAATAGAAATTAGAAACATGACAAATAGTAAGGAAACTTAGCGATTCGTTGAGTAGAGAAGGAAATAAAAAGATGTAATCTAGCAGAGAAGATAAATAAAATGATAAAGAATGGCATAACACTAGAAAGATTTAGAAAGATTTGAGAAAAAAATAGAAGACTGTTAAGGAGTACACCTAAGAATAAAGAGAAAGAGCAAGCATAAATTTAGAAGCAGTACAGCGAAAACAGGGACGATGGAGTAAGAGCGCAATTAGGTTTCATTTAGTTACTGAATATTTATAGCTCACCTCGTTGTTTTCTTTATTTTTGCAGGTATTAGATTGTAGCGGTCGAAAGACGTCAAGCCGGTGAGAGGGTTGCACACATTGTCTCAGTGAAGGAATTAATGTGGATTTATGTATGTATTTTTGGTAATAATAATATTTGGAAAACATCTTCACGCTTTCCAGTTCATTAGAAAATAATTCTATTTATTTTTATATATGTGAGAAATGGTCATTGTGTAACAGTATTTTATAACTGGATTAAGGATAAAAAATTTAGACAAACACTTTTTTTAAGCTAGCAATTCTCTGGATTCTCTCTATAGGATACTCAGTGAATACTTGCCTAGTGAGAGATTACAATCTTCGACTTGCAAATCTTTCTAGAGGTCAGTTTATGATTGTATACCAACGATTAGTAACATTCGGATTGACTCCTCTGGCACGTTTGCTACCTTACTCTGCTCGTTTTAGAATCACGTGAGGTATGCAGTTAAGGTCTCGCCCTTTTCTTGTGGAATGTTACTTAAATAACTTAAGGGCATGGCAAAACATCTCCTACCCTGGAATTACTAGAGGTACAATGTTGTGAATTGTCACCACGAGCAAACCAAGTTTGCCTGCAGGCGCTTATACCACCTTGTCTCATCACCAATCAGTATGATCGCAAAGCAGTGGCACTTCGTGTGCTCTAAGACCTGATGTAGTTCCATAAGTCATTGAAAGCATTAAGATGATCTTAGGGGTTGCCTTTGCTGTCAAACTTCGTACCTAGAGCTTTGAAGTTTGTGGACAAAAAGGCGTACAAACTTCTTCTATAAACGAGGAATCGACTATCCCTGCTGATGGGTCATCCTATTGATTTCTCAGGTTGTCAAGCAGTCTCTGTACATGGTCCATTTGGTCATTGTCTTGAGGATTTTGTGGTTGTGCTTAGTAGGTCATTAGATCGATTGGGTGATTTTGGTATTCTCTTCGTCTTGCGTTAGGGTAGTTGAGCTTATGGTGCACACTTATTCGTGTTGTTGAGTTATTGCCACCAGGATGGTAATTGCTATCGTCGTTCAGACTGGTTCTTTGATGATGAGTATTTGCATCAACTTGTAAAGGTCAGCTGTTATCCAAATGAATGGTTTCTTGATGACCTGCTTGCCTCGTCGTTGGTTCTTTTCCTAGCCTCCTGCTAAGAGACTTCTGCCTTTGAGCTTCTCGCTCCCACGTTTCTTTCATGGTTTGCACCAGAGGGCGTTGTATGCTCTCTTGTCCGAACAAGGTTGATTCAGAACCTATCGTTTCAAGCTTCCAACTTGGAGTTGGTTGGTTTTGGGTGTTCATAGGCAGGTGAAGTCCTTCCTACGCCTCCCTTATCTCAGGTGCATTCTATCGTAGGGCTTGTATCATGTTAGTTAGCGACTTTAGCGTATCCATCATATGGACATTATTGGAAGTGCCCTCCTCAAGTGGATCCGTTGTTGGGACGATCGGTGAGGGTAGGACTGCCGTAAGGGGAGTGGCCTAGGCCCCCTATTGAGTTTCTTGGTGCCTAGTTTCCTTGAGGCCGACTACTCAACTTCTAGAGGTCTTGGTAAGGACCATGTTATCTTATTTTGTATATAGCTTGTAACTGGTGTATTGTGTGCGGAAGGATGTTTTCTCTGGAAAATTGTTCAACAGGAAGGCCCTCATTCTAGTGCCAAAATGGTGATGCGATAAATCATATCAATCAGAGATACTCAGCCTGCCTCAGGAGGGGCTAAGCAAGATGTATGTGTGGCCATGAGTGGCCAATAAGGTCACTAAAGCAACATAGTAAAGTAAAGGACACAAGAATTTTATGTTGGTTCGGTGGTTATCAGAACCAAACCTACATCCACTGTTCTACTATTATTGCAAGGGTTTTAAATAATGTCATGAATTTAAATAAGGTTACAAACAGGGGTAGATCACGGGCATAGACTGAGGGTCCCTAGATTCCGTGACCAATCTACTATCTAACTCTCTTTAAAAAATCACTGTATTTTCTCCTTGAGCTTTACTAATGCTGGAAGAGTGTCCCTTTCAACGGAGGTCAAGGGCTCCTTTTGTACTCGTTCTATCTAATAGTTGGTGGGAATGCGTGTTGCAGAATTCCTTGCACGCATAATCCCTTTAATTAGGATCTGGATCAGTAATCCTATGCTTGTTGCAGGTTAGACCATACTAATGGCTACTTACCATGTACTTATGGCAGTAATTGATGCGTGTTTCCTACAACATGCAATATGTAGCAAGTATACTAGTCGCACTAAGTAATAAAGTGATGAGTGAGTATCGTTCCCACGAGGATAGTGTTACTAAGTACCGATTTTTCTAGTTAAAGTCCTAATTGAAGCAACAATATATTGGATTGATGGACGATTAACAAACTAAAAACAAATGAAAAACCCAACAACTTAATTAATTAAACAATGCTAAAAAATGCTAGGGTGTTGATTTCACCTAGATACGCTAACTCAAATCATAGAATCTATTACCCAAGTTCTAATTCCTTGATTGAAAATCGAATTCCCTAAGTTGTAAAACATACATTCTCATGCTACATTTCCCTACTTATCCCTATTAAGCTTCCGCACCCAACAAAATGAAGATTAATAGTTCAAAGGATTTTAAGCTTTGTGGAATTCTATCTAGATTTCATAGATCGCTAAACCTATCTCTAGCGTTTGCTAATCTATGGTATTTATCCCAAGAGGCACAATCACAAATCACTTCTCAGTCTCATTGTGAACAACACACATTTGAATGGTGATCAAGCATCCAAAAGACATTAAGCAAAGAGATAAACACTCAATCATGAAATTAAAACTCAAAGTAAATCAATCCATATAAATTTGAATCATTGTATCAAGATTACATCAAACTCTAGCTAAACAACTCAGTTCATACTCAAAAACGAAATAAAACAACAAAAACAAACTGAATCAAGATTCATCATTGAAAAGCAAGCAAAAGATGGAGAAATCTTCTTTAATTTGAAGCCCAAATCTTCTCCTTCCATGAGCTGCCTCCCAAATCACGAACCAAGACCTCTTTTCTCTTCCTTTTCGCTCTAATTTATACCTCTCTCACTTAAGGATGAAGCCCTAGCAAGCCAAAACGCGTCATTTTATTTTTACATCTGGCAGGTTTCACCACGGCGAAGACTTTTGGGCCAAATATGAGCATGATATAGTCTGAATATAAAAAAGTGTTAAACATATGAATTATATCCCTTTAAATTATCTTTCGTTTAGTTCAAGAATCAGCACAATCCGAGGTCTTCAGCTAAAGTTATGGCAAAAATACTGAAGCACGTCCAAAGACGTTTTTCTTCAGTTCCCAGCGTACTTTTCACGACTTCAAGCCAAGTTTTCACCATTGTCCAGTCAGAATTAGGAAAAACCCAAAACATGAAAGTTGTAGCTCTTCTTCTTAGCTTTCCAAAGCTTCTTAATTCAGGTCATTCCGAGTTTCTAATCTCAAGTTACACAATTTACGCTCAAAACTATTATTTATGCTCAAAATCATCGTTTAGGCCTGCAAAGACAAATTAATAGAATTAGGTAGCAATTATGGCCCAAATTGAATGAAAAGTATCCTAAATCCTATCAAAATTCAATGAAAAATCATAGTGTAAAATATGATTATCAGTAATCGCCTTGTAAGATAAGTTAAACACCATGAAGATGACACATAGGAAGATCTTGGACGTTAGGTTGCTATGTACTTTAGAGACACGTGTCATTAATCAGGCCATTCGGGGATTAGGCATAACATTATGTCACTAAGATGTCAAAGCTTATTTATTCATAATATTATAAATCTCAGATGGATTCAATAAGTTAAATTGTTGTAGTAAGTAATATCTATGTGTTTAATCTGTGTAATCTCAACCTTTTGTTTTTATATGTTAAATAAAAAATATTAAAAGGTATTGTTGATGACTTTAAATTCGCAATGCTTTGAACTTTTGAGATTGATAATCTTATGACATTTAATAATATTTTGCTTTGATAGTGCATACGGTGCCAAATAATCTGGCCTATATATATTTAAGTTAGGATCTTGTTGTTGAGTGTTGGAAATGCAGATTTATTTAGTGATTCAGGGGTGAAACTGGAAAGAATTTAAGGTTTAATGCATGATTTATGATGTGAATTCTTGCATGTTTCGTTATCTTCTGGAATCACGGGTGTTGTGTGTGTTTTCAAGTATTCAAGTGCAAAAGAATGGATTATTCATGCTTGTGTTGGTGTTCTGACATCCTAGACCCATTGAGTGCGAATAAATCAAGACGAGAAAAAAAAAGAGAGAGAAATTCTGACTTTGCATCGCAGCACGTTTTCTTGAGCTGCAACGTGGTACGGTTTTTATCAAAGAAGAAATCGCCTGAAACGTGTTATAGGGCACAATTTAACTGCGTCGTGGTGCAAATAAACTCCGTTGGGGTGCATATCGCGCAGAATGTAAAAATGTTGCATTTCAAACCCTAATTTCGACGACCAGTATTTACAAGTTTGCCATTTTGTCTAAAAACTGTATAAAGGCAACTTTAGTCCATTTTTAGGAGAGTTAAGGTTTGACATACACATTTTGGAGAGAATTCATTTGCGGCTTCTTAGAAAGGTGGAGATTGGAGAGGTGATAAGAGGAGGTTATCTTCCTCTCCTCCTCCTTTGTTCTTCATATTATGGTTCCAGGTGTTGTTGTTTCTTTTCCTTTATGTTGTAGTTTGTTTTGTTAGGAAACGATCCATATACGTAGCGGAAAACAAAAATCATAATACAAGGATCATTCCAAAGAGCCAATATCAAAGGTATAATTTTACAGTTTATAGTAGAAATCTGCAGAAAAATTAATCAGGAGTTTAGAAAACATACGCACATTTGGAGGCTCCTCCAAATTTGTCTTTGAATGTTTTGCTACCGACCCAAGTGTAGGATTGAACCGACGTAGTTCACACGAAGACAATCACAAAGAACTAAAGAGGGATTTGCTAGATCCTCTTTAGCTTTAAGATTAAAGAAGAAAAGAAATGTTTTGATTTTTCCAATCAATGAATGAAATGAAAAATTCACTTCTGCTGTGGGAGAGGAAATATGGGGCTGCTGTGTTTTGCTTTTCAAAGAAAAGGTGAGTAATGAATTAACTCTATTTTACAATTAACATTTTCTTTTATATTGAAATTTTGGTTGCCCTATTCCCATATGGAATAGGCTTGGGTCCCAACCCAAACACCCCATGTTACCAAACACTCCCAATTAGATATTTATTTTAATTCATCATTATCTCAATTAAAAATCAATTAATATATATTTAATATATATATTAATATTTAAAAATAATGATGATTTAATTAAACATATACGAACACATATTTAAACGTAATTTAACTTACTTAATTTTTTTAATAAATTAAATAAGGGCTACGACCTCAGCAAATTTAATTGCACTATGAAATTACCAACATACCCTTTCACCTAAAAAGACGAAAACGCCCTTTTTTCTTCTTGGCTCTTAAATTATCTTCTATGTGTGTGACCCATAGGCTCCTCATCATACCGGCAGTGTATAGTATCGCGATTAAAACCAATTAATCGTCTCACTAATACACAGACCAAGATTGGCCCCTATCAAGGCATCATGGCCACCCGATAGATTCGGATTCAGCAAAGTAGCTACCTGTCAACGATATGGTTACTGTACAATTTGATCCTTTCATCATACGTTAACTCGATGAGATGAAGGCATAGAAATAGTGTCAACCTTCAGTTACTCTCGATATTATGTATTCAGTTTCTGGACCAATGACTTGTATTATAATCTGGATAGAGCAATAACTCAATCCCACTATGGCCATAGTTTTAGTGTCATTGCCATATACTGAATTGCGCCATGAGATAACTTCTCCCGTACCCGGGAGTGATGAATCCTCTGTCTATCCACCATAGTCTTGATAGACTCCTCGATGCAGCCAATCACCACCGTATTGACAACTCTGAAAAGAACTGCGTTAGGCTAATGTCAAACTACACCAATCAGTGCACAAGGCGCTTTGGTGATCTCAAGTCTAAGGATCACATGCACCACCATTCGTTAGAGGATTTGTTCCATAGACACTGGGGTTACCATCCATATGGAATCCTCTGGTGGGTCAGTCCAGTGAACTTGCTGCGGTATATCCGCCTACAACAAGCACCCATGTGTTGCACCAGGTTGTCACCAAACAACCTTGACAAGTGAGATCAGTCACTGCCTTTCGACAGGGTCGTTCAACACTATGATAGCCTTACCGTATTATCTGTGCCCTTACTTCAGAATAATACCGGGGCTACGGACGTTTCTAGAATGGCCACCATATGTGCTCATAGGGTTCTTACTATCAAGATTTGAAACACTTGATACCCTCGTCACGGTTCTACCATTCTAAGGACATATATCAATACATATTGCAATAATAATGATTTACGCGGTATAGAATAAAATGCCATTTATTATTGATTTATGAACATTATTACAAAGAGTCAATTCTACAATAATTGATTGACTCTAGGGTATCTACTCTAACAATCTCCCACTTGCACTATAGCCAATCATTCATGTATTTAATACCAAATGATCTCAAGTGCCTTTCATGCTTCAGCTACGACAGAGGCTTTGTTAGTAGATCTACGAGATTGTCGTTAGTATGCACTTTACTAATCTGCACGTCTTTCCTCTCAACTATCTCTCTGATGAGATGGAATCATCTAAGTATTTGTCTGGACTTTTGATGAGACCGTGGTTCCCTGGCTTGAGCAATTGCTCCATTGTTGTCATAATAGATGTCTATAGGATCAACAATCGTGGGAACCACACGAAGTTCGATAACGAACTTCTTAATCTAGACTGCCTCCTTGGCCGCATCTGACAATGTAATATACTTAGCCTCCATTGTAGAGTCCGCTACCGCTACAATGCTTTGGTTTGAGCTCTTCCAGCTCATTGCACCGCCATTGAGACAAAATACAAACCCTGATTGTGATCGATAATCATTTTTGTCTGTTTGGAAACTAGCATCACTGTATCCTCTTACAGTGAGCTCATCTTCCCCTCCATAAATCAAGAACATATCCTTAGTCCACATTAGATACTTAAGAATATTCTTGACAGCCATCCAGTGACGCTCACATGGATCCGATTGATATCTACTACAAGTGCTTAAAGCACATGAGACATCAATCCGAGTACATAGCATGGCATACATGATAGATCCAATTGCTGATGCGTATAGGATCCTCTTCATCTTATCTCTCTCATCTTGTGTTCTAGGACACAATTCCTTAGAGAGATAAACACTATGTGACATTGGAAGAAATCCCTTCTTAGATTCTTCCATACTGAATCTTTTCAGTACCTTGTCAATATATGCACTCTGACTTAGGCCAAGCAATCTACGAGATCTATCAAGATGGATCTTTATACCAAGGATGTAGGTTACTTCTCCTAAGTCCTTCATGGAGAAGCACTTGGATATCCAAGTCTTTACCGACAACAAGTTCGGTATATCATTCTCGATCAGAAGTATGTCATCGACATACAACACTAGGAATACTACTACACTCCCACTCACTTTCTTGTAAACATAGGGCTCATCTTCGTTCTTGATAAAACCGAATTCTTTTACAGCTTCATCAAAACGAATGTTCCAGCTCCTTGAAGCTTGCTTTAGTCCATAAATGGATCTCTGCAACTTGCATACCTTATTAGCTTGACTATCAAGAACGAAACCATCAAGTTGTGTCATATACACATCCTCCTCAAGGTTTCCGTTCAAGAAAGCAGTTTTGACATCCATTAGCCAAATATCATGGTCATGATATGCAACAGTTGCAAGCATAATCCGGATGGATTTAATCATGGCAACAGGCAAAAAGGTTTCTTCATAGTCAATGCCATAAATTTGTTTGAAACCTTTGGCAACCAGTCGTGCTTTATAAGTATGCACATTGCCATCCATGTCGGTCTTCTTCTTGAAGACCTATTTACACCCTATGGGTTTTACCCCTTCAGGTGGTTCCACCAGAGACCACACTTGGTTCTGGTACATGAAGTCCATCTTAGATTTCATGGCTTCAAGCCATTTTACAGAATCTGGATCCGATATAGGGTCTTCATAGGTTCTGGGTTTATCATCTTGGTAGACTAGTGCGTCACCATGTTGAGTCACGAGATAACCGTATCTCTCGGGCTCATGGCGTACTCTCCCAGATCTACGTAGCTCCTATGCTACTTGAGGTGGTTCACTTTGATAATCCAAGATTTATACTGTTTTTATTAGCTTTTTGGTCGGATTGTAGATACTTCTTAGTTCATTTTTGCCTGAATTGCTACTTAATTCTTTACATTTTTGTGTTTCAGGCCAAAATAGACATTTTGAGCAAATAATGAGCGAATTGGAGTTTCTGGACTCAGAAGTAAGCGAATCTCAGAAGTTGGGAGAGTTCTGAAGCAGAGTAAAGCACTATGAAGCTTGTTCCCACGGGGGAGCATCGAAGATCGAAGATCGAAGATCGAAGATTCAAGCAAAGAAGCAAGCGGAGGGCAATTCTGTAATTTTAGAATTCTTCATGAAGATTCGCCATGGCGAAATGAGTTGCGCACAAGAGTTACTTTTATTTCGTCACCGTGGCGAGATTCCTTCTTCGTTGCGGCGAAGTCTGCAAATTTCAGTTTCTTTAAAACGCACAGTTTCATTTTTAGGCAAAGTTTTAGGTTTTAGGTTTTTGGTCGAAGTATAAAAGCAAAACTTTTCCATTTTTGAGGGGGTCGTGTTTTCTTAGTAGAGAGCAGTGATGCGTGTTTCCTACAACATGCAAATGTAGCAAGTGCACTAGTCGCTCAAGTAATATAATGATGAGTGAGTATCGTTCCCACGAGGATTGTTACCTAAGCACTAAGTTTCCTAATGTTCTCAAGTTGAAGCAATCGATTTCTTTTGGATTGATGGGAGCTATTTCTAATTAAAACTGAACAATAAATTTTAAACTAAAATTAACTATGAATGCGAGATGAAAACATGGATAGCAATCAATTCAAGTAAAACGGGTAGGGTTTTGACTTCATTCAGATTTTATGGGTTAAACCTAAGAATTAAACTAAATTCATATTCATATGTATTGGTTGTAAATTGAACTCTCTAAAGTGTTAAACATACCTTCTCAGGCTATGTTTTCCTACTCTTCCTTATTAACTTTCCGCACCCAACAATTTGAAAGTTAACAATTCCAAGCTTATTAAGCAATATAATTCTACAATGATTTGATTGATTTTTGAATCTATCTCTAGCATCCAATACTACATTGCTGATTACCCAAGAAGCCTAACATGATTCATTTCTCAATCTCACCATGTTCATCACATATAAGCATTAAAATTCAGAGTAAACACACAATCAAAGCATAATCATTTGAAAATAAAACAATCAATCACTTAACCCATTATAATCCGAATTACAATCAAAACCCTAACCCAAAATGGGTTAGTTCATAGCTAAATCAACACTGCAAACAAGAAAAACGATAATATTAAAGTTCAGCATAATGAAATGAGAGAAAAGACAGAAATCTCCCCAAATGATGAATTCCCTGGTTCGAAATCGAATCTTCACCCTTGTTGCAGCTCAAAATCGCTCAAAACTGAAAACTAAGAAAATGTAAAAGCTGCTCAAACCCTATTCGACCCCCCTTCCAAAAAGGCTAAGTGTTTCTTTTATACCTCGCCCAAATTCCCCAAAAAAACACGCACAAAGTAAAACTGTGCATTTTACAAAATTGGAATTTACGACCGTCGTCGTGGCAAAGAAGAAATCTCGCCGCGGTGGAGAAGGAAGCAGAAATGGTACTTGACTGGCACACTTCGCCGCGGCGACGTACAAGTCTTCGCCGCGGCGAAGCTTCTTGAAAAGTTCTGAAATTACAAAACTGCCACTCTGCTTGCATCTTCGCTTGATTCTTCGATCCTAGTTGCTCTCCCTCGGGAACAAGCCTCATAGTGCTTTATCCTGCTTCAGAACTCTCCCAACTTCTGAGATCCGCCAACTTCTGAGTCCAGAATTTCCAATTTTGTCCTTATTTGCTCAAAATGACCAATTTAAACTGAAACACGAAATGTAACGAATTAAGCAACAATTCAGGTTAAAATGAACTAGAAAGTACCTGAAATCCGACTAAAAAGTCTAATGAAAATGGTATAATCCACGGATTATCAAATACCCCCAAACCAAACATATGCTCGTCCCCGAGTATACGGTACAAAACTAAAGGAAACAAAAACAACAAACTACTAACAAAAACACAAAACACACACACATCAAAACTGAAAAATGAACAAAAACCAATAAGAATCAAATTCAACAAACGAATTGCCTAGAATTTACACAAGTCTCAAAAGTTGTTGAAAAATTATTATCAGGAAATGTTCAACACTCCAAGAAGTTATAAGCTATATCGACTATCTTTCTCAATCAGTCCACCAAGTAGGTGATCCCCACTTCAATCCACATTCCAACTTCCCGGATTATTTTATGCAAAAATGTAAAGTTTATCAAATGGTGACGGACTCCATAAGCCTAAATATCGAACTACTCTCCACTAATGAGGACTAGACAGAGATGAGAATCACAAGGTCTTTAAAAGCTTGTAACGTTAGGCTCGGGTAGTGGGTTCCAAGAATAAGGATAGGAAAAACAAAGTAAGAAAACTCGGTTTTTCTAATGCAAAACTGACATCAAATCGAACTCCACTTCTTCTTAACCACTAATTGAAATGTCCACTAATTCACAACCCTCAAAAGTGTATTTTTCTTATTTCGAAAACCATAAATGCGGGGGAATTTTTTTTAAGGTGTATGTGGCGTTGTTATACCAGAGGTTGCCAAGTACTGCTAGGAAGTTTTTAAGGCGGGTTCTGGTTTCCAGCCGGTATACCCTTAAACTAGGCAGAATTCGTATATTTTTTTTTTTTTTTGAAAATAAAACAACAATTCAATTGAATTGAGGTGACTACCTCTTTTGTTTTTATTTCTCTTCTCCCAACCCCCAAACTATTCTTTTGGCTTATTCGTACAACCCTTTTGTTTGCATTAGGACCGAATTCTCCTAAGGGTACGATAAAGTGTTTAGGGTATAAGGATTGGACAATTTTGTTGTTTTCCAAGAAAAATAAAGCAATAGAATTCATATAGCTCAAATGGGTGACTAGGGACAATTTCATTCATGGGTTGGCTAGAAAGGCTCAAACGTTTCGAAAAATGCCTAAATCATTTTCCCAACCCTGTCTAATCCTAGAATTTCGCCTCAAGCACTTCTCTACTAGGTTCTAGAGTCCACCAACATTATCAAACTTCACCTAACCACATAAAATGAATCTAAGCATGCCGAAATAAATGAATATTGTGGCTGAACCACTCAACAAACCTTAATCAAAATCCAGTCAATAAACATAAACTTGAAGCAATGCTTAACATTTCTCAACAATAAAATTGCAACAACCCTATTCTCATCATTGATTTATACAATTCATCATCGGCAAAAACAATCAAACTAAAGAAGAAATTTTTTTTTTTTTTTTTTTCCGTTTAAGGTGTACGTGGCGTTGTTATACCAAAGGTTGCCAAGTACTGCTAGGCAGTTTTTAAGGCGGGTTCTGGTTTCCAGCCAATATACCCTTAAACTAGGTTTTATTTCTATTTCCTACCCTCAAAATAAACATGACATTGTCCCCAATGTTCCATTACGCATAGATCAGGAATAGAAAATCAGAATTAACAAAGGTACGAGAAAACTCCCTGGTTAATCCATGAAGTGTCGCTCCACAATGCACACCCGGTCTCGGACTTATCATCACCCAAAATCTGTCAAAACAATTAAAACTGTGGTGTCCCTTGTGTTAGCACAAATTCACAAACTAACTTGAAAATATTACAACCTAATCTCGTCTTTTCAACAACTACAAATTAACAGAAATAACTAAAACAACTAAACAAAATCCAAAACAAAAATAAAACTGAGTTTAATGTTTAAAATGAACAACAAAATTAAATAAAAACAAATAAACATAAAGACAAACAAAAACAGGTGCTCTGGCTCATTCTTCTTCTTCCTCATCTTCCTCATCTTCCTCATCTTCCTCGGAGCCCATCCATTCTTCTGAGTCTTAGTTGGCCCCTTGGTATGCTGAAGTGTCAACGTGGAGCTTTTTAAAGCTATTCTTCTGCATCTCATACATCATGTGGGTCTGTTCAACCACCCAATCCTGATGCTTTGTCATCCGTTTCATCATACCCATCATCTGATGCATCATCTCTTTCTGTGTAGCTGCGGAGCTTGATGATGTGGCAAGGCCTGTTCTCTGCCTTTTTGCCCCTACTCTTGGTTACGCATCTTCCAGACGGTCAAGGTGCTTCCTATAATACTCTGAGTTTAGAACTGGGGTAGCATGAATACGGTGCTCGTCATCCTGAACCTCGACTCCAGCTCTAAGACACAAGGCTATGATGAGATGTGGGAAACCGTAACTTGTTCGCCCTGGTTTGGAGGCCTGCTTAATGCTGTTCCAGATCATGTCTCCCACATCGATACACTTCCCTGTGGCAATAGAGTAAATCAATACCGCCTTCTCGTGAGTAACTGTGCTGTAGTGCGATTCTGGCATCAATTTTGCACTGACAAAATATTGCCACAGTCGAGCCATCGGTGTCAACTGAGTTCCCTTGAGAGTCTTCTTCTGTTTCTTCGAAACTGCCCAATCTGCATCCGGTTTTGCAATTACTGGAAGGATGATACTGTCCTCAAACTGTGATCTCTTAAACTGTACGTACTCATCCTGGAAAATTTCAGTCAGGTCATAGAACTCATTAATCACCCTTTCCGTAAATGGCACATTAGCCCCTCTTACAAAAACTGTACCTTCCTGACAATCCGGGNAAACAAATAAACATAAAGACAAACAAAAACAGGTGCTCCGGTTCATTCTTCTTCTTCCTCTTCTTCCTCATCTTCTTCATCTTCCTCGGAGCCCATCCATGCTTCTGAGTCCCAGTCGGCGCATTGGTATGCTGAAGTGTCAACATTGAGCTCCTTAAAGCTATTCTTCTGCATCTCATACATCATGTGGGTCTGCTCAACCAACCAATCCTGACGATTTGTCATCTGTTGCATCATACCCATCATCTGCTGCATCATCTCTTTCTGTGTTGCTGTGGAGCTAGATGATGTGGCAAGGCTTGTTCTCTGCCTTTTCGCCCCTGCTCTTGGTTGTGCAGCTTCCGGACGGTCAAGGTGCTTCCTATAGTACTCTGAGTCTAAAACTGGGGCAGCATGAATACGGTGCTCGTCATCCTAAACCTCGACTCCAACTCTAAGGCATAAGGCTGTGATGAGATGTGGGAACCCGTAACTTGTTCACCCTAGTTTGGAAGCTAGCTTAATACTGTTCCAGATCATGTCTCCCATATTGATTCTCTTCCCTGTGGCAATAGAGTAAAGCAATACTGCCTTCTCGTGAGTAACTGTGCTGTAGTACGATTCTGGCATCATTTTCGCACTGACAAAATATTACCACAGTCGAGCCATCGGTGTCAATTGAGTTCCCTTGAGAGTCTTCTTCTGTTTCTTCGAAACTGCCCAATTTGCATCCGGTTTTGCAATGACCGGAAGGATGATACTGTCCTCAAACTGTGATCTCTTAAACTGTACGTACTCATCCTGGAAAGTTTCATTCAGGTTATAGAATTCATTGATCTCCTTTACCGTAAATGACACGTCAACGCCTCTTACTAAACTTTTAACTTCCTGACAATCCGGGAGATTGGCATAGAACTCATTTACTAGCGGCTCTACAGCCGGTTGTGCAGGAGCACTCATAAACATCTCCCAACGTCTCCCTCTACTACAGTCCAAGGACTGACTCGCTGTCAATCTGCACTCAGGAATAATACCCTTATCCTTTCTTTGGATCGCCCCTTTATACCTTTTATGGGCTTCATCATTAACAAAACGGTTGTCAACATTCTTTCCTTTGGCCTTACCCTTACCCTTGTATGGATGCTTAATTTTGGCAGGCATTGTTCGCAATTTAAGTTCACTCAAAAATGATATCCCAACAATTCAAACCTAGTTGTTCTACACAACCAATTCAATCCTGCAAAAACAACAACACTTCCAAAAATTTGCGCTTTACCCCCAAACTACGAATTTTTCAAATCCACACAAACACTTCAATTTTTCAAAATCCCATACTCCACACAATCACCCAAAGCATGAAATACTCTTCCTCTAACAAAATCAATGCTCAAAATCACCCAAATTCCACAACTCAATCGTAACAAAAAATTGCAGATCTACAATTAAAAACTTGAAATTGTGCGATAAAAAGCTTTGGGTACTTGAGATCTTACCAATATGAACGAGTATTCGCCACCAATTGAACCAGAAATAGCCCAGATTGAAAAGTCCAAAATTTTTTATCCAAAAATTTTCGTGAAATTTTCACAAAAATTGTTGTTGAAATGGGTTGTTTTGGTGTTTATGAAGGTTAGGGAGTAAGAATTTTGGTTAGAAAAGCACTAGGAAAGCAAAAGGTTGAATTTTGAAAATTTTTCTCTCAAGTGAAAATGAAAAGTTGCGTGAAGAATGAAAAAGAAGAGTGAGTATTTATAGAAAAATACCGTCGCCGCGGCGACGTTCTTCGTGCATGAACCCTAAAAAATTACCCAGGTTTCGCCGCGGCGAAGAAACATTCTTCGCCGGGGCGAAAACATACAGAGGCAACTCGCCTCGGCGAAGAATTTTCTTCGCCGCGGCGACAATGCCTTAGAAAATTTTCCAAATTTTTATCCTACTTTCTTCGCTGCGGCGAAGACAATTCCTTCGCCGGGGGGAAAACTTCCAGGAGCTGACCTTTTTGTTTTCGATTGCTTTGCCGCGGCGAAGAAAACTTTTTCGCCTTGGCAAAGTTTGGAGCATTTTGTGTCCTTTCCTTCTCTGAAAATTTCACCTGAAACACCCACAAACACACCAATAAAAAATCATTCAAAATCATAAAGAATTCAAACAAATTCAGACACAACGAAATGAAAAACAAATAATTAAAAACACTTGGGTTGCCTCCCAAGAAGCGCTTGTTTATAGTCGATAGCTCGACTCTCTCAATCCTTCAAGTTAGGATGTCAAGCCGGATTGGGGTGGATTTGCAACTCATCATCCCAACTATGTAGGGCTTCAATCTCTGTCCATTTACTGTAAAGGTGCCCTTTTCTTCATGTGACACTTCCACCGCTCCGTATGGGTGAACTCTTGTCACTGTGAACGGTCCGAACCATCTAGACTTCAGTTTTTTGGGGAAAAGCCTAAGTCTAAAATTGAACAACAACACCTTCTGTCCTACTTCAAAGTCCTTCTTTTGGATATGCTTGTCATGCCACCTTTTTGTCTTCTCCTTGTAAATCCGGGCATTCTCATATGCATCGAGACGAAACTCATCGAGTTCATTCAAAGTTAATAACCTTTCTTCTCCAGCAGCTTTCAAGTCCATGTTTAGTTGCTTGACTGCCCAATATGCTTTATGCTCGAGTTCTACCAGCAAGTGGCATGCTTTCCCATAAACCATCCTAAATAGAGACATTTCAATAGGAGTCTTAAAAGCGGTTCGGTATGCCTAAAGCGCATCATCCAGCTTCCGTGACCAATCTTTCCTAGATGCATTAAATGTCTTTTCTAAAAGCCCATTGAGTTCTCTATTCAACAGTTCCACTTGCCCGCTCGTTTGCGGATGGTAAGGTGTTGCAACTCTATGTGTCACTCCATACTTACTCAATAGTGCATCCATTTGCCTATTGCAAAAGTAAGATCCTCCATCACTAATGATTTCCCGTGGTACCCCAAACCTTGAGAAAATATTCTTTCTCACAAACTTAATCACTACCGTAGCATCATTAGTCGGCAATGCAACTGCCTCAACCCACTTCGACACGTAATCCCCCACTACCAAGATAAATCTGTTCCCAAAAGAACTTGGGAAAGGACCCATGAAATCAATCCCCCACACATCAAAAAGTTCAACCACTAGGATGTTGTTCAATGACATCTCATCTCTTTTTGAAATATTACCCATCCGTTGACATTGATCACACTCTTGAATCATCTGGAAGGAATCCTTAAAGAGGGTTGGCTAGTAAAACCCCGATTGTAAAACCTTGGCTGCTATTCTAGCTCCCCCAAAATGGCCACCTACTTCATTCTCGTGACAATGCCGTAGAATGCTTTCCATCTCCTCCTCCGAGACATATCTCCTCCTCCGGGACATATCTCCGTATCATCTGATTAATATAGTGTCTGTGTAAGAATGGTTCTTCCAAAAAGTAGTACTTCAAATCTGAGAAGAATTTTCTCTTTTGTTGGTACGTCATACCACTTAGGAGCACCCTTGATGACAAATAGTTTGCAAAATCCGCATACCATGGTGCTTCTTCCACTCTCATCAACTTCTCATCCGGAAATGTTTCTGTAATTGGCATTTCCTCCTCATTTCTGTTGTTTGGTCTCTCAATTCTCGACAAGTGATCAGCCACCACATTTTTCGACCCCTTTTTGTCTCAAATTTCCAACTCGAACTCCTGAAGTAGTAAAATCCATCGTATCAGCTGAGGTTTTACTTCTTGCTTTGCCAATAGGTACCTGAGTGCTGAATGGTCTATGTAGACGATCACCTTTGCACCTAACAAATAAGAATGAAACTTGTCAAAAGCAAAAACTACAGCCAACAATTCTTTTTTAGTGGTGGTATAATTCAATTGTGCATCAACGAGTGTTTTGCTAGCATACTGAATTACATGCAACACTTTGTTTTTCCTCTGTCCTAAAACTACCCCTAAAGCAAAATCACTAGCATCACACATCAATTCGAAGGGTAGTCCCCAATCGTTAACTGCAATTATAGGTTCAGATTCTAATAATTTTTTTAGAGTTAGATAGGCATGCATGCAATCATCATTAAAGTCAAAAACAACATCTTTATTCAACAAATTGCAAAGGGGTTTAGAAATCTTATAAAAATCCTTGATGAAGCGTCTGTAAAACCCCACATGCCCAAGAAACTTTGGACTGCTTTGACATTTGATGGTGGTGGTAGCTTCCCAATCACTTCCATCTTTGCTCGATCAACTTCTATTCCATCCTTGTAGATCCTATGCCCGAGCACTATTCCCTCTTGGACCATGAAGTGACACTTCTCCCAATTGAGCACCAAATTTGTCTCTTTACATCGCTGCAAAACAAAAGAGAGATTAGTTAGACAGTTATCAAATGATGAACAAAAAATTGAGAAGTCATCCATGAAGACTTCTATAAACCGTTCCACCATGTCTCCAAAGATTGACATCATGCATCTTTAGAATGTTGCTGGTGCATTGCATAACCCGAAAGGCATTCTTCGATAAGCAAAAGTGCCGTAGGGGCAAGTGAAGGTAGTATTCTCTTGATCCTCAGGAGCGATGGTTATATCCTGAATACCCATCTAGGAAACAGTAACAGGCATGTCCTACCAACCTCTTCAACATCTGATCAATGAAAGGTAATGAAAAATGATTCTTCCTTGTCGCCTCATTCAATTTACGGTAATCAATGCATACTCTCCAGCCCATCACCGTCCTTGTTGGTATCAACTCGTTACTCTCATTCTTTACCACCGTGATACCTCCCTTCTTCGAAACTACTTGTACTGGGCTTACCCATGGGCTATCAAAAATAGGATAAATAATCCCCGCATCTAAGAGTTTCACCACCTCTTTTCTCACCACTTCCTTCATCGAAGGATTCAATCTCCATTGTGGTTGCACCCTAGGCTTAAAATCATCCTCTATGAGAATCTTATGCATGCAAAATGATGGCGAGATTCCTTTAATGTCCGAGATGGTCCATCCAATTGCTAGTTTATGTTCCCTCAACACCCTAATCAACCACTCTTCCTCTAATGTACTCAAACCTGAACTAATAATCACCGAAAAAGTTTCTGAGTCTCCAAGATAAACATATTTGAGTTGCGAAGGTAAAGGTTTCAATTCAAGCTTTGGAGGTTCTTCATTTTTTTCCTTCTCCTTCTCTTTGTCAAAATCAAACTCCTCAAATTCTATATCTTGACTCTCATCAATCGGTTGAAGTGCTTCTAACATCCTCGCACAATCATTACTCGTCGACTCTTCTACCTCTACTATTTTTGATTTGGCTATACACGTTTCTAGAGGTAATTGTGGGGTGTTTTCTTCCATCGACTCCTCAACCAATTTGTCCACCACATCGACACTAAAACATGAATCCGTTTAAGCCGAAAACTTCATCGCCTCGAAGACATTGAAAGTTACTGTTTCATCTTGAACTCTCAACAGTAACTTTCCTTCCTGCACATCAATAAGTGCTCTCCCCGTGGCCAAGAATGGTCGGCCCAAAATCAGAGGAATTTCCTTATCCTCTTCCATGTCCAACACCAGAAAATCTGCTGGAAAAATTATTTTTCCCACCTTCACCAATACATCCTCTACTATCCCCCTCGAGTGTTTTATCGACCTATCCGCTAGTTCAAACGACATGGTCGTTGGCTTCACTTCACCAATCCCCAATCTTCTGAAAACAGAAAAGGGCATCAAATTAATACTAGCTCCTAGATCACACAAAACACGATCAAATGTAATATCTCCTATAATACAAGGAATAGTAAAACTCCCTGGATCTTTGAGCTTTAGAGGTAACTTCTTCTGGATGATGGCACTACACTCCTCCGTGAGCATCACCGTTTCCTCGTCGTCTAACTTCCTTTTGTTCGATAAGATTTCCTTAAGGAACTTCGCATAGCTCGGCATCTGCTGCAATGCATTTGCAAAAGGAATGTTAATATGCAATTTTTTAAAAAATTTCAATAAACTTTGAAAATTGCTTATCCTGATTTTTTTTCTTCAATCTCTGAGGAAAAGGCACGGGTGGGGTGTGATGTTGTCACGCCTGCGGCCCCACACAGGAGTTCCTCACGGTGCCCACACAGGTACGTGACTCACAAAGTACTGTCTCCCCCCTTAAGGGATTTCTTTTGCCTCCCCCACCACTCGAACCCAAGACCAAGGGCCATGCTTCCCAATTGACTATAGCCCCTTGGTCTTGGGTTCGAGTGGTGGGGGAGGCGAAAGAAATCCCTTAAGGGGGGGGGGGGNCAAACAGGTTCCAAACAGGGTACCCTTTTTACAGGTTCAGGTTCCGGTTCCGGTTCCGGTTCCTCTGGGGGTAAGAACCGGAACCAAAACCGCACAGTAGCGGTTCCAAAAAATTGGAACCGGAACCTACCCGCACAGTGTAGGTTCTGGGTAGGTTCCGGTTCCGGTTCTTACCCCCGGTTCCGGTTCTACCCGCTACCCATGCTCACCCCTACTCAAAACAATTGAAACAGTGGTGTCCCTTGTGTTAGCACAAATTCACAAACTAACTTGAAAATATTACAACCTAATCTCGTCCTTTCAAAAACTACAAATTAACAGAAACAACTAAAACAACCAAACAAAATCCAAAACAGAAATAAAACTGAGTTTAATGTTTAAAACGAACAACAAAATTAAAAAAACAAATAAACAAATAAACATAAAGAAAAACAAAAACAGGTGCTCCGGCTCATTCTTCTTCTTCCTCATCTTCCTCGAAGCCCATCCACTCATCCGATTCCCAGTCGGCCTACTGGTATGCTGAAGTGTCAATGTTGAGCTCTTTAAAGCTATTCTTTTGCATCTCATACATCATGTGGGTCTGTTCAACCACTCAATCCTGACGCTTTGTCATCCGTTTCATCATACCCATCATCTGATGCATCATCTCTTTCTGTGTAGCTGCGGAGCTAGAAGATGTGGTAGGGCCTTGTGTGGTTCTCCGTCGTTTTGCCCCTGCTCTTGGTTGCGCAGCTTCCGGACGGTCAAGGTGCTTCCTATAATACTCTAAGTCTAGAACTGGGGTAGCATGAATACGGTGCTCGTCATCCTGAACCTTGACTCCAGCTCTAAGGCATAAGGTTGTGATGAGATGTGGGAAACCGTAACTTGTTCGCCCTGGTTTGGAGGCTAGCTTAATGCTGTTCTAGATCATGTCTCCCACATCGATTCTCTTCCCTATGGCAATAGAGTAAAGCAATACTACCTTCTCGTGAGTAACTGTGCTGTAGTGCGATTCTGGCATCAAGTTCACACTGACAAAATATTGCCACAATCGAGCCATCAGTGTCAACTGAGTTCCCTTGAGAGTCTTCTTTTGTTTCTTCGATACTGACCAATCTGCATCCGGTTTTGCAATGACCGGAAGGATGATACTATCCTCAAACCGTGATCTCTTAAACTGTACGTACTCATCCTAGAAAATTTCATGCATGTTATAGAACTCATTGATCACCCTTTCCGTAAATGGCACGTCAACCCCTCTTACAAAAACTGTACCTTCCTGACAATCCGGGAGATTAGCATAGAACTCCCTTACTAACGGCTTTGCAGTCGCTTGTTCAGGAGCACGCATAAACATCTCCCAATGTCTCCCTCTAATCCAGTCCAAGGCCTGACTCGCGGTCAATCCGCGCTCAGGAATAATACCCTTATCCTTTCTTTGGATTGCCCCCTCATACCTTTTACGGGCTTCCTCATTAACAAAATGGTTGTCAACATTCTTTCCTTTGCCCTTACCCTTACCCTTGTATGGATGCTTAATTTTGGCAGGCATTGTTCACAATTCAAGTTCACTCAAAAATTATATCCCAACAATTCAAACATAGTTGTTCTACACACCCAATTTAATCCTGCAAAAACAAACAACACTTCCAAAAATTTGCACTTTAACCCCAAACTACAAATTTTTCAAATCCACACAAAACTCCAATTTTTCAAAAACCCACACTCCTCACAATCACCCAATGCACAAACTACTGTTCCTCTAACAAAATCAACGCTCAAAATCACCCAAATTCCACAACTCAATCACAATAAAAATTTGCAGATCTACAATTAAAAACTTGAAATGGTGCGATAAAAAGCTTTGGGTACTTGAGATCTTACCAATATGAAAGAGTATTCGCCACCAATTGAACCAGAAACAACCCAGATTGAAAAGCTCCAAATTTTTGCTCCAAAAATTTTCGTGAAATTTTCGCGAAAATTATTGTTGAAATGGGTTGTTTTGGTGTTTAGAAAGGTTAAGGAGTAAGAATTTTGGTTGGAAAAGCACTAGGAAGGCAAAAGATTGAATTTTGAAAATTTTTCTCTCAAGTGAAAATGAAAAGTTGCGTGAAGAATGAAAAAAGAAGAGTGGGTATTTATAGAAAAGTACCGTCGCCGTGGCGAAGAACAAGCTTCGCCGTGGCGACGTTCTTCGTGCATGAACCCTAAAAAATACCCAGGTTTCACTGCAGCGAAGAATAATTCTTCACTGGGGCGAAAACATACAGAGGCAACTTGGCCCGGCGAAAGAATTTTCTTCGCCGCGGCGACAATGCCTTAGAAAATTTTCACAAATTTTATCCTCCTTTCTTCGCCGCGGCGAAGACAATTCCTTCGCCGGGGTGAAAACGTCCAGGAGCTTACACAATTTTCAGGTTGCTTCGCCTTGGCGAAGAACAATCTTCGCCGCAGCGAAGTCTGGAACTTTCACACCGAATTCTTCTTTACAATTCTTCACCGCAGCGATGAATACTTCTTCGCCTCGGCGAAGTCTGGAGCATTTTAATTCATTTCTTTGGCTGAAAACTTCACCTGAAACACCCAAAAACACACACATTAAAAATCATACAAACTCATAATGAATTCAAACAAATTCAAACAACCAAAATGAAAAACAAACAATTAAAAACACTTGGGTTGCCTCCCAAGAATTGCTTGTTTATAGTCGATAGCTCGACTCTCTCAATCCTTCAATTCAGCCCGGACAATCCAAGTACATCACATCCCGGAAATTTCCCTTGTACTGGAGCTTCATTTGCTAATGATCTTTTTCACACAGTGGCTTTGTTGAGAGTTTCACCACCCATTTACATCCCTTGGTTATAACTTTGGTAGCTCGACTCTTGTCACCTACCGCCTTCCGTTTTCTTGGCTTTACTTCACTCTTTTTGATCTTAGAGACCCGTTCCTTGTGCGAACTCAAACTCAACTGCGGCTTGTCTCGAAATTTTGTGCAACCCCTTTCGTAATGGTCCTCACTCTCGAATTGATTCAGTTTGACAATGCAACTCTTAACTTGCACCATAGGATTATTCAGTTGGAAGGTTTCAATTCTTGACTGATCCACCACATCGATTTTTAAACACGACTCTTGTTTAGGTGGGGCTCTCATTGATTCAAGGACATTAAATGTTATTTCTTCATCTTGCATCCTCATGATCAACTTCCTTTCTTGAACGTCAATTAATGCTCTTCCTGTTGCTACGAATGGTCGCCTCAAGATAAGAGGAATCTCTTTGTCTTCTTCCATATCCAACACAAAGAAATCCGCAGGAAAAATTAACTTGTCCACCTTAATCAACACATCTTCCACTATGCCCCTCGGATTCTTTATTGATCGATCTGCAAGTTGCAAGCATATGGTTGTCGGCTTTACTTCACCAATTCCGAGTTTCCCGAAAACAGAAAAAGGCATAAGGTTAATGCTAGCACCTAGGTCACATAAAACTCGATCAAAGTTTATATCTCCTATAGTGCAAGGGATAGTAAAACTCCCTGGATTTTTGAGTTTCGGGGGCAGCTTCTTCTGGAGAATAGCGCTGCACTCTTCCGTAAGCATCACCGTTTCCTTATCTTTTAGCTTCCTCTTGTTCGATAAAATTTCTCTCAGAAATTTCGCGTAGCTCGACATCTGTTGCAATGCATCTGCAAAATGAATGTTAATATGCAGTTTTTTAAAAACATCAAGAAATTTAATAAACTGCTTATCCTGATTTTCTTTTCTGAGTCTTTGAGGAAAGGGTACGGGTGGTGTGTGATGTGCCAACTCTTGTGGTATCTCGGGGAATGGCAATTTCTCCATCCTTTTCTTTTTCCCCTCTTTCTGCTTCTGATCATCTTTCCTTAGGCTAGGTGGTTTCTCTTCAGCTTCAATTTCTTCATCAACTTCCTCATCAGATTCTTCATTTTTCTTTGATGAAGTTTCCTCTTTCATTGAATTTCTCACCTCTTCTAAAATGTCCCACTTCTCAACGAAATTGCATTTACTTGCTCACGTGGGTTAGTTACTGTATTGCTTGGTAAGGAACCCTGCGGTCTCTCATTTAGTTTCTCGGCCAATTGGCCCATCTGTACCTCAAGATTCTGAATGGATGCCCCTTGATTTCTAAAATTCGTCCTCGTCTCATTCATGAATCCCGTGGTCTCCTGCATAAATTTCCCAAACATATCTTCCAACTTTGTCACTCTTAGATCTCTCGGTTGATTATTCACCCCTAGTTGGTAATTTGGAACTGTCCTCTGGTTCCATTGATTATTTTGCTGGTTCTGATTTCCCCAAGCCAGATTTGGATGATTTCTCCACCCCGGGTTGTATGTGTTGGAGTATGGGTTGTTTGGTTGTCTCTGATTTCCTGCCAAGTAATTTACTTGCTTCGTTGATGAAGATGACAAAGCAAATGTGTTCCCAACTTGACACTCGCTGCTCACATGGTTTCCTGCACAAAAATCACAAGTTAGTTGAGGTGCTTGGATAGAGTTTACCTGCATAGTTCCTAACTATTTTTGAAGTGCCGTGAGTTGGGCTGAGATGGCTGTAAAGGCATCAACTTCATGAAGACCCGAAGATTTCCTTGGTGTTGCTCTCTCATTTGGTCTTTGATAGTTGTTGCTTGCCAAAACCTTAAGCAACTCATAGGCCTCTTCTGGTGTCTTATTCTGCAAGGCCCCTCCTGAAGCTGCATCCACCATGGTTTGCACATTACCCATCAATCCATTGTAGAATGTTTGGACTTAAAGCCAATCTGGCAAGCCATGGTGTGGGCATTTCCTCATTAACTCCTTGTATCTCTCCCAAGCCTCATACAATGACTCGGACTCATCTTGTAGAAATGATGTGATATCATTCTTAATTTTGCCGATTTTGCTGGAGGGAAGAACTTAGTAAGGAATTTCTGTGCTAGATCATTCCAAGTTGTGATAGTTCCCGGTGGTAGTGCCATTAACCACCCCTTGGCTTTATCCCCCAATGAGAATGGGAATTACCTCAACCTAATAGCGTCATCTGACACTCCGTTCGACTTGAAGGTGTCACAAATTTCCAAGAAATTTGCAATATGCTGATTCGAATCTTCCTTCAAATCACCATTAAATCTAACCGACTGCTGGATCATCTGGATGATTGTCGGCTTGATCTCGAAGTTGTTGGCTTGCACCGTAGGTCTAGTAATACTCGACCCATTACCATTCACTGTGGGAACTGAAAATTCCCTCAGTGTCCTGTTTTCTGGTTCTGCCATTTCAACAACTGTTTCTTCTGCTTCAACAACTATTTCCTTTCTTTCTCTTCTCTCTCTGTTACGTCGTCTGATGGTTCTCTCAATCTCAAGATCAATAGGAACCACTGGTTGACGTCTCGCTCTTCGCATAAACTGCAAAAACAAAAATGAAGGAAAGTGAGACCACAAACCAACTGAAAATTAAAAACAAAATAAAAACTCCAGTCTAGCTAACTATAGAAAAACTCAATGTTAACTTAAAACAAATCCCCGGCAACGGCGCCAAAAACTTGATGCGTGTTTCCTACAACATGCAATATGTAGCAAGTATACTAATCACACAAGTAATATAATGATGAGTGAGTATCGTTCCCACGAGGATTGTTAGCTAAGCACTAAGCTTCCTACTATTCTCAAGTTGAAGCAATTGATTTCTTTTGGATTGATGGGAGCTATTTCTAATAAAAACTAAACAATGAATTCTAAACTGAAATTAACTATGAACGCAAGATTACAAAAAAAAAAAACACGGATAGCAATCAATTAAAGCAAAATGGTTAGGGTTTTGACTTCATTCGGATTTTATGGGTTAAACCTAAAAATTAAACTAAATTCATATTCATATGCATTGGTTGTAAATCGAACTCTCCAAAGTGTTAAACATACCTTCTCAGGCTATGTTTTCCTACTCTTCCTTATTAACTTTCCGCACCCAACAATTTGAATGTTAACAAATCCAAGCTCATTAAGCATTAGAATCCTATAATGATTTCATTGATTTTTGAATCTATCTCTAGCATCCAATACTACAATGGTGATTACCCAAGAAGCCTAACATGATTCATTTCTCAATCTCACCATGTTCATCACATATAAGCATTAAAAATTCAGAGTAAACACACAATCAAAGCATAATCATATGAAAATAAAACAATAAATCACTTAACCCATTAAAATCCGAATTACAATCAAAACCCTAACCCAAAATAGGTTAGTTCACAGCTAAATCAACACTACAACAAGAAAAACGATAATATTAAAGTTCAGCATAATTAAATTAGAGAAAAGACAAGAAATCTCCCCAAATGATGAATCCTCTGGTTCGAAATTGAATCTTCACCCTTGTTACAGCTCAAAGTTGTTCAAAAATAAAATCAAAGGAAACGCAAAAAGCTTCTCAAAACCCTATTCGATTCCCCTCAAAAAGGCTAAGTGTTCTCTTTTATACCTCGTCCAAATTCCCCAGCAAAAACACGCACAAAGTAAAACTATGCGTTTTACAAAACTGGAATTTACAACTGTCGTCGCGGTGAAGAAGAAATCTCGCCGCGACGAAAAGAGAAGTAGACATGTTTGTGTCTGGCGTACTTCGCCGTGGCGAAGCTTCTTGAAAAGTTCTAAAATTACAGAACTGCCACTCTGCTTGCATCTTCGCTTGATTCTTCGATCTTCGGTGCTCTCCCTTGGAAGCGAACTTCTTAGTGCTTTATTCTACTTCAGAACTCTCCCAACTTCTGAGATCCGCTTACTTCTGAGTTATGAATTTCCAAATTTGTCCTTATTTGCTCAAAATGTCCATTTTAACCTAAAACACGAAATGTAAAGAATTAAGCAACAATTCAGGTTAAAATGAACTAGAAAGTACCTAAAATCCGACTAAAAAGTCTAATGAAAACGGTATAATCCACGGATTATCACTCTACTCGAGCTGGATTGCCAACCTAGTTTTAGTAAAGACGCCCAACGGTAAGTGGCAGACCTGTGTTGACTTCACTGACCTCAACAAAGCCTACCTAAAGGACAGTTTTCCCATACCCAGGATCGACCAGCTCATTGATGCCACCTTCGAGCACGAGCTGCTGAGTTTTATGGACGCATACTTGAGATACAATCAAATCCCGATGTATGCGCCGGATGAAGAGTATACCTCATTTGTTACAGATCGAGGGCTGTATTGCTATAAGGTTATACCCTTCGGCCTGAAAAACGCTGGAGCGACTTACTAGCGGATGGTTAACCGAATGTTTTTCCAGTAGATTAGAAAGTCAATGGAAGTCTATGTTGATGACATGCTAGTTAAGTCGCATGTCGTTTCAGATCACATACAGCATCTCGCTGAGATGTTTGACATCCTCCGAAAGTACATAATGAAGCTCAATCCTTTCAAATGCTCATTCAGAGTATCCTCAAGAAAATTTATAGGGTACATGGTTAACCAGAGGGGAATAGAGATCAACCCCGAGAAAATCCAAGCTCTCCTCGACATGAAAAGCATGACTAACTGAAAACAGGTTCAAAGTCTCAATGGGCGAATAGCGGCACTTAGTTGCTTCATATCGAGGGTAATAGATCACTGTTTGTCGTTCTTCAACATCCTTAGGGCCAATAAGAAGTTCGAGTGGACTCCCGAGTGTGAACAGGCGTTTCAGAGCATTAAAGAGCACCTCGGAAAACCACCTTTTCTGTCCAAGCCTCTCCCGCAGGAAATTCTACTCCTGTATTTGTCTATCTCTCAGTACGCGGTCAGTGCAGCTTTAGTTCTGGAAGAGAGTAGGGTTCAATGGCCGGTTTATTACGCGAGCAAGGGTCTGTTGGATGCCGAGATACGGTATCCAGAAATAGAGCGATTGGCTTATGCCCTGCTGATCGCTTCCAGAAAGTTGCGACCTTACTTCCACGCCCACACAATCCATATAATGACCAGTTACCCGCTCAAGTAAGTCCTCCAGAAGCTCGAGGCATTGGGTAAATTGTTCAAGTAGGCCATGGAACTAAGTCAATTCAATCTGCAGTATAGACCGAAAGCAACCATCAAAGGGCAGGCTGTTGCAGATTTCATGGCGTGTTGTCGTAGGCACCCAGAATTAAAACCCTAAAAATACACGTAGTAGTGTGAGTAGGGATCGTTCCCACGGAGAGTGTCTAACCGAATTTTATGTTATGTGAACAAGGCTGGGGGGGATTTTAGTAAAAACGTAAACAATTTCAGGAAAATAAATTCAACCTAAATTACCGAAATCAATCAAAATAACAAAACTTGGTCTAAGTCAACATCCACCATCGGAATCTTACAACTGATCATTGATGTAAAATAAATCAATTCTTTTTGTCCTACTCCGGAACTCTCCTAACTTCTGAAATCCTTCAATTCTGAGTCAAAACTTGTCAAATTTTGTCTTTATTCACTAAAAGAGTCCATTTTAACCTGAAATACGAAAAGTAGAGAATTACGCACCAATTCAGGTAAAAATGCACTAGAAAGTACCTGAAATCCGACAAAAAGATTAAATAAAAACTGTATAATTTACGGATTATCAGGGCGTCATTATAATTTTTTCATACTATATAAGTCAACCATCTCTCAAGCCCTAATCCTTCTTTACTCTCCCTCATGGCTCACACAAACAAACCAGTGGCACTATGCATTTCCTGGTGATTGACGAGGCTGTCATCACCATGGAGACAACCTCGTGAGTCACCAGTCCCTTCTACCTTACTCTGTTTCTAGTACTGGGTTTCAGTTTTTTACGATACCGTATTCTACGTCTAAATCCGTGCAGTTTAGAAAACATTTGCCTTGAGTGGACGTCGAATCTCAAAGTTATCGCCTTCTGAACATTCTTCGACAATCCAAACCCCTTAGGGGGTTAATTAAAATAAAGGCATTACCTAGGGGGTCATTATAATTTTTTCATACTATATAAGTCAACCATCTCTCAAGCCCTAATTCTTCTTCATTCTCCCTCACGCCTCACACAAAAAAACCTCCCACATGCCTCACAGAAACAAACCAGTGGCACTATGCATTTCCTAGCGACTCACGAGGCTGTTGGTGTGCTGTCGCAGGCAACCAAAATTAAAGCCTAAAAACACATGTAGTAGTATGAGTACGGATCGTTCCCACGGAGAGTGTCTAGTCGAGTTTTATGTTACGTGAACGGGGGGGGGGAGGGGGTTGGGATTGAGTAAAACGGAAACAATTTCAAGAAAAACAATTCAAATTAATTAATCAAAATAACAAACGTTGGTATAAGTCAACATCTACCATCAGAATTTTACAACTAATCATCGATGCAAGTATATATCAATTGCTACTTCGAGTATTCACCATTGGAACTATTTTCCTATCTCTCGTTAGTTGTAGTTAATTAGGAAACAAGCGATCTAATTAATCTTACTCCTAAACAACCCTAGACAAGCGCTAAAGGTTTAATCCAGTAGCAGCCTTAAGGGCTAGAGAAATCGATGAAGTTGAACAACACAAACACAAGCGGTTGTATTTAATTTAGTTGATTGTTCTTCTTAAGATTTAATAATTCCTGACGTAGCAAATTCTTAAACCTTAATTACTCACAAGTTAGAGGGTTCAAACAATTACGGATTTGATATTTAACTTAGCAGTAGATTGCAACAAACAATAAACTAATAGGCCTCTTAGTAATTAAATGAAACAATCATGAAAATAGGCATAGAAGAACATCCAATACTCAAAACATATATTGAACACTAAAAAAATAGATTAGATCTCACAGTTTTATTGATTCTGAGGCCTCCGTTTCCTTCGACCAATTTATAAAAGTTTTAGCCGCTCATGGCCATAATCAAAACTCAAAAGAGAAAAATTGCAGAAGAGAAGAAGGAGAGGCGTGTGTGTTTTTTTTCTCCCTCAATCTGATCTCTCTCCCCCTTTAAAAATATCCAATTCAAATCTTTTAATTCTATTCAATCTCCTAAAAATATTCTAATATCATAAAATAACATTTATCCTAATCTGATTAATTGCAAATAAAATAAAGTCCTAAAATAAAATAGGAAAGTGGTGTTTCCAACTGTAAATTGCGTGCACTAGGCCTTCAAAACTTCCAATAATAAACTGCCTATTTGACTTGCATGATAAGGCGGAATGTTCCAAAACGTCAGTAGTGCAGGTACGTCAACTTTAAGCCCGATTACAACCTTGATGCAGCGAGTATCTCTCCAAACACAAAACATGAAAGTTGTATATCTCTTTCTTAGGGTTCCACAACATTTTGAATCATCTAAATCTAAGTTTGGATGAGAGACTTATGCCCTGATTACAAAGCGATGTTGAAACTATCCGAATTCAACTAATTAGTTTTGTTTTGCATTTAACGCCTCCATTTGCATCCTAAATCAAAATAGAATAATAATGAGTACATTTAGTCAAAAAATAAGTATAAAATACTAACATTAAGAGGGTAAATATGACATTTTGCATTCTCATCAGTTGTCATCACCATAAAGACAACCTCGTGAGTCACCAGTCCCTTCTACCTTACTTTGTTCCTAGTACTGGGCTTCAGTTCTGTACCATACCATATTCTATGTCCAAATCTGTGCAGTTTAAAAAAAAAAAATCACCCCAATCGGACATCAGATCGTAAAGTTATCGCTTCCGATCATTCTTCGACAATCCAAACCCCCTAGGGGGTTAATTAACATAAAGGCATTTCCTAGGGGGTCATTATAATTTTTTCATACTATATAAGTCAACCATCTCTCAAGCCCTAATCCTTCTTCACCCCACCTCATGCCTCACACAAACAAACCTCCCTCACGCCTTACACAAACAAACCAATGGCATTATGCATTTCCTGGTGACTCATGAGGCTGTTATCACCACGAAGATAGCCTCGTGAGTCACCAGTCCCTTCTACCTTACTTTGTTTCTAGTACTGGGTTTCAGTTCTATACCATACCGTATTCTACGTCAAAATTCGTGCGGTTTAAAAAAAAAAATCACCCTAATCAAACATCGGATCGCAAAGTTATCGCCTTCCGAACATTCTTCGACAATCCAAACCCCCTAAGGGGTTAATTAAAATAAAGGCATTACCTAGGGGGTCATTATAATTTTTTCATACCATATAAGTCATCCATCTCTCAAGCCCTAATCTTTCTGCACTCTCCCTCATGCCTCACACAAACAAACGTCCCTCACGCCTCACACAAACAAACCAGTGGCACTATGCATTTCTTGGTGACTCACGAGGCTGTCATCACCACGGAGACAGCCTCGTGAGTCACCAGTCTCTTCTATCTTACTCTGTTTCTAGTACTGGGTTTCAATTTTGTACCATATCGTATTCAACGTCCAAATCCGTGCGGTTTAAAAAAAATCACCTCGATCGGATGTCGGATCGCAAGGTTATCGCTTTCCGAACATTCTTCAACAATCCAAACCCCCTAGGGTGTTAATTAAAATAAAGGCATTACCTAGGGGGTCATTATAATTTTTTCATACTATGTCAGCCAGCCATCTCTTAAGCCCTAATCCTTCTTCGCTCTCCCTCACGCCTCACACAAACAAACCTCCCTCACGCCTCACACAAACAAACCCAGTGGCACTATGCATTTCCTGGTAACTCATAAGGCTGTCATCACCACGGAGGTAGCCTCGTGAGTCACCAGTCCCTTCTACCTTACTCTTTTTCTAGTATTGGGTTTCAGTTCTGCACCATACCGTATTCTATGTCCAAATCTGTGCGGTTTAAAAAAAAAAAAATCACCCCGATCGAACGTCGGATCACAAAGTTATCACCTTTCGAACATTCTTCGACAATCCAAACCCCCTAGGGGGTTCATTAAAATAAAGGCATTACCTAGGGGGTCATTAGAATTTTTTCATACTATTCAAGTCAACCATCTCTTAAGCCCTAATCCTTCTTCACTCTCCCTCACGCCTCACACAAACCTACCTCCCTCAAGCCTCACACAAACAAACCAGTGGCACTATGCATTTCCTGGTGACTCACGAGGCTATCATCACCACGGAGACAGCCTTGTGAGTCACCAGTAGCTTTTACCTTACTCTGTTTCTAGTACTGGGTTTTAGTTCTGTACAATTTCTTTTTTTCAAAATTTAAAACTTTACTACGCATGAAAAGAAGTTGAAAAGTTCTTGTTTGATGTTTGTAGTTTTTGTTTCTGGGTGTGAAAAGAAATTCAAGATCTAGATGTTGGGTTGCCGTTTTGAGCTACCCTTGGATCCCCATGTAAATAAAACCGGAGACATCTGGCACATGCATATCAAGGTAGTCTTGCTGTTGGGTTTCGTATATCTCTATCTATGTTTATGGGTTATGTAAATCTTTCTTTTTAATGTTCAATGATTAGGTTTCAGCTATATTAATTTTTATTAGCATTTATACCTTTCAGTTCATTGAATATCATGGATTGAGTTTGCAATATTATAAGATTTCTAATAAAGTTTGAAAACTGATACAACTGTCTAAGGGCCAACTTTAGTTTAATTGGCAAGAACCATTTTTCTTTAAATTACAAACACCTATTTTACTGGATTATTGTTAATGCTGTTGACATACTTCTGTTAATGTAGGATCTGCCTCGGAGCAATATTCTCTATTGCATTGATTGGGGAGAAAATTACAAGCTTCCAGTAAAATTTTCAGTTGCTGGTAGAGGGTTCAAGTAACCACTGAGCATCAAAATTTTCAATTGCTGATGTTCTTTCCCTGCCGATATATATGGAAGTAATATCTGTTACAAAAGCTTTTCTTGCGAAACTTATCTGTCTTTTTATACATTAGTAGCTGCAGAAGTCCGTGATTATTGCATTTTCATATATTCCTGAAATATCTTATCTGAAATTTTTTGACGATTCCACATCTTTTAGAGCGAAGTGTCAAAGCTGTGGAGTTGCTGCCAGTCTTTGAGTTTTAGTTTCAAAGGCGCCCAAAAATTTGCTGCCAATCTTGGTGTGTATTGTGGCTTGCCTTCAACTTTTCATGTACCTGTTATTGTGAAATTTCAGAAAGCTTTTGCAACATAATTTTTTCTTTGACTATTTGTTACATCCCAGTTGTTGAGTCTTATATGATAAATTCTTTATTACTTGCTCTAAAACACGAATTTTCCTATCAAAAAGCTGAACTCTTATGTGATTCATTTTTAAACTTCTATTTTTTATATTAAGTTAATTGCCTCATGCAATGTTTTGTTTTTTTAACGTGAATACCATATGTTGTTCATCTGTGAACATAGTTGATAATCCCATGGATATAGGCTCACTTTGGATTTCTATATGTGAGAAATTTGACCATTGAATTTAAAAGTTATAAGTTCTAAAATTTTCCTCCTTTGTTATTCTTTTTTCCTGTGTGCCAAACTTAACCCTAGTCAATCCGCGAGGCCAAATCTCTAGTGGAAATTTTTGCAATCTTGTGGCCTAATTTACTATTTTTTTTTTAACTTCAAAAAATGGTTCGAAGATGAGAGATCGGTAGGAAGATGAAGAATTAGCTAAATAGATATGTCCAGATTTGTTGTGGATGAGTGTAGCACTATTTCATGAACAAAACTTTGCATTTATGTTGTTTTCTTTTTAATTATGAATAAATTAGCCTAAGTTGGGCTGCTAGGAATTCACACTTCTGTCTTCACGATTTCAGGAGGAATTCATAGTAATAAGAGTAATAAGAAAAGTTGTTACATAATTTACTCGTTCATTCATTGTTTTCTTTTCCATTATTGTTTTCCATGATCCAAAACTATATAAACTATAATGTTAATAACAAAAAGCATCCTTTCATATGCATAAACTATGGTAGAATTCTATTTATCTGTTTCCTGAATTCTGTGTAAACATATGACTCAGTCCAAAGTTCTCTTTACCAAGACTTTTACCGAGTTTCAGCTGAAGATTCTGTATCGGCAGATTCATAAGACGAACCCAGACTTCACATTGACGGATGGATTGATGGTAACTTGATAATATTGCTATTATAAGATTATGTACCACCTTATGCTGTACAAATTTGTCAACCCATTTAATTATGTCAATTTATGTATGCTGTGTTATTGCAACCCACCTATTTGCATTTTATTTTAAGATTCTTGTACAGTAATGTGTACTATATCTGTGGGCCAGTTCTTTTTCAAATAATAGTTTTTTTTATGACTTTTAAGATTCTTTCCATGTGTACTTGAAACCCTAGTATAGATATCTATACCAAATGAATGAATACAATTTTGTTTGCACTTCACCATAATTCCGCTGGTGCTATACTCTATTCCAGGAGTACGAGAATTTCTTTTTAAAGCTTATATCAACATCTAATTACTTCGTTGACATTAATCCTATGCTTTATCTAGATTTTCGTCATTGTGCTTGAGAATTAAAAATTCGAGAAAGTAATTGTATCTTAGTACTTGAAATAAGATATCATCAGTAGTTTACCGCAAACTCAAATTTCTCCAGCTTTAAACAAATACATTGAATGTTTCATCTGAATTTGTTTTCCAATTTTTGTTTTAGGAATGGGTGTTGGGATTGAAATATGCTTTACAATATCGTATGTTTACAGGTATATTATCATTAGTATCATTAAGTGCTACCAAAACTTGTCGAAACATGTATTGAAGATGCAAAAGAAATCTAAAAGTGATGTCGAATGCATCGGTCTTGTTCCTTGTATCGACACAGGTTTGCGTCGGCCATTTCTGTAGAACACACTGCAATCTAAAGCAATATTTTTTTTGTCATCAAAACTTGTATACTCTATAATTGTAAAATGTTCAGTATTTTTTATATTCTAGATCTATACTGGGTACCTTACAAATGCTTAGAACATGTTCATTTCATTTCTCATTTCTCAAAGACAATATTTAATTGGTCCTCAATTTTTTGTATATATTATGAGGAGCTTTCATCTTCAGGCAAGTATACCACCCGATCCCACTTTCCTGTACATAATATTGCAAACCAGGCATATCAATAGGAGTCTCACATGTTATGTGATTACAATGAAATGAATTCAGATATCTTGAACACGATCATGGGCATAAATATTTTTTACATAAAAAGAAAAGTTGTCAACTTACATTAGTCCTCACAGAAGCGTCTTCTCATCATTGCCCTCTTCTTTTGAAGACCTACAGTTTTTGGCACTCTCTGCATCAGGCATACACTGAAAAGTTCTGATACTATAATTTTACAACCCTAATCCCCACATTCTCTAAACAATTCTATAAAAGGCCCCAAAATCAAACAAACTACAACTTCTATGGCAATTAGGTTCTTGGTTCACATAAAAGACTCACCACCTAGCAAAATTTTCATTAGGTAATCAAACAGCAACGAATCACGGCAATTTATATTTTTTCACCATACAACTTATGTCCCCAACCTAAATATACTCATCTCACTAAAATTGCAAAATTTCACCTTAATAATAAACTAAACTAGAGTAAGAAAACAACATAATAATTTTTTAGTGGTTGCAAACTACCTGCAATCCTCGTTCACATTGATAATCATAAAACACTATTCATTTTATGTACACATCTCAATCAGTTTTGAGTGGTTGCTAACTACAAATCATCTGGAAATTTACAAGTGAAGAGCAATCTGGTTCCAAACATCACTTGAACCTCCAACAATTCCATTATATGATTGTCTGGAATGAAGGCAGAACATCAAATACAGAGGCTTCCAGTCTTTAACAAGAAGAGACACATCTTCAAAATCTCTTCATAAGTTTGTAGTATTTTGGTACTTCCCCACACAAACCACAAGAAGAGACACATGATCAGATATCAAAACTGATGACTGGTATCAACAAATTGTGATTAACTGATAAGAGTTGGTTCAAGGTTCATCACTTTATCCCTTTTTTTAGTATTTAAATTGTATTATGTTGACACTAATGTAATGTTAACAGTGTAAGTGTAAGAGCCATAGATTCTTAACCTCGAGGGTCCTTTGGCTCTTTAGTGAAGCACAGATTGAAGGAAATCTCTAGTAAATTATTGATAAGTGTTAGGGCTAAAAATCGTCTTGGGCCTGACGAGGCCCAATCACGAAATAAACATGTCATGGCCCAAGGCCCCAGCCCAATCCCGATTGGGCCTATGCTTAAAATCACCTTGTGAACTACCCACTCTATGAGTTTGGCTATCCTACAAGTTAAGCTGAACTGAGTTCTGGCCCATTAGCCTGCAATAGTCCATAAATAGGAAATCAGAATCATTCTATTTCCCCTTTTATGGAGATTCTGAATCTATTAAACTTAATTTGATAAAGGCAATAAATCATATTTCTTTCTTGATAGGGATTATCTCCCAAAATAGGACTTAGTGTCCTAATAGGATTCCAACCCCTTTGGTTCACTATATAAACAAAGGTCTCCCCTCTCATAAGGGGAGTGATCTCCCATAGTCAATCTAAATTAATCAAAACCATCTATTTACTCCTAAGTTCTTGCTCCCAAGAACCCGATGCCCCCGCCGTAGTCCTAGCCTCTGACAAGACTCATGGTAATCATTCTTCTCCTTAATTCTTATTAAATCATCTCTTTTAGCCTTCCTGACTTGAGCGTCGGAGTGCTTATGGCAAACACCACCCTGGTGTTTTTCGTAAACTTTACGCTTGTCTTTTCATGTGTGCAGGTTGTAACACCCAACATTGAGGTACATGATTTAAATTATGTTGTATAGCCCTTAGTTAAATTTTGTTAGAATTATTTTAAGAGAATATGAAAAAAATGCCTTAAATTTGCATTAAGGGTAAAATAGTCTTTTCACTCAAAACTAGTTGATTTTGTGGGGAGTGAAAAGAGATAGAAAATCATAGAGAATTCAATAAAAGTGAAGGCATTTTGGTAATTGACTAAGGGACAAAGATGGAATTGCATTCTAAGGGACAAAGATGGAATTTCTAGGAAAGAGTAAGGGCAAAATGGGAAATGAGTTTATAAACTAAAATGTTAAGGGTTTGAAACCCTTATTTCGTTCATACCACCCCCACACTCCTCCTCCTTTTTCTCTCAAATTTTCATTCACTTTTCCAAGGTTTTTGAGGGCTTTTGAGTAGATTTGCATAGGGTTTTGATTCAAGGCATCAAAAGGTAAGGATTCATACTCTTTATCAATGATTTATTTGTGTAAAGGTTGAGTTCTTATGAAGTTTATGCTTAGGGTTAAGAGAAGATTGGAATCCAACAAGAGAGAGAGTTTAGGAGGACTACTCAAGCCAAGGTAAGTAAATTCCACTCAAAATCCAACTCAAGCTAAAATTTAAGAATTCAAGTGAGTAGAGATTTTTTAAATATGCATATGTTGTGATATGAGAAATTGAGATGAGATGTATGATGTATTATGCTTATTGTTGGATATATTTGAATATGAGAAGTATATGTGATGATTTGATGATGGGTTGAAATTGAAAGAATTGGAGAAATTCTTTTGGGAGTGGTTTGCCATGTAGGTATGTGATGCTACAAGAGAGTTTTTCTCTCATTTGGATGGTTTGAGAAATAAATAGAATGATAATTGAATTAGAGTTTGTTTGTGCACAACTATGTTTGATGAAATGCCTAAGTGAAACATGTTAGCAAACTGCCCTGTCACAGCCGTGACTTTCTAAGTGATTTTGGGCATTTTACACATCGAACTGGGTTTAGACCAAAACATAAAAGTTGTAGCTCTGTCTCTAAGCTTTAAAACAATACTAAAATCGTATCAATCCGATGTGTATAACTCAGTTATGTCTTTTTGAGTGTGACCTGTGCAGAATGACTATCTTGATGCAATATTGCATTTTGTATTTCATAAGTGCATTAAGTAAGAAACTTTAAGCATGAACCATACTTATGCATTAAGAAGTAGTTTGAAAAAGAGTAGAGAACTTTGTGAATGACTACTCTAAAAGTAAAGAGAGAAAAAATCTAAGAATGGGTTGGTGGGTTGGTGCTTTGTGAACTCCACCCGGAAGTCACGAAGAGTGGGTTGGTGCTTTGTGAACTCCACCCAGCCGTGCCTCCGGTAAGATGAGGCCGTGACATTCAAGTGAGAAAGAAAGAGAAAATATGAGAAAGAAGAGAGAAACAGAAATGAGTAGAAGTCACAAAGAGTGGGTGGGTGCTTTGTGATCTCCACTCAGCCGTGCCTCCGGTAAGATGAGGCTGTGACATACAACAGAAAGTTAATAGAAAAGAGAGCTATGTGAAAGAGAAACAGAAACATAAAAAGAAAATAAATGAGAGGAGAAGAGTGTAAGGAAAGAATTAAGAGAAAGAGTTACAGGGATAGACGAGTAGAGGATTTACTTACTGAGCATTATTTTGTGCTCACCCCATTGTTTATCTTTGTGTTTGCAGGATCTAGGTGAGGACGCGGTCGGATGAGCGTTGGCAAGCGAGGAGCAATAGCTACACTGTCCACTATTTTTGATAACTTTTACAAATGATACCTTACTTTATATAAAGAATGATTATATGTATTAAAAAAAAATTTCGGGCCCATTTACTTTTGCTAATATAAATGCATTTTACTTTATGTATTTCTATAAGTAACCTAGTATGAAGCAGTTATTACACAGGTCTAGTAGATTGTCAGTGGCCTCAATCTCACTGGATCCGACCCTATTTCCGTAGCTTTAGATTTTTTGCATTACAGTTTGGCGCCCACCATGGGGCCCTGAACTTACTTTGATTGACATCGTTAATCAGAAAGCTCAATCACGATAAGAAAAAAAATTTCTTTACTTTTCTTCATTTGTTTTATCTATTCACATGTCATATTATATCTATTCAGCACATCATAATTTGTTTTATATTATGTCTATCCTGCGAGTAATATGATACTTTGAAGCCTCAAAACACATCTCTCATGTTCGTAATAAGTTCATGCGACTCTCCTTTTCTTTTTAGCAATAAAGGAAAAGTACAGATGTTATTTAGCTCTGCAAAATGGGCACATTCCAACCAGCTCTTTTAAGGGAATAGCCAGCTTCGTTCTTCACACCTCAAACCACTACCAAAATCTCAGAAGCATAGAACTCACCTCCTTAATCCTCCAAGATCAAGAACCCATGAGAAATCCACTAAAACCCATTAGAGGAAAGGAAGAAATCAGAAGAAAACCAACACCAAGACTCTTTCACGCATATTCTTTTTCTACTTCTCCTCCAAAAATATGCAAAACTCAATAAACCCATGAAACACATTCAGCCTCCTCTAAAAAAACAAAGCCACCAAGCGTTTGGTAAATTATTCCACTCCAAAACTTCGTCTTTTTCCAGAAGTTCACCTACCTCACAACAAATCCAACCCAAATTATTTGCCACTCTCTACCCTTATTCTTCTTCACCTATAAATTCTCCCTTTCCACCTCTTTCTTCTCATGCACTCTTCCTTTCTCTTTTATTTATACCAATGCCAGCCTCCTCCAAACGCCAACAAAAGGAAGCTTAATTGCCCTATTCTCTCCAGTAATCATAACTAAAAACCAAAACGATTCTCTCACCATCCAAACACTACTCAAAGAGAAGAAGGCACACCCTTCCTTCCCTTGATTTCTCTCCTCTTTCTCCCTCACTTGTTCGCACTTCTTCATCTAAATCTTCAACTCTCAATCATGTTTCTTTTAGAATCCTCCAGAAGTTCTCTCATACCAAGCTTCCTCCACTCTTATTCTTCTCCTCAAAAACCCATCGCTAACTCCAAACCTTACGTCAATGCTCCTACTGTGTTGTCAACTCCTTCCTCTACCAGGCAGAGCTTCTTTGAGCCAATTCCCAATGAGCTTAGCAAGATTGAGATTTACTCTCCCGCATCCTACACCGCCTATACTACCGGCGGTATCCACAACTGTGGTGGCTGCTCCATCAACCTCTTCACCCACTCAACTTCTAATTTCCAGCGTTGGAACCAGTCAAGACTTATTTAAAAGTGCCAATTTGGTTCTCTCCATCACCTATAGTTCCCTTCTCACAACCGCTACATCCACTACAAACCCTTTTATGGCTGCTTTTGCTCATGTTTTCAAGTATAGAGCCTCGGTAACCCCAAGCACTAGAAGTGGCATGTTGAAACTACTTCTTCAACTCCTAACAACTAGGCTCAAGTTTCTAACCATGAATTCCTTCCTTCGCACAGAGAAACTTGGCTCAGATTGCTGACAGTCTTCTTTCAATCTAGACAGTTTCACACACTCTTTTTTGTTCTCCCATCCTTTGTTCCACCATTAAGCTCTTCTGTTTTTCCCATTTATCCCCGAGTCTAGAGAAGAACACCACCAATGCCAACTTTGCTGTTTATTTGAACAAGAACCTAACCAATTACAATATGCTTCATCTTAGTGGAGTTGACTCATTTAAGAACTACTCCAACGGTAACAACCTCCCAGCTGGCTTTCCTTCAATCAACACTACAAAAGTGGCAGCACCCTTGTACTTATCACCATCCGCCATCTCTCACCACCGGACTCACACGCACTTGTCTATAGAACAACTCAGTTTGATCTGCTCACCCGCTAAAACTCACTCTACTCGGTTTAGTCATACTGATGCAGTGGAGTGTCAATGAAAGTTTAAATCAAGTCACCTTCCAGAATCCCCTTTTTCACTCAACTCGGCCAAATTTAGGCCGACTAGTGAAAAATTGTCATTGATTTATCGGACTGCAGTAGGCAGAGCACCTTACTCTCCCTTCTCTATTCACCACTTGGTTTCTTGGGTCTTCCAAAGTGTCAAGGATTGGCTTAGACACACCAATTGCTGAAAGTTGTGCCAAGTAGAGAGTAGAACCTCCAATCAAAGTAACTGCCACTAACAAAAGTCTTCAAATAAACCCCTTGACCACTCGATTTTATAAGTTTGAGCCAAAGCAAGCTGACTCAGCTCGATCAAATTAGGCTGACTGGATAAGTGTCAATCACCTCACCCAAGTGCCCCACTTTGCTCAACCTTCAGTGCCGAGTCAATCCTTGCAAAACACAAACCACTTGCCCTTTTCCCCACCATCCAAAAACAAGATGAAAGTTGGCACACTTGGTGAATGACACGCATAGGAACCACCTCCACAGCACCGATTACTTCACCGTACCCTCATGCAGCTTCCTTTTCCTTTTTTCTAGGTTCCATTCCCTTTTTTGCAGTTTCCTTGTTTCGTAGGTTCCCTTTCCTTTTTTCGTAGCTTCACCTTTCTTGGCTTCTATTGGGTTTTCGATCCCATCTAGTTTCCTTTTCACAAACTACCCAAAGTCAATCGACTCTAGAAGATCAAAAGCTTCATACAACCAAACAGCCAACCCAACACAAGCAACAACCGTAGCAGAACAAGTCACCAAACACTTTATTTAGATCAAAAGCCTCCATTGGCTCATCCATTGAAGCTATGGACCACATTCGGCCCTATGTTTCACCATTTGGTTCACTACTTAGTACATGCATCCCACGCATATCACTGCTCCATTTAGCTTATTCTTTTCTTTCATTTGGTCTGTATTAAACATGCATGTCATGCATACTACTTCTCCTTTTAGCTTATTCAAATTTTGCTCACCACGTGTTCCTCAATCATTAAGAGGATTTTTTGTTAGTCTATCTCTCCACTTTGCTCTTCCAACTATTTTCCAGTTGTTCATGGCCGAGAATATTTCAACGACTAATGCTAAATTCAGGAATAACATTGCCCCTGGATGATCTTGGCAATGAAACAGGTACCAGGTTTACATATTCAGTCAAATTGTTGAATCAACGCTAGCAACAAGAGAACTCTCAAGTCAAAAAACAAATACTCCACTTGTTAAACAAGTGTGGGTGGCAGCACTCAAAGGGGAAAGCTCACTCTTCATTCGGTCCATAACACATGCACATCATGCATATTGCTTTCTCGTTTGGCTTGTTGCTTAAAACATGCATGCCATGCATCTCGCTTCTCCAAGTGTTTCAAGTCATCTACTATGTTCATCTTCTATCAATTTACGTTGACTTGGATGCGAGACCCGAATTACATTGACTGTCAGTCACACGGATAGGGCCTCGGTACTTAGCATCTACAAATCTTTCAACTACAAGTGATTTAAATCGACTCGGACACGAGGCCTAAATTACATCGATAGTCAATCATACTGAAAAGGCCTCAATACATCTACAAATAATTTCAATTTTAATGAATTTACATGGACTCTTTCGCGAGGCCCAGATTAGATCGATAGTCGATCATACCGACAAGGCCTCGATACATCTACAAATAATTTCAACTCCAACGAATTTACATCTACTCGGTCGCGAGGCCCGAATTACATCGACATCCGGTCATACCGACAAGACCTCGATACATCTACAAATTATTTTAACTCCAATAAATTTACATCGGCTTGGTCATGAGGCCCAGATTACATCAATAGTCGGTCATATCGATAGGGCCTCGATACATCTACCAATTATTCCAACTTCAACAAATTTACATCGACTCAGTCGCGAGGCCCAGATTACATCGAGAGTCGGTCAGACCAACAGGGCCTCGACACTTTTAACATCTATAAATTTTATAACTACAATTGATATACATCGACTCGGTCGTGAGGCTCAAATTACATCGACAGTCGGTCACGCTGATAAGGCCTCAATACTCAGCGTCTACAAATTTTTTTAACTATAATTGGTTTACATCGACTCGACCAGAAGGCCTAATTCCTTGATTTTTTTTCAACTACAAGTCGGTCACGCCGACTCGACTACAAGGCCTGACTTCTCAAATTTCAAATACAAGTCGGTCACGCCGACTCGGCCACGAGGCTTGATACCTTAAGTTCAACTACAAGTTAGTCATGCCGACCTGATCATGTAACCTAAACACCTAGGTTTTCTATTAAAAGTTGATAACTTCTCCTAAGCCAAGTTGGCTGAGCGAGTCTTCATATTTCTCCCAACCCCGGTTGGTCAAGCATTCACCTCCCAACTTAGGGTGGTCGAGAAAAATCCTCCCACCTCGGGTTGGTCGAGCGAACTTTCTCCAAGCAACGGTCTATCTGAACTAACAAGCTACTAGCACTAATCCGCTCAGTCTGCACTCATTTGATTAAATCTACTCTCTAAACTTAATACCCTTTAACTTGGAGAATGGGGGCCTAACTATTAGGGCCAAAAATCATCTTGGGCCTAACGAGGCCCAATAACGAAACAAACATGTCACGGCCTAAAGCCTCAACCCAATCCTGATTGGGCCTACACTTAAAATCACCTTGTGAACTACCCACTCTATGAGTTTGGCTATGCTACAAGTTAAGCTGAATTGAGTTTTGGCCCATTAGCCTACAATAGCCCATAAATAGGAAATCATAATCATATTCTATTTCCCCTTCTATGGAGATTCTGAATCTTCCTCAAACTATTAAACTTAATCTGATAAAGGCAAGAAATCATATTTCTTTCTTGATAGGGATTATCTCCCAAAATAGGACTCAGTGTCCTAATAAGATTCCAACCCCTTGGTTCACTATATAAACAAAGGTCTACCCTCTCATAAGGGGAGGGATCTTCCATAGTCAATCTACGCTACCCAAAACCATCTATTTACTCCTAAGTTTTTGCTCCCAAGAACTCGACGCCTTTGTCGTAGTCTTAGCCTCCGACAAGACTCCTATTCTAGTGGATTGTCAGTGGCCTCAACCTCACGGGATCTGACCCTATTTCCATAATCGTAGATTTTTTACATCTACAATAAGTATTATATACCAATTCATCAAAAAATTAAAAGAAAAACCATAACATTCTCACTAACATTGCAAAATTTAAATAGTTAACACCAAAATTAACACAAATTCAACAGTGACCAACAATAAATTTTACTAGAATTAATTCTTGGCTTTAAGTAATGCAATCTTTTGGAAGGAGAATTGAGAAAAGAGAAATTTTTTCTCTTCAATTGCACTGCACGGCCAGGAATTAATTAGGATGTGTAAAACCTAATTTTACTTTATTTAAATAATAAAGCAAATATCCATTCCACCCCTCAAGTTTAGCATCAACTCAAACTTTAGGTAGAATTGCATATTAACCCAATTTAATTATTTAGTTTAAATATTAATATTAACTCTAATAATTAAATTTATAATTTTGCTAAATTACTCCAATAATGAAATTGGACATAGGCTACAACCTCAGTAAATTTAATTACATAGAAAAATTACCAATATGCCCATTCATCTAAAAGATGAATATTCCCTTCTAAAATGTCATCATCCTTAAACTATCTTCTAAGTGTGTGACCCTTGTTGGAGTAGGTGCCCTAGCGCCAACGGTTTAGCTCTTGTAAATTCATTTCAAATTAGTGAATAAAAGGCATCACTTATTTATGAGCATATATTGTAGCATCTATTTACTGTGCGTAAAGAAAATAGTATATGTCCTTAGAAAGGTTGGAACTAGTGACGAGGGAATTAACTATTATAAATCTTAATTGTGGAACCCTATGAGCACAAATGGTGGCCCTTCTTAGACCGTCCATAGTCATAGTATAAATCTGACCAAGGACACAAATTATATAGAGAGACTATCATTGCTTGAACGTATTGGGATTCATGCATTTTGGACATGGAAATGGTGTAACATGGATGAACAAGATGATGGATGCAAGGTAGAACACAAACATAACACATAAGCCAAAAACATTTCAAGGTAAGGATGGAATATTACCTACTCCTTTGCTATTCAACACTTGAATCTTCTTTCTTGGAGTCTTAGTTCTTCAAGTGAACTTGAAGAACCTCAAAATGTGATCCACACAAGTCAAGGAAGAGAGAGCCAAGAGAGTGAGAGAGAAAATGAGAGAGTGATTTTGTTTTAATTGATTCAATTCAATTAAAATGGTATAAAACTTAATTTATATACCATGGGCACAAAGTGTAATTTTAAATTGTTTTGGGAAGGCCTCAAACAATTTAAAATTAACTTGAGAATAAACATTTATGTCAAGTCCTTGGTTTTATGGTTAACTCATAATTAGACCAAATTTTAATTCCATTAAATATTCTAACCCCTTTAGAATAAAACCAATGCACTTTTGCCCCCATCATTGAATCCAATTCAATAATAATATTTAATAAATCTTTATTACCCTTGGTTAGTGCTAGCTATTCATGGATAATCATTTCTGACCAATACATTAATTCAAATGCAACTGTTTACGTCCGAACATCATTAATCTGATTAATGATATGTATTACTCTCTCTCCTTGAGCTTGGTTTTATGTGTGACTATTTTGGTTCACTGTGATCTAGCCGTGGGCCCAATATTTGATTTTGATATGTTTCATTATAATTCTTTATAATCAAAACTCCCACTGATTATGGTAGACGTCTAGCAATGTTTCATAACCCCTAAACCACAATGAAGTGTAAACTCCAATGAACCTATTCTGATCGTATGTACCATGTAGTCAAATCCCTTCGTTATCTAATCTTGATTAAGAATGGTTCATGGTATGTCAAATCCTTTAACTTAATCTTTAATTGAATTGTCAATCGATACAATGGAACTCGTCAACATGAAACTACTTTTCATCTGACATTCATTATACTTTGGCCAGAGATTTCCCTTTTCCAATGTTTATTGATATTCGGCTGGGAACTCGAGATTGGACTATTTTGAGTTAACGGATCCCATCTTGACCATCACTTGTCCTTGCACATGAATAACATATGACCAAACCTGCTTATTACACAAGACATGATTAGTCTCTTGCTTCTACATCATATGAACCATATGCATTTTATGTTGAATCCAACCATGATGTCTTAGGTCTAAGGATCAGTGGTACAATAGCACGATCCTATGATGCATCATTGACCACATTTATGTGATTCATCGTAATCAGTCGTATTTGATAAATAGTTCACTAACCGTTTATCCATGCTAATGCCTTAGTGACATACCTCTTATAATTACCCACACTAATACCATCACATGATATTCAATGGAGACATTCAACATGCCTACTATGCAATGTTATTACCCAATTAACATTACTTGTGTAGGGAATTCTTTGATGATTTGATCTTCTAAAGATCCGTGTCATCCGGACATTTCACATGCAATATTAAATATAATATAATATAAATGAAGCAAAAAATCAACATGTGAAATAAGAACACTTTCTTTTATTCATAATACATTTACAAGATATAATGTCCTGAAATCGACAACACGATAACACATTTCCCAGATTGTCCTTGGGCCAAAAAGGGTATTTCAGTAATTTGGGAGTCCAGGGGCATTTTCGTCATTATGTGCGAGAAGGGCACTTTGGTAATTTTGCTAAGGGGTTAAATTTTTTTACTAAAATTGGAATCATATTAATTTTAATTAATATGGAGAACATATATTTAATTTAATTTAATTAAATATATATTAAACCCATTTATTAAATATGATAAATATATATGGAATAAATAAATAGTAATATTTATTTAATTAGAATATGTATTTATATAGGAATTAAATAAATATGAATATTTATTTAATTAGGATTCATATTTAAGTGAGAATATCTTTAAGAGATATTCTAATCTCTTATATCATGGATTGCAATCCAATTCAGATAGGAATTAAAAGGATTGTAATCCAATCCAAATAGGAATTAAGGATTTACAATCCTTATTGGATTCTTATTTGGGATTGCCATAAAGTTAATATTTCAAATTGAATAGCAAAATTAACTCAGTTCATGCTAAACCCTAGCCACCATGTGAGTTTTTCTCACACTAATTTTGGCCACCTTCACTTAAGCCCTCCGATTGATCTAGCAGTCAATCCTAGGGTGATCTCAAGCCTAACTTCAGTGGATACCAATGGACTCAATCCTACATTGGATCAATAGCAAAGTACTTGTGAGTAGTACCTATGAACAGTACCCCCTACGAACAGTACCTATGAACGGTGTCAGTGAATAGGGCTAGTGAACAATACTGAAAGTTCTAGTCCAGAGAAGGAGCAGCCAACGAGAGTTATATCACATAATCTTGTATGGTTGTTTTAATTTATGTTGATTAATTTAGTCAAAATCGTGATCTTGGGTTATGGAATAGTGCCATAGCAAGAATTTTTTTTTTTTTTTTTTTTGTTATTCTGTGCTTGCCATGACATGGTTCCTACAAGTGCTATTAGAGCTTTGATTTGGCTATTAATTGCACATATGTGATTGGGTGCTAGATTGGCATGTGTAGGTTTTAGTTTTAATTTTAAACCTATTGTTTTTCATTTGATTTTGTTGATGGAGTTTCTTTGAAGATTGGTTGGATTAGGGTTTCGAAAACCCTAAAGATGGTGGCTGATTTTCGGGGCTACACATGGTAGTCCATGGTTGCTCGTTGGCGTGCGCAACCCCCTTCTCCATGGTTATGCATTGCCACGTGCAGCCATCCTAACCATGGCTGTGCATGGTTGTGCATAGCCACTTGATCAGGGCTATGCATGGGTGCGCATAACCTCGGGGCAACCCACCCTTAGCACCTCTCCTGCTGCATGTTGGTGCATGTGACACTCCCTCTTTCTACGCATTGTCATGCACAGTTGCTGCTGGTTAAGCGTCGCCGCATGCCACCAGGCTGCCCCAAGGGCCCTTGGTCATGCCTTTATGCACGAATGCCCCTCTTTCAAAGGTGTGTGCCTTACAGTGCATTGCCCCCTGGCACATGGTGCCTGCCACACGCAAGCGTGCAACATTAGCACTAACATACCTAGCCTCCCAAGACTTATGGGCCTTGCACTATGTGTTTGGGCCTAGTGAGAGTGGCTTGTTTTGGGCTACTAGGGTTTAATGGTTGTTTTCGTTGGTGAGGATAAACCCTACGGTCTTTCATGTGGGAATTAGAGGGTTGAAAATGACTTATCGCGTTGTCGCGGGATAAGGATATTTTAGGGAATGACATTTTGAACTTTTATGTTTAGCCATCACTAGAATAATAAGTTGTGGCTATTCTTGACTATTTAGTCCATTTTCAAACTAGAGAGGGACTAAACATAATTTACAAAGTTTAGGGACCAATAATAACTATGCAAAATTAAGGGGGTAAAGTAAAATTTACCCAACAATTCAAATATGGTAAATTTGAATTTATGCATTATATGATTGGTGTCTATTATGCATGGTGTTTTGTACTCGGCCATAGACCTTATGTTTTATTATTTTGAATTTGTTTGTTTTAAACAGGGTCTGCATGACCTACCTTACCTCCCATTCTTTAATGTAAATTCTCTTCTCATTTAAATCCCCTCTAATGTAACTCAATGTTTCTTTAAATTTATATGTAAAGTAGAATAGGCTTTGAAGATGAGGCAAAGGCGTGACGAATCCCAAAGATGTTTTATTCTTTGTAATAGAATAATAAACCTAGGGTGACCTATCAACTTCCTCTAAGCTCGAAGAAATTGGTGTTAGAATGGCCATGTACCAACGTGAGTTTATGGAGTATCTTATTTGTAGAAGCATGCTAAGGTTGAATGCCAAACAATAACATGCTAAATAAGATAATAAAATGGTGAGAACTTTAAAGCATGAACCCCTCATAAAAGATATTAAGTCAAAAATAAATCGAGCCTTCCATCCCATAGGATTAATCAAACCATTGTTCATCGTGGTCTCACTTGCCCCCGTAGGGAGCCATTTCTACCTTTGGGAGGTTAATCATCATTGGAGTTTTTCCTTAATGGTAATGGGAACTAGGCATATTTTGCTGGATTTGCCTTCGTGAAAGGTTGATAAGTATAACTAGAGGCATGGTAGAGTAATGCATATTTAAAATGCACGAGTGGGCATTGGTGTGCTATCGCAGGCAACCAAAATTAAAACCTAAAAACACATTCAGTAGTGGGAGTAGGGATCGTTCCCACGGAGAGTGTCTAGCCGGGTTTTATGGTACGTGAACAAGGATAGGGGGATTTGAGTAAAACAGAAACAATTTCAGGAAAAACAATTCAAATTAATCAATCAAAATAACAAACCTTGGTCCAAGTCAACATCCACCATCGGAATTTTACAACTGATCATCGATGAAAGTATATATAAATTCATACTTTGAGTATTCACCGTTAGAACTATTTTCCTATCTCTCCTTAGTTGTAGTTAATTAGAAAACAAGCGATCTAATTAATCTTACTACTAAACGACCCTAGACAAGCGCTAAAGGTTTAATCTAGTAGCAGTCTTAAGGGTTAGAGAAATCAATGAAGCTGAACAACACAAACACAAGCGGTTGTATTTAATTTAGTTGAATGTTCTTCTTAAGATTTAATAATTCCTGACGCAGCAAATTCTTAAACCTTAATTACTCACAAGTTAGAGGGATCAAACAATTACGGATTTGATATCTAACTTAGCAGTAGATTGCAACAAATAATAAACTAGTAGGCCTCTTAGTAATTAAATGAAACAATCATGAAAATAGGCATAGAAGAACATCCAATACTCAAAACATATATTGAACACTAAAAAAAACAGATTAGATCTCACAGTTTTATTGATTCCGAGGCCTCCGTTTCCTTCGACCAAGTTATAAAAGTTTTAGCCGCTCATGGCCATAATCAAAACTCAAAAGAGAAATTACAGAAGAGAAGAAGGAGAGGCGTGTGTGTTCTCCTCCCTTTAAAATATCCAATTCAAATCTTTTTAATTTACTAAATCTCCTAAAAATATTCTAATATCCTAAAATGACATTTATCCTAATCGGATTAATTGAAAATAAAATAAAGTCCTAATATAAAATAGGAAAGTGTTGTTTCCAGCTATAACTTGCGTGCACCAGGTCTTCAAAACTTCCAATAATAAACTACCTATTTGACTTGCATGACAATGCAGAATGTTCCAGAACGTCAGCAATGTAGGTGTGTCAACTTCAAGCCCGATTAGAACCTTGATGCAGCGAGTATCTCTCCAAACACAAAACATGAAAGTTTTAGATCTCTTTCTTCTAGTTCCATATCATTTTGAATCATCTCAATCGGAGCTTGGATGAGATAGTTATGCCCAGATTATGAAGCAATTTTGAAACTATCCGAATTCACCTAATTAGTTTCGTTTTGCATTTAATGCCTCCATTTGCATCCTAAATCAAAATAGAATAATAATGAGTAAATTTAGGCAAAAAATAAGTATAAAAGACTAGACATTAAGGGCGTAAATATGACATTTTGCATTCTCATCAAGCATGTAGTGTCCAAACTCACCGATCCGAAAGTTACACTTGAGGCCAATGGTTGGTGCCATTGGATTGTGTAATTGGTTTGTCTGCAATACTTACATTTGAGTTTAATAAGTTGGTGCTATTAAATGGTGTAAGCTAGAGCTTAAGGCCTACCTACTCATCCTACTTTGGTCTACTTGCCCCCGTGAGAGGTCAAATTAGGAATGATGGGATTTTGGCCCACTAGGAAGACCAACAGGCCTTCCTAAGTTTAATAGTGAGGGCTATTAACTTGAATGAAAATAGTGGGAGCATATTAATTGATAAAAAGTCTTATTAATTAATAAAAGAATATTAACTCTATAAAATTTGTACCTGTAGAAATCCATTTAGTGGGTTGATGCCCATAGTGATCGATCATCAAAAGGAAACAGGCTGGATGGTAGTAATTTTATAGACATGCATTGATTGTACTTGGAGTTTGAAAGAAAATTATACCATTGGGCAAGCTCTGCCTCAAGAGCAAGGTGATAACATCACCTAGGAACAGCAAGATGGATAAAGGTGCCAAAGTTGATCCTCATGTACCCAACATGATTGGGTATATCGATAGATTTGACATCACCTATTCCAATTCAAATGGGAATTAAAAGGATTGTGATCCAATCGTGCATATATAAAAGGTCATTGTGTTTTGATTTAATAGAGCAATTCTGATAAAGTTAATTTTTCAAATTGAATAGCAAAATTAACTCTCCCATTCACGCCAAACCCTAGCCACCTTGTGAGTTTTTCTCACACTAATTTTTGCCACCGTCACTTAAGCCCTCTGATTGATCTAGCTGTCAATCCTACAATGATCCCAAGCTTGCCTTTGTGTGGATACCAATGGACTCGATCCTATACTGCATCAATAGCGAAGTACTTGTGAACAGTACATTTGAATAGTACCTTATGAACAGTGCTGGTGAACCATATTGAAAGTTCTAATCCGGAGAAGGAGCCACCAGCGGGAGGTATATCACATAACCTTGTATGGTTGTTTTAATTTATGTTGATTAATTTAATCAAAATCGTGATCTTGGGTAATGGAATCATGCCATGGCAATAATTTTTTTTTTTTTTTTTTTTTTTTTTTTGCTTGCCACAACATGTTTCCCACAACCCCTAGGCTCCTTATCATATTGACAGTGAGTAGTATCGCGATTGATACTAATCAATCGTCTCACTACACATAGATCAAGATTGACCCCTATTAGGGCGTCATGGTCACTTGATAGATTCAAATTCAGCGAAATAGCTACCTATTAATGATATGGTTATCATACAATCAAATCTTTTCATCATACGTTATCTTATCAAGGCTGAGGTACAGAAATAGTGTCAACCTTAGATATCCTTGATATCTTTGTATTCAGTTACTAGACCAATGATAGAAATAAAAAGTTGGATTGAGCAACAACTCAAACCCACTATGACCACAGACTTAGTGTCATTGCCATTTATTGAATTTTGCAATTGTAACGACTCCATTCTACTCATATTCTTTGAAAAATATACATAGTAATAATACATGTAAGAAAGCATAAAAATTGGGCCCAAAATTTTCTTTTATTAAACATACACATTCTTTATACAAAAGTTTGTATCATATACAAAAACATCAATAACAGCGTGGATAGTGTAGCCATATCCCTTCGCTTGCCGACGCCCATCCGACTGTATCCTCACCTAGATCCTACAAAACATAGAAAAACAACGGGATGAGCACAACTAAGGCTCAATAAGTAAATCCTCTACTCATCTATTCCCGTAACTCTCTCTCTAATTCTTTCCTTACAATTCTCATTTACACTCTCTTTTATACTCTCTTTGTTTTCTCTTTCTCGTAACTCTTTTCTACTAACTCACTCTTAGTAAGTCATGACCTCATCTTACCGGATACACAGCCGGGACTCGTTCCCACTCTCCGTGACTTCTACTCATTCTAGCCGATCGGACTCAGTTATGCATGGATTCGGAACCTTTGGCCATGTGAGTGTATAGCTCTCTCTCGGGTATAGCCCTCATCCGCATGCACTCTCACGGGCTACACCACTTCTCTCTCTATGCTCATGCCGCTCTCTCAATGCAGCGTACATGCGGGAATACTCTACCCTCACTCACAGGTTCCCCATCACACAACCTACTCTATTCTCTTGTTTAGCACTACTTTTTCTTTGGTCTCTAGTGCTCATTCTCTCTATTCTTTGAGTAGCTCAAACTCAATTTCTCTACTCTTGCTCAAACTAACACTCATAGTGTAGCTTATACTCAAAAATCTCTACTCTCTCTCAAGCTATAACTCAATACACAATTAAGGCATATGGATGGTTTATGCTCAATAATGAAATTAAGAAATGTCAATATGCAATGTAGCAAGAATTAAGGTTCACAATTCATGCTCATACTTCTCTTAGATATTTCATCAAACAATTCATGTGCATGCAAAATCTCAACTATAATTACTACTCTACTACATTCTCTAGCCATCCAAATTGGGAGAAAACTCCCTCAAATAACTAGAAACCCTAACAAAGAAACATTTCCAAATAGGTTTACAACAAACTCCCTCCAACTTCTTCTATCAACCCAACTCAACATCATAGAAGTTCAACACTTCTCATACTCAACATAATCAATAAGAAATAATTACTAATCTTATCTCATCTCATCTTAACAACATTACACATACACAATCTCTACTCAAATGAATTCCTACACCTCAACTTAAATTGGATTTACTTACCTTGTGCAAAAGTGACTTCTCTAGCACTTTTCCTTTCCCTTGTTGTCTTGTCTTCTCTCTATAACTCAAAACAACAACAACAACAACAATAACCAAATAAGACTTCAATACAACCTTAGCAAAACTCACATCTAAAGCAAGAATCCTTACCTTAGGATGCTTTAGATGAAATCTCTACTCAAAATTACTCAAAAGCTCTCTTAAATCCCTTAGAAAACTTGGAATAATTGAAAGAAAAAATTGAAAGAGAGTAGAGAAGGAGAATGGCAGTGGAAATGGATGAAATGAGGGTTTATTACACTTAACCCTTTTTAGCTCATGAGAAAATCATCACTTCCCAACTTTGCCCTTGCTCTTTCTTGAAAATTCCATCTATATCCTTTGATTTATTACACTTACACCCCCATACTGACCTATTCTCCATGTAATTTCCTTACATTTCACTCCCCACTTTTCCTGCTAATTAGGGGTAGAATGGTCATTTAAGCCTTATGGAGAAATATCTAGAAACTTCATTAAACTTGTCAACTGTCCCTTCGCCACGGCGACGAAACTTTCGTCGCCTCGGCGAAAAAATACAGAGTCGACACCGCCTTACTCAAAGCCGCGGCGAAGACTGGAAAACAAAAATTTCCTCAACTTTCAACCAATTTCAAGGCAAACACTCAACCAACTCAATATACAAACTCAATTAAAGCTAAATCAATAAACATTTAAGCAAAACAGCAAATCTTAAGTACGTACCTCAAGTGGGGCGTTACAGCAATGAAATAACTTCTCCCTACCCAGGAGTGATGAATCCTTTGTCAATCTACCATAGTTTTGATACACACCTTGATGTAGCCAATCACTACCATTCTGATATCTCTGAATAGAACTACATTGGGCTAGTGTCAAAGTACACCAATCGATGCACAAGGCGCTCTAATGATCTCAAGTATAAGGATCACATGCACCACCATTCGTTAGAGGATTTATTCCATAGACACTAGGGTTACAATCCATATGGAATCCTTAGGTGGGTCTGTCCAGTGAACTTGCCTACAGCAAGCACCTATGTGTTGCACCAGTTTGTCAGCAAATAACCTTGATAAGTGAGATCAGTCACTGCCTTTCGATATGGTCATTCAACACTATGATACCCTTACCGTATTATCTGTGTCCTTGGTAAGAATAATACTAGGGCTATGGAAATTTCTAGAATGCCCACCATATGTGATCATAGGGTTCTCATTATCAAGATTTGAAAGACTTGATACCCTCATCATGGTTCTACCATCCTAAGGACATATATCAATACACACAATTATGATTTACACAATATAGAAGAATATGTCTTTTATTGATAAATAAATATTATTACAAAGAGTGAATTCTACAATAATTGATTGGCTCTAGGGCACCTACTCTAACACATAAATGGATCTCTTCAACTTACATACCTTTTCTGCTTGTCCATCAAAAACGAAACCTTTAGGTTATGTCATGTAGACGTCTTTTTCAAGATTTTCATTCAGGAAAACAATTTTGACATCCATCTACTAAATCTTATAATTGTGGTATGTAGCAATCGCTAGCATAACCCTAATGGACTTCAACATTGCTACTGGTCATAGTCAATCCCATGCTTTTGTTTGAAACCTTTTGCAACCAGTTGTGCTTCATAGGTTTGCACATACCCATCCATGTCAGTCTTATTCTTAAAGACCTATTTACAGTCTATGGGTTTGACCCCTTCGTGTGGATCCACCAGATCCCATACTTGGTTCTGGTACATGGAGTCCATTTCAGATTTCATAGTTTTTAGCCATTTTGCGAAATTTGGATCCGAGAAGGCATCGTTGTAGGTTTTGGGCTCATCATCTTGATAGACCAATATGTCACCTTCTTGAGTCATGAGAAAACCATATCTCTCGGCTCATGACATATTCTCCCAAACCTATGAGGACCTTGTATTGGTCGTTCACTTTGTTACACTCTCTGTGGAGTGACCTCCTCATGATGCTCAACCATTTTCGTTGGCCCGTCATCCTGTCTGTTGTTTGATGCATCTTGTGGATCTAGAACTTCATCGAGTTCTACATTTATAACACCATCTTCTTTTAGAAGGAAAACTTTCTACTCAACTAAATTATAGAAATAGTATCCTCTTGTCTTTTTAGTATACTCCACAAAGGTACATTTTTATGACTTTGAGCAAGCTTGTTCGAAGTCAATTTCTTGACATAAGCATCACAACCCCAAACTCTTATATGAGACATAAGGGTTTTCACCTGTTCCACAGTTTATATGGTGTCGTATTTACTGATTTTGACGGTACATGATTCAGTGTATAAGTCAAAGCCTCTAGGGCATAACCCTAGAATAATGTGGGTAAATCTATGAAACTCCTTATGGATGAACCATATCAAACAAGGTTCGATTCCTCCTTTCAAACACTTTATTGTGTTGCGGTGTATAAAAAAGTATGAGTTGAGATATTATCCCACATTCCTTAAGGTATGCATCAAACTCTAAGCTCAAGTATTCTCCTCCTCTATCAAATCTTATAACCTTGATGTTCTTTCTCAGTTGATTCTATACTTCGTTCTTAAATTTTTTGAACTTGTCAAAGGATTCAGATTTATGTCTCATTAAGTAGAAATATAAAAATCTACTGAGGTCATCAGTAAAAGTGATGAAGTAAGAATATCCACCTCTCGCTTGTACTGTTAGAGGTCCACATACATCACTATGGAAGATGCCTAATAGTTCCTTTTCCCTTTCATCATGTCTAGTGAAAGGTGACTTGGTCATGTTGCCTATTAGGCATGACTTGCATACCTTATAAGACTTCAAGTCAAATGGGTCCAAAACTCCGTCCTTGTGAAGTTTTGCTATGCGAGTCTAGTTTACATGACCAAGCCTACAATGCCAAAGGCACATTTGATTAAAGCCATCAACTTTGGCTTTCTTATTCTCAATCATAAACATACCTGATGAAGAAGATGCATTCTTCTTATTGCTTGCTAGGAAGGCCTTGTAATGTTTCTTCTAATGGCCAGGCTTACCACAATAGAAGAAAACTACCATCCATTGTCACATACAAACTTAAGAGTATCCTAAGGTTTGGACTTGAACTTGGGTTTGGTGTTAGCCTCACCCTTACTTTTATCCGCCTTTCTATCAACATTAGGAACTACTATCACTACTGGCTTCGACCTTTTGCTCAACAATCCCTAAAAGAGCTCACGGAGGGACCTCTCATTCATGCTCATGTTATATATGAATTGAGAATTAGGTAAGGACTAAGTTGATTGCCAAGTCAATATCTAAACCAGAACCCAAAGTCTCAAATCTCTTTATATACCCAATCATGTTGAGTACATGAAGACCAACTTTGGCACCTTTATCCATCTTCCTATTCCTAGATGATGTCATCACCATGCTCTTTGAGGTAAAGCTTGCCCAATGGTATAATTTTCTTTCAGATGCCTAGTACAATCCAAAGATATCAATACGTGTCCATAAAATTATTATCATCCAACTTGTTTCCTTTTGATGATTGATCGCTATGGGTGTCAACCCATTCATGGATTCTACAAGTACAAATTTTAAACAAAGTTAATATCTTTATTAATTAATAAGGCCTTTTATTAATTAATTTACTTCCATTCTTTTACTTAAGCTAATAGTCCTCACCATCAAACTCAGGAAGGCATGTTGATATTCCTAGTAGACCGAAATCCTATCATTCCTAATTTGACCTCTCACGGGGGTAAGTTGATCAAAGTAAAATGAATAGGTAGGCCACAAACTTTAATTTACACAGTGTAACTTTCAGATTGATGAGTTTGAACACTACATGCCTATTCGTGCATTTTTAATTTGTACTACTCTACCATGCCTCTAGTGTATTTATCAACCCTTCAAGGAGGCGAATCCAGCAAAATACATCTAGTTAAGTCATAACCCATGACCATTAAGGAAAAACTTCAATGATGATTAACCTCCTAAACGTAGAAGTGGCTCTTCACAGGGGCGAATGAGACCACGACAAATGATGGTTTGATTAATCCCATGGTGATGGAAGGCTCATTTTAATGTTGACTTAGTATCATTATGAGGGGTTTTTGCTTTAATTAATCTAACAAATTTTATATTATTTAGCATGTTATAGTCTTGGCATTCAACCTTAGCATGCTTATACAATAAGACAAAAAAAACGTGTTGGTACATGGCTAATCTAAAACCAATTTCCTCGAGCTTTGTGGAATTTGGTAGGTCCCCCTAGGTTCATACATTCTATTACAAAAATGTAAAATCTTCAAGATGTCTTCACACCTTTGCCTCGTCTTCAACACCTATTCTACTTTACATTGAATATAAAGAAACCTCGAGTTACATTCGAGGGGATTTAGATGAGAAGAGAATTACATTGAGAGTTTTGGAGAGAGGCAGGACACACAGGTTCTATTTTATAAAAATTACAACATCCATAAAACATAATAAATCCTAAGGTCGATGGCCAAGTACCAAACACCATGCATTATCAACACTAATAAGATATAACATATATTCAAATTTACCAAATTTCAATTTATTGGGTAAATTACTTTATCCCCTTCTTGCAAAATTTGAGTATAGTCCCTGCCCAATTTGAAAACAAATTAAACAGTCTAGAATAGCGTCAACTTATTCTATTCCTAATGTTGGCAAAAACATTCAGAACGCCACCTTAAAATCCCTAAAACGCCCTCCCTTTCACCTTTTAATTCACACACGAAAGCTCACAGGATTCTCTCTTTGATGGGACATTGGTAGCGATGACTACCAATATCGTAGCAGCCCAAAAATTGAGCCACTCCCATTAGGCTCGCGCATGTAATGGGAAGCCCAAAAATTATTGGGCGGCTACACATGTTAGTGCACAGCCTTGGCCTATACTGGTAGGACAGTGTCGTATGCTTGCGCTCACAGCAGACATTAGGCGTCTTGGACAGGTGCCTAAAATAGGCATTTAGATAGGGCTATGCACGGTGAAACGCTTACCCTATGTTGTGGCCAGCCGTGCGTTAATGCACGACCAAGGGCTTGGAAGATGTAGCCTAGATAGTTTGTTGTGCGTGCTAGCATACAACTTGCATGGGGGTTGTGCGTGGTTCAATGGTTGTGCATAGCCCAGATAAAAGGGGGTTGTGTGCAGAAACGTACAGCCAGGGATTGTGGCTATGCGTTCAGGGACAGCGGCTGTATGCAGAAAGGCGCAGCTAGGGAAAAACCACTAGATTTTTAGGGTCTTTGGAACCCTAATTTACAACCAATTTTACAATAACTCATTCAACAAAATTAAATAAAATTATACCAGGTGTAAAGAAATCAAATTAAACCCTAATCATTGCATACTAGCACACACCAAAATATACAAGTTGTAGTTATCAAACCTAAGATCTGATACCATTTTTATGGATTTCTATCGCAACAATTGTGGAATCACAAAAAAATTTTCTACAATAGAGTCTCGTAACCAAAGATCACGATTCAATAAATATACCCACAATATAATTAAACCATACAAGGTTAGATTTTATACCTTCATTGGCGTCTCTTTCTCTAGATGTCTCCAAGGTATTGCTATCAACCCAAAGTAGGATCGAGCATGACGGTATCCACACAAATGTAGGTTGTGATCACTCTTGGATTGTTTGCTAGATCAAGCTAAGAGCTTAAGAGGAGTGGCGGATTTGAGAGAAAATTCTTTCTAGGGTTGCGGCTAGGGTTTTGTGTTTGGGAGGTTTAGTTTAAAAATTAAACTAAAACTTTGCTCTCAAAAGTTGTAAAATCAACTAATCAAAAATCAAAACCCAAGTCCCCTTTTATAGTTGATAATCCGCAGATTATACAGTTTTCATTAGTCTTTTTATTCGGATTTCAGGTACTTTTTGGTGCATTTTGACCTGAATTGTTGTTTAATTCTTTACATGTTGTGTTTCAAGTTAAAATAGACATTTTGAGCAAATAAGGACAAAATTGAAAGTTTTGACTCAGAAGTTAGTGGATCTCAGAAGTTAGAAGAGTTCTGAAGTAGGACAAAGCACGATGAGGCTTGTTCCAAAGGGAGAGCACCGAGAATCGAAGAAGAAAGCGAAAGAAGCAAGCAGAGTGGCAGTTCTATAAATTCATAACCTTTCAAGTAGCTTCGCCCCGGCGAAGAATTATCCTTCGCCACGGCAAAGTACGGCAGACACAAACAAGTCTGAGGCTTTCTTCGCCGCGGCGACAGTCGTAATTTTTAGTTTTGTAAAACGCACAATTTTACGTTGTGCGTGTTTTTCTTAGAAATTTAGGGCGAGGTATAAAAGAAAAACTTAACCTTTTTGCCCAGTGGTCGTGTAAGAAGTAGGGTTAGCAACTTTTACATTATTTTTGGATTAAGCTTAGAGATTTTTAGCAATTGAAAGGGTGAAGATCTGATTTTGAAACAAAGGATTCATCAATTGGGGAGATTTCTTGTCCTCTCTCTTACTTTTCATTATGTTGAACTTGATTATTTTCGTTTTTCTTAATTGTAGTGTTAATTTAGCTATGAACTAACCCATTTTCGGTTAGGGTTTTGGATTGTAATTCGGATTTCTAATGGGTTAATTATTGATCATGTTATATTCATAGACTATGTTTTGATTGTGTGTTTGCTCTGAATTTAATGCTTTATGTGATGAACATGATGAGATTGAGAAATGAATCATGTTAGCTTCTTGGGTAATCACCATTATAGTATTGGATGCTAGAGATAGATTTAAGAATTAATGAAATCATTGTAGGATTCTTATGCTTAATGAGTTTGGAATTGTTAACCTTCAAATTGTTGGGTGCAGAAGATTAAAAAGGAAGAATAGGAAAACATAGCCTGAGAAGGTATGTTTAACACCTTAGTGAGTTCGATTTACAATCAATGCATATGAATATGAATGTAGTGTAATTTTTAGGTTTAACCCATAAAATCCGAATGAAGTCAAAACCCTACCCGTTTTACTTGAATTGTTTTCTGAGTTTTCATCTTGCAATTTTTAGTTGAATTTTAGTTTAAAAGTTATTGTTCGGATTAGTTATAATTAGCTCCCATCAATCCAAAGATTTCGATTGCTCCAACTGAGAACAGTAGAATACTTAGTGGTTAGCTAACAGTCCTCGTGGGAACGATCTCTACTCATCATTATATTACTGGTGCGATTAGTATACTTGCTACATATTGCATGTTGTAGGAAACACGCATCAATAGTGCAATCCATAGTAGGAATTTAATTATGATTGTGCATCTCCAAATTCCTTTTCAATTTGGATTGCAACTCTAAAAGGATTTGGAATATCTCTAAACGATATTCTCTTATTAAATATGTTTCCCAATTAAATATATATACCTATATAAATACATATTCCTAATTAAATAAACATTACTATTTATTTAATCCATATATATTTATATATACATATTTAATTAATGGGTTTTAATATATTTAATTAAATTAAATATATTCCTCCATATTAATTAATATTGATATGATTCCAATTTTTCTAAAATTCCTTCAATATAAAATATTGAATATTGGTGTCAACCCTAGCAAAATTAGCCAAATAACTTTCCGCCCAAAAGGACGAAAATACCATTTTCCTCCCAAATTATGGAAATACACTTTTTGCCCAAGGGACGAAAATGCCCTTCCAATCTGTTGTCTCTCTTAACTACCTTTTATGTGTGTGACTCGAAGGCTCTTTATTTTGTTAGCAGTGTCCCGATACCTAATTAAGCATCAACCAATTAGTGTTTCGTACACCAATCAAGATTAGCCTCTAGCAAGGCATTATCATTACCTAGCAAATAAAGAATCAGCGATTAGGCTTACCTTTTCTATAGTATGGTTACCACGCAATTCAATCTATTCATCATCTTATATCTTATCAAGGTTTGAAGTACAGAAATAGTGTCTACTTCAAAGTATTAACCTTGGCATGTTTATATATGGTTGTCGAATCTACGACTATACAAAATTAGATTCGAGCCCCAACTCAATTCCACTGTGGCCACAAATTTGCGATCATAGTTCTTAACCAAATATCTCGTCGAGATAAGATCTCCTATAACAAGGAGTGATGAGTCATTTGTTAATCCACCATAGTCATAATGTACTTATCGATGTAACCAATCATCACTATTCTGGTAATCTCTAAGAAAGACGACATTAGGCTAGTGTCAAATCACATCGATATTTACACATGGTGCTCTAGTGATCTCAAGTCGAAGGATCACATGAACCACCATCTGTAAGAGGATATATTCCATAGACACTAGGTTTACCATCTTGTATGAAATCTTTTGATGGGTCAGTCTAGTGGACTTGCACAAGCAAGCACCTATGCGTTGCACCAGGTTGATGCCCACAACGTTGACATCTGAGATCTATCACTACCTTTCGGTAAGATCGTTCAACGTGATGATAGTGTTTTCATATAATCTGTGTCCTAGGTCAAAGTTATACTATTACTGCGGACAATTTTGGAATGGCCACCCTATGTACTCATAGGGTTCTCATATTAAGATTTATAACACTTAATTCCCTTGTCACAGGTTTCAACATTTCTAAGGACATATACTGTTTTCTTTATATGCAATAAATAGATGCTTGTAAATAAGCAATGCCTTTATTCATTATAAATAATGTTTACAAGAGACAAATTATTGGCTCTAGTGCACCTACTCTAACAAGTTCCATAATGAATATCATTCAAACTAAAAGACATTGATCCATTAGCAATCTCAAAATTATATCCATAATCATCCAAAGTGGACACAAAAATAATATTCTTTGAAACAGTAGGAACATAATAACAGTTCTCTAGTTCTATGATAAGGCCCGAAGGCATTGATAAATAATAAACTCCTATGGCTAATGCAGCAACTCTCACTCAATCTCTAACGCGTAAGTCTGTCTCCCCTCAGCCGAGCACTCTACTCTGTCGTAGCCCCTACACATTGGTACAAATGTGAGAACCACATTCAATGTTAATGACCTAAGATGTTACAGGAGAAAAATTTATCTCAATCATAAACATACCTAATAAAGAAGATGCATTCTTCTTCTTGCATGCTAGGAAGGTCTTGCAATGTTTCCTTTAGTGGCTAGGATTCCCACAGTGAGGACAAACGTCCTTCCTGTCTACAATAATTCCTTCCAATGACTCTTGGGCCTTTTCATTTACACTTGAGTTTGCTTCAACTAACGTCAATGCCTTAGACATATTCATGCCTAGCTCAGTAGCCTCCAACATATCTAGAACCTCAGGAAGGGTGTTCTTCTCATTGTTCTTGACAAAGTCATAGACAAAGTAAGAATAAGAATCTGGCAAGGACTATGATATTAGGTCTATTGCTAAACCTTCATTAAGTCCACATCCCAAAATCTCAAGCATGTTCATATACTTTGTTAACTTGAGTATATGAGAGCCAATTTTGGTACCCTCATCCATCTCGCATCTTAATAGTGACTACAACACCTTATACTTTTCCTTATTCTGAAGAGTATATATTATGGTAGGTAAGTCCATATTTCCATACTGCATTTGTAATAATGGTGTCGTTGATGCTAACACGATATACCTCGTAAGTTTGACGTTAGAATCATGTGTACGTTTCATAAAAACATACCCAGTCTGTTGGGTGGAACTATTAACAGGCTCTGGTGACAAAGCCTCTTCGATAGTGTATAATCCGTTATTAGTCTTGGTAGTTCTATACCAGTCTACAAAACTTTCACCATCAAACTTGTTTCTTAGTTCGATGATTGATTGCAGTGATGACGTGTTCATTTTAGGATCTACAAGTGCAAAAATAAATAGAATTAAAACATGTTCAATTATTTAATAAGGTCTTTTAATTAAATAATTACTCCCACTATATTACTCAAGTCTTGATAGCCCTCACTATCAAACTCGGGATGGCCCGTTACCTAGTAGGCTGAGATCCCATTAATTCCATTCTAAACCTTTGTTGTGGCAAACAAAACCGGAATGGGTTAATTAGGTAGGCCAAGAAACTCAATCTTATACCAGCTAATGGCACCAACCATTAATCGTCAAATATAAATTGAGCCAACAAACCAATTACACATCTGATGGCACCAACCATCATCCTCAAGTGTAACTCTCAGGTAAATAGAGTGGACACTACATGCCCCATGTATACTTTGGTAAATATACTTCTCTATTATGCCTCTAGTTTACTTATCATCCATCATTGTGGTGAACAAGCAAAGCACACTCAGTTAAGTCAGACCCATCACCATTAAGGAAAAACTCCAATGACCTTCTAACCTCCCATTGGTAGAAGCATACCTTTCGCTGTGGCAAACAAGGTAACGATGAATAGTGGTTTGATCAAATTCATGGTGATGGAAGGCTTTAGGTTTCTTTGTTTGACTTAATATCTTTTACAATGGTTTTGCTATTATGTCTCATCAGACATTGTTGTTTTGACATGCTTTCCAAATGTAAAAACATCTAGCATGCATTCTACAACAATCATAAATACGTGCCAATACATGGCCCATCTAAAATCGATCTTCCCAAGCCAAGGGGAATCGGTTGGTCAACCTAAGGATCCTGTTAAAACAAATCTTTGGGAATGGCTTCACTTCTTATTCTCAATTTTCTTTACATCATAAATACAATTACAAAAGATAGACACCTCAATTTACATTTGAGGGGAATTAGATGAGAAAAGAAATTACAAAGAGATTATTAGAAGAAGGCAGGACACACAGGTCTTATTTAATAAAATGAAATGTTACAACCATTCATTCCCAAAAATTGAAAAAATCCCACAGGTCTTAGGCTCATGTATCGACACCATATAATCTCAAACATCATGGCATTGCATATTAGAAATCAAAATAAGAAAAAACTGACGTTTGATTGGTATTTGGTAAATTATGATTACCCTTTGAATAATGTTAGAATCTCAAATTGGTCCCTACACTTGCAAACTTTGTAATTTAGTCCCTACCAGTTCAAACAAAACTAAATAGTTAAGAATAGCACTGACTGTTTTGTTTTTTATGGCTTGGCAAAATGCCAACTCTATAGTTCCCAAAAGACCCTTCTCCCGTAACAACGTGACCCTACCAATTCCACACGAAAGCTTGCGAGAAAAAGCCTATCGAACGGGCTGCTGCTGGCAACAACCGACAACCACCCGATAGCCTAAAAACAAGCTTCTATGTGCAGATTGTCACAATAGTGCACAACCTTGGCTTCTCATGAGCAGGACATGGATAGGGTCGCGTGCACCATCGCTGTGCAAAAATGCATGCGACAAAGCTGGAATAGTCGTGTGTAAGCGCGCATGACACCTAACACAACCACACGCAAACGTGCATGACATCAGGCCCAACTGCATAAGCGATCATGTACAAGGCAGAATCAATACGTGCCCAGATGCATGATCGCTTACGTGATTTACTTTCTCACTTAAGCGATTGTTTGCTTTTACCCTTGGTCGCTTAAGTGATTTGGGATCACTTAAGTAATCAAGTCCAAGACAGAATCAAGATTTGCCCAGATACACGATCGCTTAAGCAATTTATGGTCTCGCTTAAGTAATTATTTGCTTTTACCCTTGGTCACTTAAGTGATTTGGGATCGCTTAAGCGATCAAGTCTGAGGCAGAATCAAGATCTAACCAGATGCATGATCACTTAAGCGATTTAAGGTCTCTCTTAAGCGATTCTTCGCTTTTACCCTTGGTCACTTAAGTGATTCTTCATTTGTCTTCTTATCTAGCCGATGTCTTGATATTGTGCACGTTTAAGTGAGAAATTATATTCCGTATTGTGGCTAAGCTTTATATTCAATCATAACCATCCATATTTGTGAAATGAGGTACGTTTCTACTAACATGCCACACTCGTGACTAATTCAGTAAATTGATTGATCGATTTGATTGTCTTGATACGATAATAATGTTGATAATATTTATTTTGTTTGTCTTGCTTCTTTGGGCAGCTATCAGTGTTGTTCAGAGGTAAATGCAAAATTTTACTAACTTAAACCCTTTTTAAAATTGATGAAAATAAAAATAATTAATTTGATTTAATACGTTATAAAGGATGATTATTCAAGGTAACAATACAATTTAAAACATAAAAAATTGAAAACAATAACTCTTCAACGGTTGGCCTTGGAAACTCTCTCGATTTCATCCTTCAAAGTCGTCTTGCTACCTTGGTTTGTCAACTCAAGCATATAACGACACGCTTCTAATACTACGTACCTGTGCTCAAGCATATAACGACAAGCTTCTAATACAAAATCTTATGTATGTTGTCTCCCTTTCCAACATTTCTAGTAACTAACAACACATCCCAACTCTGTACACACAAGTCTCTAAATATCTTTAGGAGATGGACCTTTCCCTTCAACGAACTGACTTTTGAAAAATTGTCCAATAACATCAGTAGAGGCTTGTTGATGCTCACCTGAAATATGTCCCAAACCACATGTGTGCTCATGGGTATATGTGCTAACAATAAATTTTTCGGACTCCACCAACCTTCTACAATAAACCCACCACATGCATGTTCTGTCATGACATACAACTCTCACAACCGATGAATTAGACTTTTTGGTGATGAACTCAAAATTACCTCTCACAGCAACAAGTTTTAGCTTTCTCACCACTTCCCCTTTGTTGTCAAATAAATACCCTATGCGCAACTCTGATCCATCCATAAAAACATGAGCTGGTTCACTATTACCTACAATTGCCCCCTCTAAACCTGTATAAAGGACCATAGTGTTCTTTCCCTCACAAACTAAACCTTCTACATAACCTGTATTCAAAGGAATCTCTACATCTGTGGGAACATGTACGAGGTCCTCCTCCTTAACATTTTCATTCTACCGCACATGACCAACCTCTTCTACAGTGTCCTTCTCACCACCCAAATCACCGCCCACTATTGATTTTTCAACAAAGAAATCAATGCCCTCATAGTTCAAATTAAAACTAATATTCTCTCTGCCAACTTTCTCGCTATCCCCTTCCTTTGAACCAACTTCCAATGGTTTATCTACAAAAAAAACCCTTTAAAATCAGCCTTGAACCATTATCGCCCACATCAATCATATATAACCTCACACCTTCATCCGACTTTAATATAGTAGAAGGTACCTTATAATGTTCAGAAACTCTGCTTAAAACATACTTCACAACTATATCACTACGTGAGCAACTCAAATCACCTCTTCTAATTATTTCATCAATCAACTCATCAAAACTAACCTCTATGCTCACAGTAATTGGTATAACTTCTTTGCTCTTCCCATTCCACTTCCAGCAACTTTCTTCCTCCACCTACTCACCAAAATATTCAACACCCAAAACAACTTGTCTCATGTCTAATAATAGCCAAGTACCTATAATGCAAGAAAAAAAATTATTAACTGATGTATTAAGGGTTAAAAGATTTTAAAAAGCATCTACATAGTCACTTGAGTGATCTGGTGTATTGATTAAGCAATCTGGCATATTTCTTACTGGATCGCTTAAGTGATATAATGGATCGCTTAAACAATCTAGTATAAATAAGCCTGATTGCTTAAGCGATCCATCATATCTAGAACACATTTTCAGTCATCTCCACCTACAATCGGTGCTACCACCCCAACTACCTACAATGCAGGAAAATATTCAACAAATTTCACTCCTTTCAACTTGCATTACATCAAACACAACCCAACAACCTAAACAACTAAATCAAAATCATAACCCAAACTCAATCCATCATTAAATCTTTGTAAATCGAAATATAAAATGGAAAAGGGAGATACACATACTTGGATGAAATGTCAGGAGGAGGAGGAAAAGGAGGATCGATGGCAGAGAAGATGTTAATGGCGGAGGAAGAAGATAGTGTTAATGGCGGGAAGAATAAGATGTACAGGAAGAATAAGATGTAGATGCAGAAGAAGAAGAAGAAGACGTAGACGAAGCTTAGAAGAAACAACAACCAGGGGAGGGATGCGTTAATGGCAGGAGGAAGAAGAAGAAGGTGTTTGGGTTTGTTTGTAAGAATTTCGGCTCTTTGGGGACATATTGTAATTTTCAAAAGATTACACAATACTTTATTAGTCCTAATTAACCACTAATCATGTTTAATTAACTTTAATCAATAATAAGGCTATTTACTTAACACTTTCAAACTACAAGGCCTTTTAATAAAATGTCCCGTGGGGATGAGGGAAGGTAAGTAGCAAGCAAGAAAGAAAATTGGGGGTTGGAGTTTTTGGGGTGGGGAAAAAATATAAAAGGGGCTGGGCAATTTTTTCTATTTATTTTTTTTCTTAATTATATTTTATACATTTTTTCTTTTTTTTTTTTTAAAAAAAAAACTTAATTTTTTCTTTTATTTAATAGACTAATTATTAACAAAAATAAAAATGTTTATCTCTGATATATAAAATATATATTATTATTCATCATATCAAACACAAATTAAATTATTCTACCCTTCATAATTTTTATAGATTTAACGACCCAAACTTTTCAACTAAGCTTTTTTTCAGGTTTTTATATCTGTTTAATTAATCAATTACTTAAGTGAGCGACCTAAGAAGAAGAAATTCCCACATACACGCCGCCTTAAGTAAGCGGCCTAAGAAGAAGAAGAAGGATTTGTACGGCCCGCAAGAGTGTATGTGGATGAGGGCTGTACCAAAAAGAAGTTCCTACATGCACGCCACCTTAATTGAGTGGCCTAAGAAGAAGAAGAATTTGTACGGCCCACAAGAGTGTATGTAGGTGAGGACTGTACTCACTCACTCACACAGCCAAGGTTCCGAATTCATGCATCAACCGAGTCCGATCGACAAAGAATAAGAAAGAATAAGAAAGAATGAGAAAGAAGAAGAAAGAATAAAAATAAGAATAAAAATGAGAAAGAATGAGAAAGCATGAGAAAGCAAGAAAAGAAAAGAAAGAAAAGAAAAGAGAGAGCAAGAAAGAAAGAAAAGAAACAAAAAGAAAGAAAAGCAGTGATTACATACTATAATTTCTTAGTATACTAGTCAAGAAAGAAGAAAGAAAAGAAACAAAAAGAAAGAAAAGCAGTGATTACATACTATAATTTCTTAGTATACTAGTCAAGAAAGAAGTTATTACATTTTTGGTATCAGAGCAAGATTTTGGGATTTGACAGTATGCCACTCTCGCCGCCACGACGTTCCATAGCCGATCGTTGTAAGTTAATTCTTTCCTTACTTAAAGTGTTATTTGAGTTGATTAAGTGTGGTTGTCTTGTAGATGAGGCGTAGAACTTGAGCAAGTAGTAAGAAGACAATGAGTGCAGGGGAACCTTCTAACCCACCAGACCCTACTCCCCCTACTCTTGATGAAGCTAGAATTCAGGGTATTATATAGCAAGTATTAGTAGAAAGCCAGGGGATAGTTGAATCAAAAAGAATTGAAACCCCCGTTCAACTACCGACCACCCTGGAAGAAAGAGAAAGGCCGATACCTTCGACAGTACAAAATCCGATTGAGCCGATATATGGGCTCCCAAGTTAGCACCAGCCATCAGAATTTAGAGGTACAACAGACCCATTAGTAGCAGAAGAATGGTTTAGGTCCGTGGAATGCACGACGGCATTGTTTTCTATGACTTGTTTCGAGGTGATACTCGAATCTGGTGGGAATTGATGGAGGATACTCATGATATATTTGTGATGACTTGGAGAGAGTTCAGAAGATTGTTTGAGGTTAAGTATAGAACAGTTGACCGGGTTCATGAGAAGATTCAAGAGTTTATTAGTTTGAAGCAAGGGTCGAGTACAATGAAAGAGTATTCGGTGAAATTTAATTCCCTTGCACGGTTTGTGTAATACTTTCTTTCTAGCTAGTATACTCATAAAATAATCAATAAAACTCATTAAAAATATATATAAGAAAATACACATATAAACGAGTAATAAAGTATGGGCCCATATTTAATTTTTCTGTATATACAAATATACTCAAAATAGCAACTTGACAGTGTAGCCCAATCCATTCCACTGCGTGACATTTCGAGTGACCGCAACTCACCTATTACCTGCAAAAACATTGAAAACAACAAAGTGAGCACTAATTGCTCAGTAATTAAACCCGCTATGCTACCCTTCTCTCTCTGTTGATTAAATCCTGAATTTTCTTTCCTTACAACTCATTTCCCGAGTATTCTTTATTCTTTCTCTGTTCTTCTCTTTGTTCTTTCTCATCCTTTCTCTGTTTGCTCACTGTTTTTCTCTGAATTTTCTAATTTTTTTACTACTCACGATAATGAGCATGGTATTATGCATATTTATGATGCAAATGCACAAATGCATAGATTATTCATTTTCTTTTCTATTTTTCTTATTCTATTTTCTGTTTCTTATTCTTTATTTCTTTCTTTCTTTTCTAGTCTTTCTTTCTATTCTGTCTTTCTTTCTGTTCTTTCTTTCTTTTCTATTCTTTCTTTCTTTCTTTCTATTCTTTCTTTTCTTGTCGATCAGACTCGGTTGAGGCATGGATTTGGAGCCTTGGCCGTGTGAGTGGATTCTCTAATTCTGAGTATAGTCCTCATCCACACACACTTCTAACGGACTATACAATTCTTCTTTCTAAATTCTGAGGCTGCTCACTAAAGGCGGCATGCATGTGGGACTCTGTCACTCACGGGCTCCGCATTGCAACAACCTTCTCTTCTTTTTATCTTTTTACACTTCTTTAACTAAAATTTCATATTTGCATATCTTAATATTCTCATTTCTTTCTATTTTCTATTTAACATATTTTAGTACTTTTTCATGCTCTTATGAAGATGTATGTATGTAGATGGTTTCATGCTTATAATTCTTTCTAAATGAAAATGTTTAAATGCAAGGATGCCATGTAGCATAAAAATAAGTTTCTCTTAATGCAAGTTTAAGGCATTTTCTTCACATTTTCTCAAAATAACTTTAGCAAAAATCAACTAAAGGTATAAGAGCATAAATTAAATTGCGTACCCCCATGTGGGCGTTACAGTTTGCACCTGGTATAGTAAATACCCTAGAGTTGAGAAAAGACAAGTTTGTTCATGGGCTGAAGCCAGAGATAGCCCATGATGTAATGGCAGGAGCAGAGCCCCTCGAACTTATAGTGAAGCTTTAGAGCGAGCTTTAAGGGCAAAAATTTTTGTAAACAAGCTTACCCTAGCGGGACCAAGTGAACCATCTCCCGCTCCACAGAAAGAAAGAATTGATGTTGTGAGGATTAGGGAAATGAGGAATAAGAAGAAATTCCAGTCGAAGAAGAATAGAGAAGATTGGCAGAGTAAACGGCCTAGAACAATGGAGTTTCCCCCATGTCAAAGTGTGGGAAGACTCATCCAAGAGCGTGTCTAAGAGAGTTGGACCGTAATATATGTTATAGATGTCAATAGCCAGGGCATCTGATGAAAGATTGTAAAGCTTCTCTTCCACCTACAGCACAGACTGTTAGTAAACGGTCCCGTATACGCAGCGGAAACAAAAATCAATATAACAGGATCGTTTACATGAGCCAAGATCAAGGGTATAATTTTACAATTCATATTAAAGCAAGAATCTGTAGAAATTAATAATCTGTGTTTAGAAACCATACGCACATTTGGAGGCTCTACCACGATTGTCTTTGAACGTTTTGCTACCGATCCAAGTGTAGGATTGAACCCACGTAGTCCACACGAAGACAATCTCAAAAGAACCAAAGAGGTATTTGCTAGATCCTCTTTGGCTTCAAGATTAAGAAGAAAACAAATCAAATTGAATTGATTTAGGCCAAAGAAAGGTTTCTAGTGTGGGAGTGTCAAATAGGGGCTGTGTGTTTTTTGTTTTTCAAAGAAAAATCTCTGTTATTTAATTAACACACTTTTCTTTTTATAGTAAAAACAATTTGCCCTAATCCCATATGGAATAGGCTTGGGCTTCAACTCAAATGCCCGATGTTGCCAAACACTCCCAATTTGATTTATTTTATTTTCCATCATTATCTCAATTAAAATCAATTAATATATATATTAACATTTAACAATAATGATAATATATTTAAATATGTGTGAACACACATTTAAACGTAATTTCACTTATTTAATTTTTCTAACAAACTAAATAAAGGCTACGACCTCAGCAAATTTAATTGCACTGTGAAATTACCAAAATACCCTTTCACCTTAAAAGACGAAAACGCCCTTCTTTCTTCTTGGATCTTAAATTGTCTTCTATGTGTGTGACCCATAGGGTCCTCATTATATCGGCAGTGTATAGTATCCCGATTAACACCAATTAATCGTCTCACTAATACACAGACCAAGATTGGCCCCTAGCAAGGCATCATGGCCACCCGATAGATTCAGATTCAGCAAAGTAGCTACCTATCAATGATATGGTTACTGTGCAATTCGATCCTTTCATCATACATTATCTCGACAAGACGAAGGCATAGAAATAGTGTCAACCTTCGGTTACTCTCGATATTATTTATTCAGTTTCTGGACCAATGACCCATATTATAAACTGGATAGAGCAACAACTCAATCCCACTGTGGCCACAGTTTTAGTGTCATTACCATATACTGAATTGCGCCATGAGATAACTTTCTCCCATACCCGGGAGTGATGAATCCTCTGTCAATCCACCATAGTCTTGATACACTCCTTGATGCAGCCAATCACCACCGTATTGACAGCTCTGAAAAGAACTGCGTTAGGCTAGTGTCAAACTACACCAATCGATGCAAAAGGTGCTCCGGTGATCTCAAGTCTAAGGATCATATGCACCGCCATTCGTTGGAGGATTTGTTCCATAGACACTGAGGTTACCATCCATCTAGAATCCTCTGGTGGGTCAGTCCAGTGAACTTGCTGCGGTGTAATCGCCTACAGCAAGCACCCATGTGTTGCACCAGGTTGTCACCAAACAATCTTGACAAGTGAGATCAGTCACTGTCTTTCAACAGGGTCGTTCAACACTATGATAGCCTTACCGTATTATATGTGCCCTTACTTTAGAATAATACTGGGGCTACGGACGTTTCTAGAATGGCCACTATATGTGCTCATAGGTTCTTACTATCAAGATTTGAAACACTTGATACCCTCGTCACGGTTCTACCATTCTAAGGACATATATCAATACATATTGCAATAATAATGACTTACGCGATATAGAATAAAATGCCTTTTATTATTGATTAATGAACATTATTACAAAGAGTCAATTCTACAATAATTGATTGGCTCTAGGGCATCTACTCTAACAATCTCCCACTTGCACTATAGCCAATCATTCATGTATTTAATACCAAATGATTTCAAGTGCCTTTCATGCTTCTGCTGCGACAGAGGCTTTGTCAGTGGATCTGCGAGATTGTCGTCAGTATGCACTTTACTAATCTGCACGTCTTTCCTCTCAACTATCTCTCTGATGAGATGGAATCGTCTGAGTATGTGTCTGGACTTCTGATGAGACCGTGGTTCCCTAGCTTGAGCAATTGCTCCATTGTTGTCACAATAGATGTCTATAGGATCAACAATCGTAGGAACCACACCAAGTTCAGTGACGAACTTCTTAATCCAGACTGCCTCCTTGGCCGCATCTGACAATGCAATATACTCAGCCTCCATTGTAGAGTCCGCTACAGTGCTTTGCTTGGAGCTCTTCCAGCTCACTGCACCGCCATTGAGACAAAATACAAACCCTGATTGCGATCGATAATCGTCTTTGTCCGTTTGGAAACTAGCATCACTGTATCCTCTTACAGTGAGCTCATCTTCCCCTCCATAAACCAAGAACATATCCTTAGTCCTCTTCAAGTACTTAAGAATATTCTTGACAGCCATCCAGTGACGCTCACCTGGATCCGATTGATATCTACTACAAGTGCTCAAAGCACATGAGACATCAATCCGAGTACATAGCATGGCATACATGATGGATCCAATTGCTGATGCATATGGGATCCTCTTCATCCTATCTCTCTCATCTTGTGTTTTAGGACACAATTCCTTAGAGAGATAAACACCATGTGACATCGGAAGAAATCCTTTCTTGGATTCTTCCATACTGAATCGTTTCAGTACTTTGTCAATATATGCACTCTGACTTAGGCCAAGCAACCTACGCGATCTATCACGATAGATCTTTATACCAAGGATGTAGGCTGCTTCCCCTAAGTCTTTCATGGAGAAGCACTTGGATAACCAAGTCTTTACCGACTGCAAGTTCGGTATATCATTCCCGATCAGAAGTATGTCATCGACATACAACACTAGGAATGCTACTGCGCTCCCACTCACTTTCTTGTAAACACAGGGCTCATCTTCGTTTTTGATAAAACCGAATTCTTTTACGGCCTCATCAAAACGAATGTTCCAGCTCCTTGAAGCTTGCTTGAGTCCATAAATGGATCTCTGCAACTTGCATACCTTATTAGCTTGACTATCAAGAACGAAACCATCAGGTTGTGTCATATACACATCCTCCTCAAGGTTTCCGTTCAGGAAAGCAGTTTTGACATCCATTTGCCAAATCTCATAGTCATGATATGCAGCAATTGCAAGCATAATCCGGATGGATTTAATCATGGCAACCGGCGAAAAGGTTTCTTCATAGTCAATGCCATGAATTTGTTTGAAACCTTTGGCAACCAGCCGTGCTTTATAAGTATGCACGTTGCCATCCATGTCAGTCTTCTTCTTGAAGACCCATTTACACCCTATGGGTTTTACCCCTTCAGGTGGTTCCACCAGAGACCACACTTGGTTCTGGTACATGGAGTCCATCTCAGATTTCATGGCTTCAAGCCATTTAACCGGAATCTGGATCCGATATAGCGTCTTTGTAGGTTCTGGGTTCATCGTCTTGGTAGACCAATATGTCACCATGTTGAGTCACGAGATACGTATCTCTCGGGCTCATGGCATACTCTCCCAGATCTACTAGCTCCTGGCTACTAGAGGTTGTCACTTTGATCCACAAATTGTGGAGTAACCTCCTCATGATGCTCAACCACTTCCTGTGGCACTCATCCCGTCCTTCGTCTAGTATATCTTTTGTCTAGAACTTCATCGGTTCTACTTTTCTCCCACTAGTATTTCTTAGAAAATATTCCTTTTCTAGAAAGATACCAAATCGAGCAACAAAAATTTTGCGCTCTTCTGGTGGTAGAAATAGTATCCTTTGGTCTCCTTTAGATACCCCACAATATACATTTATAGGATTTTGGGCCCAGCTTGTTCGAAGTTCAATTTCTTAACATAAGCATTGCAACTCCAATCCTTAGATAAGACATTAGGCTTTCACCCACTCCATAGCTCATATGGAGTCTTATCTACAGACTTGATGGCACACGGTTCAAAACGTAGTTGCAGTCTCTAGGGCATAACCCTATAACGATGCAGGTAGAATCACTAAAACTCATCATGGACCTAACCATGTCAAGTAAGGTCATATTCCTCCTTTCTGACACTCCATTGTGTTAGGGTGTATAAGGAGGGGTGAGTTGTGATACTATCCCACATTCCTTCGGGTACTCAGAAAACCCTGAGCTTAAGTATTCACCTCCTCGATCCGACCGAAGAGCTTTAATACTTTTGCCCAACATATTCTGTACTTCATTTCTAAATTCCTTGAATTTATCAAAGCTCATATTATGTCTCATAAAGTAGACATAACCATGTCTACTAAATCATCAGTAAATGTGATGAAGTGAATATCCACCTCTGGCTTCAACTGTTAGTGGACCACATACATCACTATGGATGATGCCTAACGCGTAGTTGCCCTTCTCACCTTGTCCTATGAAAAGAGACTTGGTCATCTTGCCTAACAGGTATACTCGCATACCTCAAATGACTGAAATCAAAGGGTCCAAAACTCCATCCCTTAAAGTTTTGCAATGCGGGTCTTATTAACATGACACAATCTACAGTGCCTGAGATATGTCTGGTTTTGATCGCTATGTTTAGCTCTCTTGGTTTCAATATTGAGAATATCTTTATTGTTTAAATCAAGAAACTATAATCCATTATATAACCTTGCAATTCCAAATAGAATACCATTCAAACTAAAGGACAACAATCCATTAGATTCTCAAAATGATACCCCATATTATCCAAAGCGGATACTGAAATAATATTTCTAGAAATAGAAGGTACATGATAGCAGTTATGTAGTTCCAATGATAAGCCCGTAGGCAAAGATAAACAATAAGTCCCTACAGCCAATGCAGCCACATGTGCTCCATTTCCAACTCGTAGGTCCACCTCTCCCTTACGAGCACTCTACTCTACCTTAATCCCTGTACATCAGTACAAATGTGAGTACCACATCCTGTGTCAATGACCCAAGATGTTGAGGGAAGAAGTTAATCTCATCATAAAAATACTTGAAGTCGTAGCCTCTAACTTTTCTCTTGCTTGCGAGAGTGTTTCCTCCAACGCCAGGCTTGCCAAACAAAGAACACTACCCTTACCCTTCCCTATGCCACTCTCAGGCCCAAGAGCACCTGTCCTTTAGGCTTGGGCTTGGGTTTGGCCTTGGCCTTACCCTTGCCTAACCCTTTGGTTACCGCAGCAACTAGCAAAACGCTTGGACTTTTTCAAGTCCTGCTCTGCAGTCCTAAGCATGTTCAGAAGTTCTGACAGGGTTTTCTCCATCGTGTTCAATTGAAATTCATTATGAACGGAGAATAAAAGTTAGCAAGGATTGCAGAATTAAATCCATTTGTAATCTGCATCCAAGCCACATCCCAAAGTCTCAAGCCTCTCTATGTGCTCAATCATCTTGACACATGAGGACCAACTTGGGCTCCCTCAGTCAGTCGACTCCCAAATGGTATTTTCGACACCTTGTACCCTCATGCGAGCATTTGTTTCGTAAAGCTCCTTGAGATGTAGAATAATGGAAAAAGCATCCATATCTCATGCTGCTTTTGCACATAGTTGTCATCGATGCTAACATCAAGCTGAACGCTATTTGCATCATTAAGGAACTTTTGATAGTATCCTTAACTTCCTGAGTGGCATCAGGATCAGGCTCAACCATGTATGGCTTTTCAAGGATTACAATTTCTTTTCTCACTTGAGTATAATCCGAAGATTATGAGCCAATCTGAGAAATTGGATCCATCCAACTTGTTTTCTTTCTTGATTATCGATCGCAGTTTCTAATGCTCATTTTTTGTGAATCTACAATTGCAGAAAAGATAAAGTTATTATAAATTTCATTATTATTTAATATGGTATTTTATTAAACGATGCTCCCACTATTTTACTCAAGCCAATAGCCCTCACTATTAGCTCAGAAGCTCGCTGGCTTTCCTAGTGGACCGAGATCCCATCCTGCCCTTTCAAACCTTCGCTTTGGTGAACAGCAAAAATGAGTTATATGAGGCCAACAAACTTAATCCACGCCAGTTGATAGCTCCCACTATTAACCTCAAATGCGAAAAAGCTACAAGCCAATCACATAATTCAATGGCTCCAACCATTGTCCTCAAGTATTATTCCATATCAGTAGAGTGGACACTACATGTCACCACGCACACATATATGTGTACTGCTCTACTATGCCTATGAAGCTTTTATCAACCTTCGCTTTGGCGAACACAGCAAAACCGTCATTTTAGTCGACCCATCACCATTAAAGAAAACTCCAGGTTTTTAACCTCCCACTGTAGAAGTGTACCCTTCGCTTTGGCAACAAGGTTTCAACACGAACAGTGGTTTGATTAAACCATGGTGATGGAAGGCTTACGTGACTTAATATACTTTAATTGAGGGTTTGTTATTTAATGTCTCATCAGATTATTCTTTGTTAGAATGCATTGTTTGGCATGTTATTCAACATTCAACCTTAGCATGCATTCTAAACAAAATATTAAACGTGTCGGTATGGCCTTACTAAAACCAATCTCCTCGAGCCTAGAGGAATCGGTGGTCACCAGGGGTCCTGTATAAACATCTTGAGTCCTCAAGTATGTTGCCTCGTCCTTTGCTCCGACTCAAGTACATTTCAAAAACATCATTCTAAATTTACAGTAAAATTAATATTAACTAATTTTACATCACAAATTTAGAAACCTCAATTTACATCGAGGGAATGAGATAGAAAGAATGTACACAAGAAGAGGAGAAGGCAGGACACGCGGCTGTCCATTTAAAAATAGTACATCCATACATACCAAATAATTTAAAACATTCACCCTTAGGTCTAAGGCTCATGTACCGGGCACCATGCAATATACAAACAAGTACAAAGCATACATTTCAAAATAATCAATTTTTTGAATTAGGTGGGTTTTATTATTAATTGCCCTCTAAATGTGCAAAACGTACATTGGCTTTACAGGTTATTAAAACTGCAGATTGACCCTTTGCAAAAAAATACAGAATTGGAAAGCTACAGGCTTCGCCGCGGCGAAGGTTTTTATCTTCGCTGCAGCGAAACTTCCCAGAGGCACCTCGCCCCCAATTCGTATAGTTCGCGTTTTTTACAATTTTTGTGTATACAACGACCAAATCAATCAAACACACATACGTTCAACCACGTATTAACCAACCATATGTCATTCATTAACATATTATTAAACAGTTTATCATTTGAATCGTTCATCCATAAACAGATTTGGCAGATTTTTCAAAAACAACATGTTATCAACCAAATACATGTTATAAATCATACAATAAACTGTAAAATTTAGTACCCTAGGCTTTGATACCACTATTAGTAAATGGTCCCGTATACGCAGCAGAAACAAAAATTAATATAACAGGATCGTTTACATGAGCCAAGATCAAGGGTAAATTTACAATTCATTAAAGCAAGAATCTGCAGAAATTAATATCTGTGTTTAGAAACCATACGCACGTTTGGAGGCTCCACCATGATTGTCTTTGAATGTTTTGCTACCGATACAAGTGTAGGATCGAACCCACGTATCCACACGAAGGCATAGAAATAGTGTCAACCTTCGGTTACTCTCGATATTATTTTTCAGTTTCTGGACCAATGACCTTATCATAAACTGGATAGAGCAACAACTCAATCCCACTGTGGCCACGTTTTATGTGCATTGCCATATACTGAATTGCGCCATGAGATAACTTTCTCCCTACTCGGGAGTGATAAATCCTCTGTCAATCCACCATAGTCTTGATACACTCCTTGATGCAGCCAATCACCATCGTATTGACAGCTCTGAAAAGAACTGTGTTAGGCTAGTGTCAAACTACACCAATCGATGCACAAAGTGCTCTGGTGACTCAATTCTAAGGATCACATGCACCACCATTCGTTGAGGATTGTTCCATAGACACTGGGGTTACCTCCATATGGAATCCTCTGGTGGGTCAATCCGTGACCTTGCTGCGGTGTAATCGCCTATAGCAAGCACCCATGTGTTGCACCAGTTGTCACCAAACAATCTTGACAAGTGAGATCAGTCACTGTCTTTCGACAAGGTCGTTCAACACTATATAGCCTTACCATATTATCTGTGCCCTTACTTCAGAATAATACTGGGCTTAACCTACGTTTCTAGAATGGCCACCATATGTGCTCATAGGGTTCTCACTATCAAGATTTGAAACACTTGATACCCTCGTCACGGTTCTACCATTCTAAGGACATATATCAATACATATTGCAATAATAATGATTTACGCGATATAGAATAAAATGCCTTTTATTATTGATTAATGAACATTATTACAAAGAGTCAATTCTACAATAATTGATTAGCTCTAGGGCATCTACTCTAACACAGACTTCCAAAGGTACTAATGCCAAGGTGTTTTCAGCGGCACAAGGTGAAGCAGAGGCCAGTCCATCAACTGTTACTAGTTATTTATTATTTCATGTAGTTCCTTTATATGCTTTGATTGATTCTGGAGCCACTCATTCATCTATTACTAATGGGATGATAGAAAGATTAGGTTTGAAACCTATTAGAGTGAGTCAACCCATTAAGATAGAGTTACTTGATAGGGTTAGCTTACCAACTAAAAAACTGAGTAAAGTTAGGTCGGGCCTATGCGTCGTTTTGCTCATTATTCATTATTTAAAAAAGAAAATGTTCCAAAAACAATGCTTGATTTAGTAAAACGGGGTATTAGGCCTATGTAGCTTTTTGCTCGTTTAATCCATAGATTTTCGACAGGATCAAGCATGCCATTTACCTAACCTCAGTATTTATTAGATGGAAAATAAAATGCTCAAAAAATAGTCCTCGATTAACTCACAATCGAGATCCATTGCTAGTTGAAAAATTGAGTAAAACTGGGTAATGGGACTATGCGGCTTTTTGCTTATTTTATCCATAGATTTTTGATAGGCTCTAACATGCTGCTTACCTAACCTTAATATTGATTAGAAGGAAAAGAAAACACTCCAAAAATAAACCTCGATTTGTTAGAGTAGATGACCTAGAGCCAATCAAATATTATAAAATTGACTCTTTGTAATAATGTTCATTGATCAATAAATGACATTTTATTCTATATCGTGTAAATCATCATTGTATGTATTGATATATGTACTTAGAATGGTAGAACCGTGACGAGGGTATCAAATGTTTCAAATCTTGATAGTGAGAACCCTATGAGCATATATGGTGGTCATTCTAGAAACGTCCATAACTCTAGTATTATTCTGAAGTAAGGGCACAGATAATACGGTAAGGCTATCATAGTGTTGAACGACCCTGTCGAAAGACAATGACTATTCTCACTTGTCAAGGTTGTTTGGTGACAACTTGGTGCAATACATGGGTGCTTGCTGTAGGCAAGTTCACTGGACTAACCCACCAGAGGATTCCATATGGATGGTAACCCTAGTGTCTATGGAACAAATCCTCTAACGAATGGTGGTGCATGTGATCCTTAGACTTAAGATCACCGGAGTGCCTTGTGCACCGATTGGTGTAGTTTGACACTAGTCTAATGCAGTTCTATTCAGAGCTGTCAATACGATGGTGATTGGCTACATCAAGGAGTGTATCAAGACTATGGTGGATAGATAGAGGATTTATCACTCCTGGGTATGGGAAAAGTTATCTCACGGTGCAATTCAGTAAATGGCAATGACACTGAAACTATGGCCACAGTGGGATTGAGTTGTTGCTCTATCCAATTTATAATACAGGTCATTGGTCCAGTAATTGAATACACAATATCGAGGTTAACGGAAGGTTGACACTATTTCTATGCCTCGGTCTCGTTGAGATAACAGATGATGAAAGGATCAGATTGTACGGTAACCATATCGTTGACAGGTAGCTACTTCGTTAAATCCGAATCTATCGGGAGGCCATGATGCCTTGCTAGGGGCCAATCTTGGTCTGTGTGTAGTGAGACGATTAATTGGTGTTAATCGTGATACTATACACTACCGGTATGATGAGGAGCCTATGGGTCGCACACATAGAAGATAATTTAAGAGCTAGCTTAGAAGAAGGGTATTTTTGTCTTTTTAGGTGAAAGGGTATTTTGGTAATTTCATAGTGTAATTAAATTTGCTAAGGTCGTAGCCTTTATTTAATTTGATATTAAAATTAAATAAGTGAGATTACGTTTAAATATGTGTTCGCATATATTTAAATAAATTATCATTATTGTTAAATGTTTATATATANTCGTCTTTTTAGGTGAAAGAGTATTTTGGTAATTTTACAGTGCAATTAAATTTTCCGAGGTTGTAGTCTTTATTTAATTTGATATTAAAATTAAATAACTGAGATTACGTTTAAAAATGTGTTCACATATATTTAAATAAATTATCATTATTGTTAATGTTAATATATATGTTGTAAATATATATTAATTGAATTTAATTGAGATAATGATAAATTAAAATTAAAAAATATCTTAAAGGGGCTGTTTGGAAACAAGGGGTGTTTGGGTTGGAGCCCAAGCCCATTCCATGATGGAATAGGGTATAGTGTGCACTATATAAATGCACACTTTGTGAAATATTAAATGAATTCATTTCATTCATTGAAAGAAAAATATTCCAACCCCTTTTTCTTTTCTCTCCCATGCCAGATTGCTCTTGCTTAAATCAAACATTTCTTTTGTTTTTCTTCTTGGTTCTTGAAGGCTAAAAAGGATCTAACAAATCCCTCTTTAGTTCCTTGAGGTTGTCTTTGTGTGGACTACATTGGTTCGGTCCTACACCTGGGTCAGTACTGAAACCCATTCCGAGACAAATTGGAGGAGCCTCCAAATGTGGGTATGGTTTCTAAACCTTTAAACTGATTTTCTGCAGATTCGATTATAATGTATAAACTGTAATTTTTGTACCCTGATCTTGGTTCTAAGGAACGATCTATCATGTAATTTTTTATTTTTTTTTGTTTCCGCTGCCATAAAATGATCGTTTCCTAGCATGATTCACCCACAATCGAGATCCATTACCGACTCAAAAACTGAGTAAAACAGGGTATCGGGGTTTTATGGGTCTTTTTCTTCATTTTATCCACATATTTTCGACAACATTGAGCATGTTGTTTACCTAATGTGTCTTTTTGCTCATTTTATCCATAGATTTTCAACAAGATCGAGCATTCTATTTACCTAACCTCAATATTCATTATCCAAAAAAGAAAATGCTCCAAAAACAGTCCTCAATTTACCCATAATCGAGATCAATTACCGGCTAAAAAACTGAGTAAGACAGTGTATTAGGCCTATACGTCTTTTCTATTCGTTTTATCCACAAATTTTTGACAAGCTTGAGTGTGCTATTTACCTAACATCAATATTAATTAGACGGTAAAGAAAACACTCTAAAACTAGTCCTTGATTCACCCAAAATTAAGATCCATTACTAGCTGAAAAATTGAGTAAAACAAGGTATTAGACTTATGTGGTTTTTCTGCTCGTTTTATCCATATATTTTTGATAGACTTGAGCATGCTATTTAACTAAGCTCAATATTAATTAGATGGTAAATAAAATGCCTCAAAAATAGTCCTTGATTCACCCATAATCAAGATTCATTACCGACTGAAAAATTGAGTAAAACAGGAAATCAGGCCTATGTGGCTTTTTGCTCGTTTTATCCTTAGATTTTTGACAGGCTCGAGCATACTATTTACTTAACCTTAGTATTAATTAGATGATAAATAAAGTGCTCCAAAAATACTCCTCGATTCGCCCATAATCAAGATCAATTACCAACTGAAAAACTAAGTAAAATGGGGTATCAGGCCTATGCAACTTTTCTGTTTGTTTTATCCACGGATTTTTGAAAGGCTCAAGTATGCTATTTATCTAACTTTGGTATTAATTATATGATAAGGAAAATGCTCCAAAAGTACTCCTCGATTAACCTGTAATTGAAATTCATTACTGGCTGAAAAACTAAATAAAACGAGGTATTAGGCTTATACTGCTTTTTGTTCGTTTTATCCATAGATTTGTTAAAGCTCGAGCATGCTATTTACCTAACCTCAGTATTGATTAGCCGACAATGAAAACACTCTAGAAATAGTCCCTAATTCTCCCATAATCAAGATCTATTATAGACTAAAAATAGAGTAAACCCTTAACCCAAACCCCATACCCCTAAATCTAAACCCTAACTACTAAACCCCTAAACCCTAAAACCCTAAAACCCTAAACCTAATTAATCAATCATACTCCCACTATTTTCATTCGAATTTCACCACTCCTATTGTGGAAAACGGAAACCTACGTTGGATAAGTTTCTAGTAAGTGATCGATTTCTTATTGAGCATAATGTACCTCACCTAACAGTTATTGTCATGTTATATTCAACAAGTGGAAAAACTCTTTTCCATTATATCTCATATAAGATTCGATCATTTTCTTACCTCTAGCTTACTAACACCTCACCTAACAGTTATATATTAAAACACTAAAACAATTATTTGTCTTTTGTAGATTAAATGATATCTAAACACAAAATGAATCAGTCTCTGATTTCATAGCTTCAAGCCATTTTTCAAAATAGATGTCTGACATCGCTTCCTCATAAGTTCTAGGATCATCACCATGATCAACCTCCCCAATCAATAAAGATTCCCAATCTTTTTTATTAAGCAAGTTGTATTTCTCTTGAAGACAAGACACTCTAGTAGACCTATGAAGAATTTTTGTTTCGAAACGTTAAGTTGGTTCCTCTATAGGTTGTTCCTCTAGGGGTTGGTTGTTTTCTTGCTCAGAAGATTCTTCTTTTATCTCTTTTTTCCTTCATGCAACTCCTTCTTGAATGAACTCTTGTTCAAGAAAAATTTCATGTCTATTGATCGAAACTCTATGATTAGAGAGAAAATAAAAGAAATATCTCATGGAATCTTTTGGATATCCTATAAAACGGCCTTTCTCAGATCTTATTTCCAATTTTTCTATTAAGATTTTCTTAACAAATGCTGGACAATCCCAAATCCTTAGATAGTTAAGGTTAGGTTGTTTGCCATGCCATATCTCATATGGTGTTTTAGGAACAGATTTGGTAGGAACCTTATTTAGGACGTACAAAACGGTCTAGGTTGCATACCCCTACATTGACAATGGTAAGTCCATCTAACTTATCATTGATCATACCATGTCTATGTAATGCTCTCTCTCTCTAGCTAGTATACTCATAAAATAATAGTAAAACTCACTAAATATATATATATATATATATATTTATATATATGTAAGAAAATATACATGTACATGAGTGTAAAATAATGGGCCCATAACTGATTTTTCTTTATATACAAATCTTTACATAATGTAATAAAGTCATAAAACATCAACTCGACAGTGTTGTCAAACCCTTCCGCCTCTTGATGTTTCAAGCGACTGCATCTCACCTACTACCTACAAAAATATTGAAATCAACGGGGTGAGCACTAATTGCTTAGTAAGTAAAACCGCTATTCTACCCTTCTATCTCCGTTGCTCATGTTCTGAATTTCTTTCCTTACATCACACTTCTTTATTCTTCTATGTTCTTTCTCTGTTCTTATTCTGTTTTCTGCTTCTTTTCTCAGTATTTCTTTCTATGCTTCCTTTCTTTCTTTTCTTTTCTTTTCTTTTCTTTTCTTTTCTATTCTTTCTTTCTTTCTTTCTTTCTATTCTTTCTATTCTTTCTTGCCAATCGGACTCGGTTGAGGCCTGGATTCGGAACCCTGGCCGTGTGAGTGTATTCTCTAATTTTGGGTACAGTCCTCATCCACATGCACTTCTAACGGACTATATAATTCATCTTTCTGATTCTGAGGCTGCTCACTAAAGGCGGCGTGCATGCAGGGCTAAGTCACTCACGGGTTCCCCATCGCAATAACCTTCTATTCTCTTATTTTTTTACACTTCTTTAAATAAAATTTCAGATTTGAATTATTCTTTAATATTTCTCTTTGTTCTTTAATGTTCTTTAATGCTCTTTAATGCTCTTATGAGTATGTATACATGTAGATGGGCTCATGCTTATTATTCTTTCTAAAGTCACATGTTTGGATGCAATAATGCAATATAGAATGTTAACATGTCATTCTCTACCATCTACAAACTCATCTCAAGATAACAAATAATCATACTCATGCATGCACTTCTCTTTGACATTTCATCAAACAATTTATATGCACACACAAACTTTAAATTGGCTACACTTCTACATCTCTTCTAAGCCACCAAAATTTGGAACAAAACTCACCAAATTCAACGTCAAACCTGGCCAGGATTTGCACTTCATAAATGCTACTCCAATTCTTCCATAATTCATCCAAATTCTCATCAAACATCAAGTACATAAACACTACTTCTCATGGATAAATTCTAACCATCATTCAACATCCATTCCATCAACAATTCTTCACATATAAGCACATACATGCATAAAAGAAGTTCTCTACATAATATTACTCCAATCATGACTAGGGTTGGATTTACTTACCTTAGATGTGAGCAATCCAACACTTTAGCAGTCTTCCTTGATCCAACTCTCTTTCTCTTAAACCCTATGAACACAAATCATAAGAATTCAACAATTTAAAAATTAAATCTCACATCTTAGTGCAATGATCTTACCTAAGGATGCTTGGGATTGAAATTCCACTAAAAATAAACCAAGATCTATGAATTTTCCTCGAAAAATGATTGAAGAAATTTGAGAGAACTTGGGTGGAAAGTGGCGTGAATAGAAGGGGAAGAATGGCTAGGGTTTCATTCTTGAACTCTTAATATAACAAAATATTACTTTTAGCTTCCCATTTTACCCTTGCACTTTCTATGAAATTCCATCTATATCCCTTAGTCAATTAAACAATGCCCTCATTTTATTCACTTCTCCATGTTATTCTACTTCTTTTCACTCCCCACTTTTTCAACTAATTATGAGTGAAAAGACCATTTTACCCCTAATGAAATTTTAAGGAATTTTTTTCACATTTGTTCAAGATAACTTTAACAAATTCAATTAAGGGTATTAGGGCATAACTAAAGCTACGTACTTTGATATGGGCGTTACAGTCTAACAAAGTGTGATTTTTCTCTCAGATACACCATTATGTTGCGGCGTATATGGAGGTGTCAATTGTGATATAATACCATAACTTTTGAGATAGTCTTGGAAGTCAATACTTAGGTATTCTCTTCCACAATTTGATCGTAGAACTTTATGTAAAACCCCCCTTCAGTCAGATATCCTCTAAATATCCCTCAATGAGAATCCTGAGGATACATGTCTAGAGAACGAGCTGTATTTAGAAAAAATCTGTGTAAGGATAATAATAATAATATCCAAAACATGCATATAAAATGTCACGCAGGATCCAAACTTATAATTTACAAACTTTAAGAAATTATACAATCAAAACATATTTATAGGGTGGAAGCTTCCAAAGGTATTTCACAAATATTTATCATTTACATTATTTACATCAAGATAAAAACATCGAGATGACAATAAATCATCTCCCCTCATGTGTAGTCCCGCTGTCTCTAGCATCCCTCGCTTCTAGTCTACCTGCAAAGCAATCAACAATGAAAGGGTGAGCGCTAATCGCTCAGTAAGGAATGATCCATTTCATTCTGAATGTACTATTTGATCTTTATTTAAACATATCTGTTAACACATCACTTATCTTTTACATCTAGGGATACTTCCCCTTTTATTACTAATTCATATGCTTTTCATCATTTTATCCCATGGCTATATAAACATCAATGTGTACACATACAAATAAGTATGTAAACATAGTACACACACATCACATGTCATGACATAACATCTAAAATCATCTAACATGAGTATAAATCATCTCATGATGTAAATAACATCATAACTCATGTAATGCAACTAAATGCATATGAAACATTTAACGTCTAGCCGATCGGACCTTTCTTAGCATCTTAAGCACTTCATATCATCTAGCCTCAAATTTCATCTAGAGCTCATATCATCGGGAGGCGTGCTTACGCGTTATTTAGCATCTAAAGCATATATTCATCTTTCCTCAACCGGTATACGAGGATATGCTTACGCGTTTTCCATCATGTCTATATGCATCTCTATCATGTCTATTTGCATCTCTAACATCTTATGGCATGTAAATACATATTTTGGTGAGCTTAATACTTTTAATTCATCTATGGATTATCAATCCATTTACATTACCTCTTGCTCACATACATCATCTTAAAACATGTATTATATTGCATCTTCATGCCATTTCATAACATTAATCATGTATTGACATCATGACCATGTATATCTTTCAAAGATCATCTAACTAATGGGTAAACATTAGTACATGGCATACTTACAATAATACATTAATAATCAATTCATAATCATAAGAATTGATTATGTTAAATCTTAAACTTTAATAACCAGTTTATGCTTCAGGCCATTTTCCATCCTTTTCTCAAACGAATTGGCTCTTGGCATAAACATAAAAGTTATAGGTCTGTGTCTTAGCTTTCTAATGCTTCAAGAATCATCTCATTTCGATTTTTATAACTCAAGTTATGGTCGAAATACTGAAGCAGGGTTAACAAAACCCCTAAGCCCATTAAATCCGAATTTTCATATTAACTATGCCACATCAATTCCTATTGACATTAACCAATAGGTTAACTTATGGATCAAATAAACCTCCCCTTAATAGTCTTTAACATCTTAAAGGAAGTGTAAAATCTCATTCCCATAATCATCCATTATTGCTATAACATTGTAAGCTAATGCAAACAACACATCAACACTTCTAATAGCAACCATTCAACACCATGTGGCCTCCAATACTACAATTTTTGCCACAATCAGTATCCACACTTCATTTTCTTCAATCAAACATAACAACTCATAAAACATAAAGAGCAATAACTTCATGTATAATGAATTCAAGGCAATAAGTAGAATAAATGAGTTCAACTACACTTGCCATCAACTAATTCTATGCCTTAAAGCCTTAATTTAAGGTTTCATAAAAATCTACAAACCCTAGCATAAACCCTAAAGTCATGGGAGGTTCTTCCTTACCTTTTTAAAGACTTCCTCCAACAAATCCTTTGCCTTTGACTTCTTTTACACCTTAATCCTACATATATAACATTATACCTCAACATCTACCTCAAATCTTCAAATCACATCAAAACTAAAGTTTTTAATCCTTACCTTAAACCCTTCAAATTGAAGATCCAAGGCTCCTATCTTGTTCTCCTTGAAAAATTATGCAAAACTCCTTGAAAACCTAGAGAAAGAAAGCTTGTTTCATGGAAGATTTGAGAGAAAATGGAAGAAATGTTGAAGAAAGGCTCTCTCCTTTGGCTTGAACGAATTTCATCTCATTTATAGGAAAATATTTCATTTATTTTCCAAAATTATGCAATTGGCCCAATTATTTTAATTGTATAACTCATAAGTCCTTAATTCTTCATATAAAGGCATTTTGGTCATTTCACACTAGACATAATTATTACTTAATTAATGTCATTAAATGCAATGAAGCCTACTCATCCTTGACTTTTTCAATGCTTATCCATAAGCAAAATAACCATTTTTCCCCTAAGCCTCTCTATGGATAATTGATTCATACCGTTCCAAATGAATTGACTTTTTTGCCCTTAGTTAGATTTTATACTTTTTAACATAAAATTAACATCTAAAGGACTATTTTGAGTTAGGAACATACCTTTGATATCTTGGGTATTACACTTTAATACCTTTTCCTGATTGTTTTTCTACTTCAGCTTTGAATTCCTTTAACTTTTCAAAAAATTCAGACTTGTACTTCATCAAATACAAGTAACCATATCTCGAATAATCATCGATAAAAGTTAAGTATTGAAAACCTCCCCTTCCCATTATACTAAATGGCCCACATACATCTAAGTGAATTAATCTAACAAGTTTTGGGCCTTTTCACTTTGTCCAACAAAGGGTGATTTGGTAATTTTACCTAGAAGACAAGATTCACAAATTGGGTAGGGCTCTAATCCCAATGGTGCTATTAAGCCATCATTTCCCAATTTTGTAATTCTTTTGTCCCCTATATGACCTATTCGTACGTGCCAAAGATAATTAGAATTGATATTATCCCTTAGTCTTTTATGGGTTATGGTATTTATTTCATTGTTATTATTATCACACATTTGTAGAACATATAAGTCATTTGTATTTAAAGCGGTGCCAACAATTTTATTTCTAAAATAAATTGTGCAACAATTTTTAACAAAATGAAATTTATAATTATATTGAGCTAAAACGGGAATTGAAACAATGTTTCTTATTGCACCAGACAAATAAAAAACGTTATTCAAAACTAAGCCATGTCCCAAAGGAAGTTGTAGATTATGTGTTCTAGCAGCTTCTGCAGCAACACTTGCTCCATTTTCGACTCTTAGGGTCACTTCATCTTTGTTGAGTAACCTTTTACTCCTTAGAATCTGCAAAGAAGTACATATGTGAGATGTAGCAACAGAATCTAATATTCATGTGTGAAAATCTGAACTAACACTTAATTAAGTTTCAATAACAAGTAAGGGAATACCTTTGGAATATTTCTCTTTTAGACTTGTCAAGTATTGTGCACAATTCCTCTTCTAATGTCTAGCTTTTCCACAGTGGAAGCATTGGCTCTTTGCATTTTTCTCTTTGGATTTGGGCTTGGATACACCTCATTTGGGGTTTGTCTTGGAGACAGGCTTTTTGCCTTTCTTTTTCTTGTTCATGTTCTGAAAAGGAGCAAAAATAGCAAGAACGGTCTCTTTATCCCCTTTCATCATCTTTACAAACGATTTTAATGAGCCATGTAGCTCTCACCAATTTGTTCATACTGAAATTGGTGATATAGGAATTGAAGCTTGGTGGAAGAGACTGAAAAAATGAGATTAACTTGATCATCTTAAGTACATGATCAGATACAGAAGTTCCCTCAACCATTCTCGTTCTGAAGAGCTTGCTAGTTACTTCATAACTAACAGTTAAACTGCTCTCATCATAAACTCTTGTAGATGATTCATTATGTCGGATGAAGAATTCATCTTCTCATATTGTTCCAACATCTGTGAGCTCAAATAAGTTTTTATATAGCTTCTTACTTTGAGGTCATCATCTTCCCATTTCTTATAGGTCTCTCTCTCTTCAGGAGTAGCTTCATCAGCCAAAGGCATTGGTGGTTCATTATCCAACACATGGCCAATGCATTCAGATTCGAGAACCACCCTCAATTTCTGATGCCAATTTGGGCCAGTGCATCTGTCCTTGTCTAGGATAGTTGCCAATGGATTCATTTTGTGTTTAGATATCGTTTAATCTACAAAAGACAAAATTTTGTTTTAGTGTTTTAATATATAAACCTTTTATATTGATTTAAGTAATTAATCACACTCCCACTATTTTCATTCGAATTTCACACTCTCATTTTGGAAAACGGAAACCTACGTTGGATAAATTTCTAGTAAGTGATCGATTTCTTATTGAGCATAACATACCTCACCTAATAGTTATTGTCATGTTATATTCAACAAGTGGAAAAACTCTTTTCCATTATATCTCATATAGGATTCGATCATTTTCTTGCCTCTAGTTTACTAACACCTCACCTAATAGTTATTGATGTTTCTAGCTAGTTAAGTCAATCTTGACACTCTTCTCAAATAGCTTAACCAACTAGGTCCCTCACCTAACAATTATTGGAACACTAGCCTATAAGGCTATTATATTGAACATATCTAGCAGCCTATGATGCACATGTTAGAGTAGGTGCCCTAGAGCCAATCAATTATTGTGGAATTAACTCTTTGTAATAATGTTCATTAATCAATAAAAGACATTTTATTCTATATCTTGTAAACCATATTGATATGTATTGATATATGTCCTTAGGATGGTAGAACCGTGACGAGGATATCATGTGTTTCAAATCTTGATAGTGAGAACCCTATGATNAGTTTGGAAAATGAAGGAGGCGGTGGAATGGGAAAAATGAAGAGTTCTCAAAGACTAAACCCCTTTAAATATCTCTTAACAACTCATTCTTCCCATTTTGCCCTTGCTCTTTCATAGAAATTCCATCCATATCCTTTGATTCCTTACAAACACACCCCCATACTAACATATTCTCCATGAAATTTCCTTACATTTTAGTCCCCACTTTTCCTGCTAATTAGGGGTAGAATGGTCAAATTGCCCTTAGGGAAGAGAATATCTAAAACTTAATAAACATTTTGGTCGGACTGTCGCCGCAGCGAGGAAGATTCTGTCGCCGCGGTGAAACTGTCCAGAATGTTTCCCCGTGGCTTTAACACCTCTTCGCCACGGCGAAGATTCTTCTTCGCCCCGGCGAAGCTTGGCACACTGAACTTCTTCTATTTTCAACCAATTTCAGGGCAAGTGTTCAACACAACACTCAAACAAAGGTCAACCAAACAATATTACCAAGAGACCAACTCAAATAAGAGCAAAAGAAGAAACAATAACTACGTACCTCAAGTGGGGCGTTAGACAGCCTACATCCTCAAAATAATGACCTATCATGATATATCGCGTAGGTTGCTTGACCTAAGTCAGAGTACATACATTGATAAGGTATTGAAGGGATTCAGTATGGAAGAATCCAAGAAGCAATTTCTTCTGATGTCACATGTGTCTATCTCTCTAAGGATATGTGTCCTAAAATACACGATGAGAGAGATAGAATGAAAAGGATCCCATATGCATCAACAATTGGATCCATCATGTATGCCATGTTGTGTACTTGGATTGATGTCTCATGTGCATTAAGCACTTGTAGTAGATATCAATCAGATCTAACTGAGCATCACTTGATGGTTGTCAATAACATTCTTATGTACTTGAAGAGGACTAAGGATATGTTCTTGGTTTATGGACAGGAAGATGAGCTCACTGTAAGAGGATACAGTGATGCTAGTTTTCAAATGGATAAAGATGATTATCGTTCACAATCTAGGTTTGTATTTTGTCTCAATAGGGGTGCAGTAAGTTGGAAGAGCTCTAAGCGAAGCATTGTAGCGGATTTTACAATGGAGGCTAAGTATATTGCATTATTCGATACGGCAAGGTAGGCAGTTTGGATTAAGAAGTTCATCATTGAACTTGGTGTGGTCTCCACGATTATTGATCCAATAGATATCTATTGTGACAACAATGGAGCAATAGCTCAAGCAAAGGAGCCACGGTCTCACGAGAAGTCCAAACACATACTCAGATGATTCCATCTCATTAGAGAAATGGCTGAGAGGAAAGATGTGCAAATCAGTAAAGTGCATACTGATGACAATCTTGCTGATCCACTAACGAAGCTTTTGTCATAGCAGAATCATGAACAACACTTGAGGTCATTTGGTATTAAACACATGAATGATTGGCTATAGTGCAAGTGTGAGATTGTTAGAGTAGGTGCCCTAGAGCTAATCAATTATTGTAGAACTGACTCTTTGTAATAATGTTCATTGATCAATACCCGTTTGTGCAAGGGGTATTTTTGTCTTTTAAGATGAAAGAGTTTTTTAGTAATCTCACAGTGCAATTAAATTTGCTTAGGTTGTTGCCTATATTCAATTTAATGTTAAAATTACATTAGTGAGATTATATTTAAATATATGTACGCATATATTTAAATGAATTATTATTAATTAAATGCTAATATATTTCCTATATATATTAATTGATTTTAATTATAATAATAATTAATTAAATATAAAATACCATAACAAGGGTGTTTGGATACAAGTGTGGATTAGGGTTGGAGCCCATGTCTATTCCTTATAGGAATAGGGTTTTAACACATGCACTATATAAGTGCAAGTTGTGTCAAAGAAAAATTGATTCAATCATTTATTAAAAAGAAAAAGAGGCAGCCCCCTTTACACCCCCTCTCTCATGTTCTCCCCTTGGTGTGAATCAAAGAACTTTTTCCTTTGATTCAACTTGATTCTTGAAGCCAATTAGTGGATCTAGCAAATCCCTTTTTGGTTCTTCGGATTATCTTCGTGTGGATCATCGTTTGTGTGATTCTACATTGAATTGGTAGCGAAGTAAATTCAGAGATACTTGAAGGAGCCTCCAAATGTTGGTATAATATAATCCTTGCATGGATCTTTGTTATTTCAATTCAAGCATGTAATATATATATATCAAACCCTGATCTTGGCAAAATCAGAGTAATCGATGGGTAATAATTTTTGTTTTTCTGCTATCTCTGCTCATCAATTTACTAACACCTTTTCCATAAAAGCATTGAGTTTTTATATCCCTTCAAATTTGGGCTGTTGTTTCATTTAATGCAACTCTTAAAAGTTTGCAGAACCTAGAGGAACGGTCATTCTATAATCGCAAATGATCATTCTTGACACAACAGATACTTTTTCTCAAATCTAGGGTTCTTGGAATGATCGCTCCACCACACCACACCACACCGTATGTGTTAGAGTAGGTGCCCTAGAGCCAATCTAATTTTGTAAATTGACTCTTTGTAATCATGTTTTATTATCAATAAAGGCATCTATCTATATCATGTGATCTGATTATATTCGTATAAGAAAATGATATATGTCTTTAGGATGGTGGAATCGTGACGAGGGTATCGAGTGTTTGAAATCTTGATAGTCAGAACCCTATGAGCACATATGGTGGCCATTCTAGAAATGTCCATAGCCTCAGTAATATCTTGACCTAGGGCACAAATAATAGGGTAAGGCTATCATAGTGTTGGACGACCCTATCAAAAGGCAATGACAGATCTCACTTGTCAAGGTTGTTTGGTGACAACCTGGTGCAACACATAGGTGCTTACTGTAGGCAAGTTCACCGCACTAGCCCACTAGAGGATTCCACATAGATGGTCACCCTAGTGTTAGTGGAACAAATCCTCCAACGAATGGTGGTGCATGGGATCCTTACACTTGAGATCACCGGAGCGCCTTATGCATCGATTGGTGTAGTTTGACACTAGCCCAACGTAGTTCTATTCAGGACTATCAAAACGGTAGTGGTTGGCTTCATTGAAAAGTGTTTTGAGACTATGGTGGATCAATAGAGGGTTCATCACTCCCGGGTCTGGCAGAAATTATCTCACTGAGTAATTCGTTAGATGGTAACAACATTAAATCCGTGGCCACAGTGGGATTAAGTTGTAGCTCAACCCAGTCTATTTTGGTCATTGGTCCAATAACCGAATATTGAGATATCAGGGGTATTCAAGGTTGACACTACTTCTATGCCTTGGCCTTGATGAGATAATAGATGATGAAAGGATTGGATTGCACAGTAACCATATTGTTGATAGACAACATTTTTGCTGAATCTGAATCTATTAGGTGGCCATGATGCCTGGCTAGAGGCCAATCTTTGTCCATGTCTAGTGGGACGATTGATTGATTGTCAATCGCAATATGATTCACTGCCGATATGATGAGGAGCCTTCAGGTCGCACACATAGAAGACAGATTAAGAACAAAATTCATGGGAAGGGTATTTTCGTCATTTATGATGAAAGGGCATTTTCGTCTTTTAAGATGAAAAGGCATTTTGGTAATCTCACAGTGTAATTAAATTTATGAGGTTGTTGCCTAAATTTAATTTCCTGTGGAAATTAAATTAGTGAGATTATATATATCTAAATATTAAGTTTAAATATAATAGATATTATCCAATATTAATATTAAAAATGTGAATTCAAATTTGGTTTTTAAATTTGAATTGAAAAATGCCATGTTTGGTTGCAAGGGTAATGTATTCCAATATCTAATTGGAATAGATGGCTATTCCAATTTGGAATAGGGTTTTAGTGTGCAATATTTAAGTGCAACTAAAATTAAAATGAAATAATTCATTCTATAAAAAATAAACCCTAGCCACCCTCTCTCTCCCTCTCCCAAAAAACTTGAACCCCTTTTGTGAGAGAAAGAAATTCTGCAAATTTTTTATTCTTTTAGTTGAGTGAATTACCTAGCCTAATAGTTCTTCAACGACGATTGTCCCATCCTCGTGTGGATACTGGGAGTTCATTCCCAACTTGGAGTGGAGTGAATCACATCAGTTGGAGGAGGTTCCAAACGTTGGTATGACATTTAACTTGATTTAAATATGTTTCTTGTATTGAATTGATGTAGATCTGTAATTGAATCACTGGTTTTATGGTTTTTGAGATCGAAAATCTTTTATATTTCCACTACGTAAACAATCTAAAAACCAACAGTGGTATCAAAGCCTTTTTACGTATTTACATGATTTATTACATGTTTAGATGTGATGAATTCGATATGTATCGATTATGTTATTGCATGATGCATAAAACTTGAATTTTTGTGTTAAAAATTTGCTGTGGTTTGATGTGTTGCTAATCTGATTTTTTGCATCTTTTTTTGGGGGATCAAAACAAAATAAAACTTTATTTCAGTCAGAGGAAGATGCTGCCATGTAGGGTGGCATGCTGCTACTGTGTGTTGCCATGCACGGCAGCAACAAGAAGCAGCAGCAATAGCACAATCATGCACTATTGCTTCACAGATTGCGTGCGATAGCATGCAACAGTAGTGGTGTTGTGCAATGCCATGCACGGAGGAGTGCTGGCCACATGCTCCAGCATGTAGCCTTGGGCTATGCTGCCGGAAACGGCACAGTAGCAGAGGCGCATGCAAATGCACCGCTGCTGTCCTCTTGATTGGGTGCTGTTTTGGGCCTGCCCCGTGGTGGCCAAGTGCTAGGAGCATGTGGCCTTCGGCTATGCTGCCGCAAATGGCATAGTAGCAGAGGCGCATGCAAATGCACCATTGCTGTCCTCTTGATTGGGTGCTGTTTTGGGCCTGCCCCGTGGTGGCCAAGTGATCCTAGCACTTGGCCTTGGTTGGCACTTGGTTTTTCAGCCAAGGGCCTAATCTGGTGCGCGTTAAAACGTGAACCAAATCTGGATTTTTCGGGCTGCCCATGTAAAGATGCAATGGGCTGAATTTTGGGTCGTGATCACATTGTTGTGTAATATTTTTTTAATCCATAATTTTCTAAAAAATGTTGCTGCATGTTAGAAACATTCTGGAGGCACAATTGAGTGAGGCCCGATAATAGGGGACTAAAATAAAAATTTTAAAACTTGTTGGACTTAAAGAACATACCAAAATGCAAAGGGTAACTTGTAATTTACCAACCTAATCAAAATTAAATTTTGATTGTTTATGTATGATTGTTGTTTGTGAATATGCATGGTGCTTGGTGCATAAGCCTATGAACCTAGTTTAATTGCTTTGGGTTATGTAATTTAAAATAGGGCCTGTGTGCCTTGCCTTTCTCTAAATCTCCAATGTAACTTCTTTCTCACATCTCACTCCCCTCAAATGTAACTCGAGGTTTCTTTTCAATAATGTAACATGTAATTTTATTTTTGAAAGTTGTGTAATGTTCAAGAAGAAGAAGCAATGGAAGGGAAGAAGGCGAAATTACTTGAAGAATCCATTTCCTTTTAAACCTAGGTTGACCTACCGATTCCTCTTGGCTTGAGGAAATTGGTTTTAGTTAAGGCTATGCACCAACACGTTTATTTTATGCCTAGTATGCATGCTAAAGGTGTATGTTTTGACTATAACATGCTAAGAAATATACAATTGGTGAGACATAAAATACAAACCCCTCAACTAAAGTATATTAAGTCAAAATTGAAATGTCGTCCATCACCATGAGTTTAATCAAACCATTGTTCGTTGGAACCTTGTTCGCCAAAGCGAAGGGTACACTTCTACCAGTAGGAGGTTGAATATCATTGGAGTTTTTCTTAATGGTGATGGGTCGACTTAAAATGATTAGTTTTGCTTGTTTGCCAAAGCCAAGGTTGATAAGCTTGTCATAGGCATAGTAGAGAAGTACACTTGTTGTGTGTACGTGGTGACATGTAGTGTCCACTCTACTGATACTGAGAATCACTCTTGAGGATAATGGCTTTGGTCATTGTATTGTGTGATTAGTTTGTTGGCTTACTTTGCATTTGAGGTTGGTAGTGGGAGCTATCAATTGATGTGGATTAAGTTTGTTGGCCTACCTAATCCACCCATTTTGGCTTGTTTGCCAAAGCAAAGGTTTGAAATGGGCTAGATGGGATCTCAGTCCACTAGGAAAGCCAACAGGCTTTCCCGAGTTAATAGTGAGGGCTATTGGGTTAAGGAAAATAGTGGGAGCAATTATTTTATCAAAGACCTTGTTAAATAGTAATAATAGACATGATAAAAACTTTTACTTTTCTGCATTTGTAAATTCACCAAAATGAGCAATACCAACCTGCGATCAATAATCAAGAAAGAAAATAGGCTAGATGGATTCAATTTTTTAGACTGGTATTGAAATCTTTGGATTGTACTAAAGTCCAAAAAGAAATTGTACATCCTTGATAAGCCTTATATGGTTGAGCCTGATCCTAATGTCACTCAGGAAGTAAAGGACACTTACCAAAAGTTCCTTGATGATGTTGATAATGTTCAATGCATTATGCTAGCATCGATGACACCTGAGCTACAAAAACAGCATGAGAATATGGACATTGCTGCCATGATTCGACACCTCAAGGAGTTTTCAAAGGAAATGCTCGACATAAGAGTTATAAGGTGTCAAACACATTGTTTAGGAGTCGTATGATTGAGGGAGCCCAAGCTGGTCCTCATGTGTTCAAGCTAATTGGGTACATAGAGAGGCTTGAGACTTTGGGGTTTGGTGTGGCTACAGACTTACAAGTGGATTTAATTTTACAGTTACTATCTGATTCTTTTTCATTGTTCATAATGAACTTCAATATGAACACGATGGTGAAATCCCTGTTAGAGCTTCTGAACATGCTGAGGACTGCAGAGCAGGACATGAAAAATTCCAAGCTTATTTTACTGGGTGCCAATAAAGGAAAGGGTAAGAGCAAAGGAAAAGCCAAGGCTAATCCCAAAGGATAGGATGCTCTCAAGCTTGAAGGTGGCATTGGAAAAGCTAGGAAGGTAGTCTGCTTCTATTGTGGCAAGCCTGGCCACTAGAGGAAACACTACAAGGCTTTCCTCGCGAAGAAGAAGAAGTCAAACACTTCAACTTCAGGTATGTACATGATTGAGATTAACTTCTCTCCTTCAACATCTTGGGTCATTGACACAAGATGTGGTACACACATTTGTACTGATATGTAGGGACTAAGGCAGAGTAGATTGCTCGCCAAGGGAGAAGTGGACCTACGAGTTGGAAATGGAGCACACGTGACTGCATTGATTATAAGATCTTATTGTTTGTTATTGCCTACGGGCTTATTTTGAGAACTTAATAATTGTTACTTTGTACCTTTCATTTCAAGAAACATTATATCTGTATCCGCTTTGGATGATATGGGATATCGTTTTGAGATTTTGAATGGATTGTTGTCCTTTAGTTTGAATATTATTATATATGAAAATGCAAGGTTACATAACAGATTATATGTTCTAGATTTAAACAATAAATATATTCTCAATGTGGAAACAAAGAAAGCTAAACATAGCGATCAAACCCAAACATACCTCTGACATTGTAGATTGGGTCATGTTAATCAAACCTGCATTGCAAAACTTCAAAGTGATGAAGTTTTGGACCCTTTTGACTTTCAATCATTTGAAGTATGTGAGCCATGCCTTTTAGGCAAGATGACCAAGTCACCTTTCACAGGACAAAATGAAAGGGCTACTGAATTATTAGGCATCATCCATAGTGATGTATGTGGTCCGCTTACAATTGAAGCCAGTAGTGGATATTCATATTTCATCATGTTTACTGATGACCTCAGTAGATATGGTTATGTCTACCTTTTGAGACATAAATCTGAAGCCTTTGATAAATTCAAAGAATTTAGAAGTGAAGTATAGAATATGTTGGGCAAGAGTATTGAAGCTCTTTGGTCCGATTGAGGAGGTGAATACTTGAGCTTCAGATTTTCTGAATATCTAAAGGAATGTGGGATAGTTTCACAACTCACCCCTTTGAACACACCCCAACACAATGGTGTGTCTAAAAGGAGGAATATGACCTTACTTGATATGGTTAGGTCCATGACGAGTTTTAGTGATCTACCTGCATCATTCTAGAGTTATGCCCTAGAGACTGCGACTCACGTACTTAACCATATGCCATCAAAGTTTGTGGATAAGACTCCATATGAACTGCGGAGTGGGTGAAAGCCAAATTTATCTTATCTAAAGATTTGGGGTTGCGAAGTTTATGTCAAGAAATTGACTTTGAACAAGCTACCCAAAGTGTAATAAATGTATCTTTGTGGGGTATCCTATGGAGACCAAAGGATATTATTTCTACCACCCAAAAGAGCACAACATTTTTGTCGCTCATACTAGTGTCTTCTTAGAGAGAGAATTTCTCTTAAGAGGTACTAGTGGAAGAAAAGTAGAACTCAGTGAAGTTCTAGAACCACAAGATACATTAGATGAAAGATGGGAAGATGTGCCACAAAAAGTGGTTGAACATCGTGAGGAGGTTACTCCACAATATGTGGATCAAAGTGAACCACCTGCAGAGGAGCTATGTAAGTCTGGGAGAGTTTGTCATAAGCTTCAGAGATATTATTTTCTCGTGACTCAGCATGGTGACATACTGGTCTACCAAGACAAAGAACCCAGAACCTACGATGATGCTATACCAGATCCAGATTCTATTAAATGGCTTGAAGTCGTGAAATCTGAGATGGACTCCGTGTACCAGAACTAGGTATGGTCTTTAGTGAATCCATCTGAAGGGGTAAAACCCATAGGGTGTAAATGGGTCTTCAAAAAGAAGACTGACAAGGATGGCAAGGTGCATACTTATAAAGCACGACTGGTTGCGAAAGGTTTTAAACAAATTCACGATATTGACTATGAAGAAAACTTTTTGCCAATTGCCATGATTAAATCCATCCAGATTATGCTTGTGATTGCTACAAATCATGGCTATGAAATTTGGAAAATGTATGTCAAAACAACTTTCCTGAATGGAAACCTTGATGAGGATGTGTATATGACACAACCCGATAGTTTCATTCTTGATGGACAAGCTGATAAGTATGCAAGTTGGAGAGGTCCATTTATGGACTCAAGCAAGCTTCAAAGAGCTGGAACATTCGTTTTGATGAAGCCGTAAAATAATTTGGTTCTATAAAGAACGAAGATGAGCCTTGTGTTTACAAGAAAGTAAGTGGGAGCGCAGTGACATTTTGGTGTTATATGTCAACAACATACTTCTCATCGGGAATGATATACAAATTTGTAGTGTAATACCCAAGATGTCAAAGGCATGTTCCCAACTCAAAATAGTCCTTTAGATGTTAATTTTATGTTAAAAAGCATAAAATCTAACTAAGGGCAAAATAGTCAATTCATTTGTAACCGTATAAATCAATTATCCATAAAAGGATATTAGGGGCAAAATAGCCATTTTGCCTATGGATAAGCATTGCAAATGTCAAGGATGAGTAGGTTTCATTGCATTTAATGGCATTAATTAAGTAATAATTATGTTTAGTGCCAAATGACCAAAATGCCCTTATATGAAGAATTAAGGACTTATGAGTTATACAATTAAAATAATTGGGCCAATAGCATAATTTTGGAAAATTAATGAAATGTTTTCTTATAAAAGAGAGGAAATTCGTTCAACCCAAAAGAGATATCATTTCTTCAACCTTTCTTTCATTTTCTCTCAAATCTTCCATGAAACAAGCTTTCTCTCTCTAAGTTTTAAAGGAGTTTTGCATAATTTTCCAAGGAGAACAAGATAGGAGCCTTGGATCTTCAAATTGAAGGGTTTAAGGTAAGGATTAAAAACTCTAGTTTTGATGTGATTTGAAGATTCGAGGTAGATGTTGAGGTATAATGTTATATATGTAGGATTAAGGTGTAAAAGAAGATAAAGGCAAAGGATTTGGTGGGGGAATTCTTTAAAAAGGTAAGGAAGAACCTCCCATGACTTTAGAGATTATGCTAGGGTTTGTAGATTTTAATGAAACCTTAAATTAAGGCTTTAAGGCATAAAATTAGTTGATGGCAAATGTAGTTGAACTCATTAATGTTATTTATTGCCTTGAATTCATTATACATGAAGTTATTGCAATTTATGTTTTATGAGTTGTTATGTTTAATTGAATAAAATCAAGTATTGATGTTGATTGTGGCAAAACTTGTAGTATTGGAGGGCACATGGTGTTGAATGATTGCTATTAGAAGTGTTGATGCGTTGTTTGCATTAACTTACAAGGTTATAGCAATGATGGATGATCATGGGAATGAGTTTTTACACTTCCCTTAAGATGTTAAAGACTATTAAGGGTAGGTTTAATTGATCCATAAGTTGACGCATTTGTTAATTGTCAATAGAAGTTGATATGGCATGGTTTAATATGAAAGATTCAGATTTGACAATTTTAGGGGTTATGTTAAACATGCTTTAGTATTTCAACCATAACATGAGTTATAAAACTCGAAATGAGATGATTCTCAAAGCATTAGAAAGTTAAGACATAGCCCTATAACATTTATGTTTATGCCAAGAGCCAATTCATTTGATAAATAGATGGAAAATGGCCTGAAGAATAAACTTATGGTTATTGAAGTTTAAGATTTAACATGATCAATTCTTATGATTATTAATGTATTGTTGTAATTAAGCCATGTCTAATGTTTACCCATTAGTTAGATGATCTTTGAAAGATATACATGGTCATGGATGCGAATGCATGATTAATGTTGTGAAATGGCATGAAGATGCAATGTAATATATGTTTCCAGATGATGAATGTGAGCAAGAGTAATGTAAATGGATTGATAATCCATAGATGAATCAAAAGTATTAAGCTCACTAAAACATGTATTTACATGCCATAAAATGTTAGAGATGCAAATAAACAGGATGGAAAACGCATAAGTACGCCTCTCGATGATATGAGCTCTAGATGAATTTGAGGCTAGATGAGAGGCAAGATGAATATATGCTAACGCGTAAGCATATCCTCATATTCCGGTTAAGGAAAGATGAATATATGCCTTAGATGCTAAATAATGCGTAAGCACGCCTCTCGATGATATGAGCTCTAGATGAATTTGAGGCTAGATGAAAGGAAAGATGAATATATACTTTAGACGCCAATTAACGCGTGAGCATATCCTTGTATTTTTGTTGAGGAAAGATGAATATATGCTTTGGATGCTAAATAACGCGTAAGCACGCCTCCCGATGATATGAGCTCTAGATTTATTTGAGGCTAGATAAAAGGAAAGATGAATATATGCTTTAGATGCTAAATAACACATAAGCATGCGTCTCGGTGATATGAGCTCTAGATGAATTTGAGGCTAGATGATATGAAGTGCTTAAGACACTAAGAAAAGTTTGATCAGCTAGACGTTGGATGATTCATATGCATTTAGTTGCATTACATGATTTATTATGTTATTTACATTATGAGATGATTTGTACTCATGTTAGATGATATTCAGATATTACATCATGACATGTGATGTGTGTGCACTATGTTTACATATATATTTGTATGTGTACACTTGATGTGTTATATGACCAGGGGGAAGATGATGAAAAGTATATGAGTTAGTCAAGAAAATGAACCATACTTAGATGCTAAAGACGTATGGTATGTGAATGAAAGTGTTTGAATGAATGTTAAATAACATACTTGGTATTAAATGGATCATTCCTTACTGACCGATTACCGCTTACCCTTTCATGGTTGAATGTTTTACAGGTAATCCAAAAGCGAGGGATGCTAGAGACATCAAGGCTATGCGTTAGGGGAGATAATTTATTGTCATCTTGCTGTTTTATCTTGATGTAAATGACAAATGTTTTTGAAACACCTTTTTGAAGTTTCTAGCATATGAATGAAAATGGCATTAATATGTTTTGATTGATTGATGCCCAAATGAATTTAAGTTTTTGTTTTTATTTTTATTTTTGAAGGTACAAATTTTGATCCTGTGGTACATCTTATAGTAATGTTTCAGACATTATTGTTATTCTTACACAAATTTCTAAATACAACTCGTTCCCCAAACATGAATTCTTTGGATTCTCATTAAGGGATATCCAGAGGGTACTGACTGGGGAGGGGTTTTGCATTTAGTTGGTAAAGACTTGGTTATCCAACTGCTTCTCCATGATGGGCTTAGGAGAAGCAGCCTACATCCTTAGAATAAAAATTTACAGTGATAGATCACATAGGTTTCTTTCCCTAAGTCAGAGTACTTATATTGACAAGGTACTGAAGAGATTCAGCATGGAAGAATCCAAGAAGGGATTTCTTCCAATGTCACATGGTGTCTATCTCTCTAAGGATATGTGTCCTAAAACACATGATGAGAGAGATAGAATGAAGAGGATCCCATATGCATCAGCAATTAGATCCATCATGTATGCCATGTTGTGTACTTGGATTGATGTCTCATGTGCATTAAGCACTTGTAGTATATATCAATCGGATCCAAGTGTGCGTCACTGGATGGCTGTCAAGAACATTCTTAAGTACCTAAAGAGGACTAAGGATATGTTCTTTGTTTATGAAGGGGAAGATGAGCTCACTGTAAGAAGATATAGTGATGCTAGTTTCCACACGGATAAAGATGATTATCATTCACAATATGGGTTTGTATTTTGTCTCAATGGGGGTGTAGTGAGTTGGAAGAGCTCCAAGCAAAGCACTATAGCGGATTCTACAATGGAGGTCGAGTATATCACATTATTTGATGCGGCCAAAGAGGCGGTTTGGATAAAGAAGTTCGTCATTGAACTTGGTGTGGCCTCTACTATTGTTGATTCGATAGAAGTCTATTGTGACAACAATAGAGCAATAGCTCAAGCAAGGAACCACAGTCTCACTAGAAGTCCAAACACATACTCAGGCATTTTCATCTCATCAGGGAAATGGTTGAGAGGAAAGATGTGAATATTGGTAAAGTGCATACTAATGACAATCTCACATATCCACTGACAAAGCCTCTATTGCAACAGAAGCATGAAAAGCACTCAAGGTTATTCAGTATTAAATACATGAATGATTGGCTATAGTGCAACTTGGAGATTGTTAGAGTTGGTGCCCTAGAGCAAATCCTATTTTGTAAATTGACTCTTTGTAATCATGTTTTATTATCAATAAAGGCATTTATTTATATCATGTGATCTGATTATATTCATATAAGAAATGATAATTGTCCTTAGGATGGTAGAACCATGATGAGGATATTGAGTGTTTGAAATCTCGATAGTGAGAAACCGATGAGCACATATGGTGGCTATTCTAGAAACATCCATAGCCCTAGTATTATCCTAACCTATGGCACAAATAATAGGGTAAGGCTATCATAGTGTTGGACAACCCTATCGAAAAGCAATGACAGATCTAACCTGTCAAGGTTGTTTGTTGACAACCTGGTGCAACACATAGGTGCTTGTTGTAGGAAAGTTTTGTTATAGTAGGTGCCCTAGAGCCAATCAATTATCGTAAAATTGATTATGCAATGAATGTTTATTTATCAATAAAAGGCATATTCTTCTATATCATGTATGTAATGATATATGTCCTTAGGATGGTAGAACTGTGACGAGGGTATCAAGTATTTCAAATCTTGATAGTGAGAACCCTATGATCACATATGGTGGCCATTCTAGAAAGGTTCGTAGCCCCAGTATCATTCTGACCAAGGACACAGATAATACGGTAAGGCTATCATAGTGTTGAACGACCCTATCATAAGGTAGTGACTGATCTCACTTGTCAAGGTTGTTTGCCGACAACTTGGTGCAACGCATGGGTGCTTGCTAGAGGCAAGTTCACTTGATATACCCATCATAGTATTCCATATGGATTTTAACCCTATTGTTTATTGAATAAATCCTCTAACGGATGGTGGTGCATGTGATCCTTAGACTTGAGATCACCGAAGCATCTTGTGCACCAATTGGTGTAGTTTGACACTAGCCCAACGTAGTTCTATTCAGAGCTATCAATACGATAGTGATTGGCTACATTGAGAAGTGTATCGAGACTATGGTGGATCGACAAAGGATTCATCATTCCTAGGTGCGGGGGAAGTTATCTCACTAGGTAATTCAGTAAATGACAATGACACTAAATCTGTGGCCATACTGGGATTGAGTTGATGCTCAATCCAATTTAATGTTCCTGTCATTGGTCCAGTAACAAAATACAAACATGTTGAGGATATCTGAGGTTGACACTATTTCTATACCTCAGCCTCGTCGAGAAAACAGTTGATGAAAGGATTTGATTGCACGGTAACCATATCGTTGATTGGTTGCGGTTTTGCTGAATCTAAATCTATCGGGTGGCCATGATGCCTTGCTAGGGGCCAATCTTGGTCTACGTGTAGTGAGACGATTAATTGGTGTTAATCGCGATACTACACATTGCCGATATGATGAGAAGCCTATGGGTCACACACTTAGAAGATGGTTTAAGAATCAATTTGTGAGAAGGGTATTTTCATCTTTTAGGACGAAAGGGTATTTTGGTAATTTCACAGTGCAATTAAATTTGCTGAGGTTGTTGCTTGTATTTAATTTTAATATTAAAATTAAATTAGTAAGATTATATTTAAATATATCTCTATATATATTTAAATGAATTATTATTATAAATTAAATGTTAATATATTATCATATATTAATTGATTTTAATTATAATGATAATTAATTAATTAAAATACCATAAACGGTGTGTTTGGTTGCAAGGGTGAACTAGGGTTGGAGCCCATGGCTATTCCTAAGTGGAATAGGGTTTTAATTGTTGCACTATATAAGTGCAAATTAAAATTAAAACATTAGAGAATTATTCATTCAATTAAAACCCTAGCCACCTTTTGAAGTATTGCAACGAGTTGGAAAGGTAGCTTATAAGTTGGCTGGTGTGCTGTCGTAGGCAACGAAGATTAAAAACCTTCCTAACCTAACTACTGAACTGTAAATAGGGTAAGCAAGAGTCAATCCCACGAAGAGTGTCTAGCCAAATTTTCGATGATGTGAATAAGGCTGGGGGGTTTTGAGTAAAATAGAAAACAATCTTAGCCAAAAACAAAAACAATTCAATTCGAAATCAATTAATATAACGAAACTTGGTCTCCGTCAACATTCACCATCGGAATCTTACAACTGATCATTGATGCAAAAGTAAATCAATTCTTACTTTGAATATTCACCGTTGGAACTATTTTCCTATCTCTCCTTAATTGTAATTAATTAGGAAACAAGCGATCTTAATTAATCTTACCAGTAAACAATCCTAGACAAGCGCTAAAGATTTAATCTAATGGCAGCCTTAGGATTAGAGAAATCGATGAAGCTAAACAACACAAACACAAGCGGTTGTATTTAATTTAGTTGAATGTTCTTCTTAAGATTACTAATTCCTGACGCAGCAAATTATTAACCCTAATTGTTTCACAAGTTAGAGGGATCAAACAATTACGGATTTGATATCAAACTTAGCAGTAGATTGCAACAAATAATACACTAGTAGGCATCGTAGTAATTAAATGCATCAATCATGAAGATATGCACAGAATAACATTCAATACTCAAACACGAAAATTGAACACTAAAATAAAATAGATTAGATCTCACAGTTGGTTGATTCCGAGGTCTCCGTTTCCTTCGACCAAGTTACAAAAATCAGCCACTCATGGCCATCATGAAAAATACCAAAGAGAAAATTTCCAGAAGAGAGCCAAGAGAGACGTGTGTGTTTTTTCCAAAAACCCTAATGTCATCCCCTTAACAAAATTCCAGTTCAAGTATTTGAATCCCACTAAATCTCCTAAAAGAAATATTCTAATTAATTGATAATAAGATAAAGTCCTAAAATAAAATAGGAAAGTGGTGTTTTCCAGCTGTAATTTGCATGCAATAGGTCTTCAAAACTTCTTGTAATAATTTGCCTATTTGAATTGCATGACAAGGTGGAATGTTCCAGAACGTCGGTAGTGCAGGTGCATCAACTTCAAGCTCGATTACAACCTTGACGAAGCGAGTATCTGTAACACCCCACTTGAGGCACGTAGTTAAGATTTGATGAATGGCTTGAATGTTTGTTGATTTATCCTCATTTGAGTCTGTATGTTGTTAATATTTCTTGGTTTACCCTTGGTTGAAAGGGTATCTTGGTTTGGTTGAGTGATTGCCCTGAAAATTGTAAGACTTGGCGAATTATTGAGATTACAGTCTTTGCCGGGGCGAAGAAGAATCTTCGCCGCGGCAATGAGGTGCTACAACCCCGTGTAGCTGCTATGAGATTTTGCCGGGGCGAAGAAAATAGCTTCGCCGCAGCGAAGACTCGACTAAATGTTCCCCTTAAGTTTTTGAGAATTTTTCCTTTTGAGACTCAATGACCATTCTACCCCTTTTTAGCAGGAAAAGTGGGGAGTGAAATGTAAGGAAATTGCATGGAGAATAGTTTGAATGGGGTTGTGTTTGCAAAGAATGAAAGGTCTTAGATGGAATTTCAAAGAAATAGCAAGGGTATTTTGGGAAAGAGTGGAGAAAATATGAGATATTAAGGTTTAGCTTTAGAAACCCTTTCATTTGCTTCTTCACCACCGCCTCTTTCATCCTTTGTTTCTCTCAAATTTTCATTCAAGTTTCCAAGGATCTTTGAGGAGCTTTTGACTAGAAATTTATACTAGTTGATCCTAAGCACTAAAAGGTGAGAATCCTTACTCTAGATGTAAGTTTTATTTTGAAAGAGTAGGATCCTTATTGAGTTTATATTGAAGGTTTAAGAGGAAGAATCAAGCCTTCAAGAGTAGAAAGCTTAAGTGGGTTCTCCTTGAGCTTAAGGTAAGTAAATTCCTAAGTTGTGATTTACTTGATTGAATGATATGTAGAGATTTTTATATATGTGCTTAATGCTTGAATTTCTATGTTTGAAATGATTTGATGAATTCAAGGTGGTTATATGGAAGAATTTCCACCATGAGAAGAGTGGGTTGTGTTGTTAAAGTTTGGTAGAAGTGTGGATAGAATTAGAAGAAATTGAGAGGAATATTTGAAGTGTGTTTCCCTTGCAGGATGTATGATGTTTTAAAGGAGTTGAACTCCTATTTTGGATGATTAAAAGAGAAATATCATTAACAAATAGAATAGAGTTTAGGTATGCACACATATTGTTTGATAAAATGTCTAAAAGAAGCATGAGTAGAAATAGAGAACCTTACTTTATGCAACATAGCATATTTGCATGTCATGAATGTATATAAGAAAGATTTTAGGCATGAGCCATCCATATGCATATGTTTAATTGAGTAATCACATGAGAAAGAAATATGAGAAATGAGAAAGAAACACTCTATGAATAGAGATAAAAAAAAGAACCAATTCTCTTAGAGTAAAGAGAAAGAAAGAACTAGCACTAGAGGATAAAATGATTATTAAGTGCTGTAGAAAAGAAAAGAAAATAGGTTGTACGATGGGGAACTCGTGAGTGTGGAGTTATCCTCATGTAAGCCGTTGTGAGAAAGAGCGGTCTCCACCATGAGAGAGCGGAATACATGTAAACCGTTGTGAGAAAGAGCGGTCTCCGCCATGAGAGAGCGGAATGCATGTAAACCGTTGTGAGAAAGAGCGGTCTCCGCCATGAGAGAGCGGAATGCATGTAAACTACTATGAGAGAGAGTGCTCTCTACCATGAGAAGGCAGAATGAGAATGAGAAAAAGAAAAGAATAGAAAGAAAAGAAAAGAAAGAAAATGAGATTTTTGAATTAGGAAAAATGACAAGAGTACGAAAAGAATTGATGCGTAATGCACGGGGATTATAGAGTAGGAGATTTTACTTACTGGGCATCGTTGTGCTCACTCCGTTGTTTTCTTTGTTGTACAGGACATAGGTGAGGACCTAGTCAGAGGGACGTCGGCAAGCGGGGAGACTTGGCTGCACTATCCACTGTTTTCGTTTTTGAGAGTCTTTTATACAAATGATGTTGTACTTTGTAAAGAATGTAATTATTAAGTAAAGAGAAATTTTTGGACCCAACTGTTTGGATAAAAATGCTGTCTTTTTCTTAATATATATATTATGAATATGGTAGTAGAAAGAGGTTGTTACAGTATCTCTCCAAACTCAAAACATGAAAGTTGTATATCTCTTTCTTAGAGTTCCACAGAATTTTGAATCATCTCAATCGGAGCTCGGACGAGAGAGTTATGCCCAGATTACGAAACAATGTTGAAACTGTCCGAATTCACTTAATTAGTTCTGTTTTGCAATTAACGCCTCCATTTGCATCCTAAATCAAAATAGAATAATAATGAGTACATTTAGGCAGCAAATAAGTATAAAATACTAGACATTAATGGGGGGTAAATATGACATTTTGCATTCTCATCATTGGCGCTACCACCCAGTATGGACAGGGTGCACAATGTGTTCCATGTTTCGATGCTTCGAAGATATGTCAGTGATCCCTCCCATATATTAAGAGTAGAGGAAGTGGACTTAGGAGAGAATCTAGTATATGAGGAGCGACCAGTATAGATATGGATAGAAAGACGAAAGAGCTCCGAAACAAGAGTATTCCACTAGTGAAAGTCCTATGGAGGAATTATAAAGTTGAAGAAGCAACATGGGAGGTAGAGCAGGACATGCAGAACCGCTATCTGGAGTTGTTTGTTTGAATTTCGGGGACGAAATTCTTATAAGAATGGGAGAATTGTAACACCCACAGTGAGGTATGAAATTTTATTATGTCTTAGAGTCTTTATGCCTTTATTTCTAGAGGGATGCATGAAAATTTGTTGAGGAAAGTTTTGCAGACTTCGCCGTGGCAAAGAACTTTTGTTGCCGCGGCATTGTACATTCTGCCCAAATTCGTGGCAGAAACAAGCAGCTTCACCAGGGTGAAGAACTCCCTGGAAATTTTAGTGAATTTGGGGAAAAACTTGCTGAAGGGCAAAATGGTCACTCCACCCTTAATTAGTTGAAAGTATGGGTAGTGAAAAGAGATAGAATTTCATGGAGAATGCAATGGAATGAGGACTTTTTGGTAATTGACTAAGGGACATAGATGCAATTTCATGGAAAGTGTAAGGGTAAAATGGGAAGCTATGAGTAACTTTTTGTTATATTAAGAGCTTAAGAGAAAACCCTAGCCAATTTTCCTCTTCTATTCACGCCACCTTCCACCTAAGTTCTCTCAAATTTCTTCATTTCCTTTTCAAGGGAATTTCATAGATTTTGGTCTAAGTTGGGTAGATTTGCAATCCTAAGCCGTAAGGTAAGACTCTTGCACCAAGATATGAGTTTTAAATTTTTGTTAAGTGGTGAATTCTTATGGGTGTCGTTAATAGTGTGTAAGAGAAAGAAAGTTGTGTGAAGAGAAGACTAGAGTGTTGAGTTGCTCACTTTCAAGGTAAGTAAATCCAACCCAAGTTATGATCAATTGAGTAGAGAACTTTTACATGTATGTATGTGTTTATGATTGCGAGAATTGTTGATGAGATTGATGAGTAGAATTCAGCCATGAGAAGAGGAATTTGTTGTATGGTGATTGATGGAAGTTTGGTTGAATTTAGAAAGAGTTTAGTAGAATTTATGGAGTGTATTTTCCTGGCTAGGTTTAGTATTGATTTAAGGGAGTTTTACTCCAAATTTGGTGGTTTGAGAAAGAAGTAGAAGTGTAGCCAAATTAGAGTTTGAGTGTGTATGCAATATGTTTGATAAAATGTCCAAGAGAAGTGTATGCATGAGTTTATTCACTTGTGATTTTGATATGAGCTTGTAGATGGTAGAGAATGACTTATTTTTATGCTACATAGCATTCTTGCATTTAAACATTTCCATTTAGAAAGAATAACAAACATGAGCCATCTACATGCATACATATACATATATATGAGAACTTAAAGAATAAAGGGAAAGAAAGAGAAGCTATTAAAGAATGCTTTAAAAGAAGAAAATAATAGGTTGTTGCGATGGGGAACCCATGAGTGAAAGAAGAGAATAGCCCCACATGCACGCCGCCTTCAGTGAACGGCCTCAGAATTAGAAAGAAGAAAGTGTACAGTTCGTTAGAAGTGTATGTGGATGAGAACTGTACCAACAGAATATACCTACATGCACGCCGCTTTCAACGAGTGGCTACAAAATAGAAAGAAGAATTGTATAGTCCGTTAGAAGTGCATGTAGGTGAGGACTGTACCCACTCACATGGCTAGGGTTCCAAATCCATGCAAATCCATGCCTCAACTGAGTCCGATCGGCAAAGAAAGAACAGAAAGAATATAATAGAAAGAAAGAAAGAAAGAATAGAATACAGAAAGAAAGCATAGAACACAAAAAAGAAAGAAAGAAGAGCAATAGAAAACAGAAAATAGTAAAGAAAATGCATTCTTGTATGCATTTATGCACATACATCATGTCATTTATGTTATGTTATTCAGAATTAGTTTTTCTAGTGGTGCTTATATGTCAGTAAATGAGAAACTAGAACACATAAAGAACAGAGAGAAAGTACAGAAAAAGAATAGAGAAAGAACAGAGAGAAAAAATAGAAAAGAATAGAGAAGGAGAAATGCTTGTAAGAAAAGAAATTCAGAATCTGAACAATGGAAAGAGAGGAGTAGCTTAGCGGGTTTACTTACTGAGTAATTCGTGCTAACCCTGTTGTTTTCAATGTTTTTGCAGGTAGGAGGTAAGATGCGGTTGAAGGGAACGTTATGAGCAGAAGGGTCTGGCAACCAGCGTCAAGTTTATTTTGAGCACTTTTAATTTTTAATGTATGGTTTTGTGTATAATAAAAGAATGGGCCCAATTTTTGTATGTATACTCATTTACATGTATAGTTTTCCTATCTATATGAGTGTTACTATTTATTTTACGAGTATACTAGCTAGAGAGAGAAAGCATTACAACCGATTGGTGTGGTTCAACACTAGCTCAACATAGTTCTATTTAGGAATATTAGAACGGTAGTGGTTGGCTACATTGAAAAGTATATCGAGACGATGGTGGATCAACAGAGGATTCATCACTCCCGGGTACGGTAGAAATTATCTCACTGAGTAATTTTGTAGATGGCAACGACATTAAATCCGTGGCCACAGTGAGATTAAGTTATGGCTTAATCCAATCTATTATGGTCTTTTGTCCAATAACCGAATATCGAGATATCAAGGGCATCTGAGGTTGACACTACTTCTATGCCTTGGCCTTGATGAGATAATAGAAGATGAAAGGATTGGATTGCACAGTAACCATATCGTTGATAGGTAGCAGTTTTGCTGAATCCGAATCTATCCAATGACCATGATGCCTGGCTAGAGGCCAATCATAGTCCGTGTCTAGTGGGACGATTGATTGATTGTCAATCACAATACAATTCACTGTCGATATGATGAAGAGCCTTCGGGTCACACACATAGAAGACAGATTAAGAATAAAATTTGTGAGAAGGGTATTTTCGTCATTTATGATGAAAGGGCATTTTCGTCTTTTAAGATGAAAGGGCATTTTGTTTATCTCACTGTGTAATTAAATTTTCTGAAGTTGTTGCCTAAATTTAATTTCATGTGGAAATTAAATTAGTGAGATTATATATATTTAAATATATAGTTTAAATATATATATATTTAAATATAATGGATATTATCCAATATTAATATTTATTATTAATATTGATAATGTGAATTCAAATTTGGTTTTTAAATTTGAATTGAAAAATGTCATGTTTGGTTGGAAGGGTTATCTATTCCAATATCCAATTGGAATAGATGGCTATTCCAATTTGGAATAGGATTTTAGTGTGCACTATTTAAGTTTCTGTTAAAAATAAACCCTAGCCACCCTCTCTCTTCCTCTCCCAAAAACGTGAACCCCTTTTGTAAGAGAAAGGATTTTTCTTCCCAAGAAAAATTCTGCAGATTTTTTATTCTATTAGTTGAGTGAATTACCTAGCCTAATAGCTCCTCAATGACGTTTTTCCCATCCTCATGTGGATACTGGGAGTTCATTCCTAACTTGGAATGGGAGCAAATCACATCAATCGGAAGAGCTTCCAAACCTTGGTATGACATTTATCTTAATTTAAATATTTTTCTTGTATTAAATTGATGTAGATTTGTAATTGGATCATTGGTTTTATGGTTTTTGTGATTGAATTTTTTTTTTTTTATATTTTCGCTGCATAAACGATCCAAAAACCAACATCACGATTGTGCAAAAGCATCACACAATCACTCCACCACGTGGAATGATCTGACCAAAGGCTCTTCCAAATTCATTAAATTTCTAGAGGCATGTACAACTTCTTGGAATGTTGTTGTGCGATTAAACAAAAATCTGCAAATAGGAATTGTTGTTCCACCACAGAGAACGGTCGTGCCACTTTTGATACTTGAGTTTTTGACTTGATCTGCAAGATTGAATTTTGAAGAGTAGTCAAGAGCGCGAAGGATTATGAATTTGAAATGTAACGCCCCACTTGAGGTACGTAGTTATTGTTTCCTCTTTCGCCCTCATTTGAGTTGTTTTTGGTAATATTGTTTGATAGTTATTAGTATGAGTGTTGTGTGGATTAATTGCCTTGAAATGGGTTAAAAATAGAAGAAGTGTAGTATGCCGAGCTTCGCCGGGGCGAAGAAGAATCTTCGCCGCGGCGAAGATGTGTTGAAACCACCGGAAACTCTCTGGACGGTTTCGCCGCGGCGACAGAAGTTTCTTCGCCGCGGCGACAGGCCGATTAAAATGTTGCTCAAGTTTTAGATATTTTCTTCCCTAAGGGCAACTTGACCATTCTACCCCTAATTAGCAGGAAAAGTGGGGAGTTAATTGTAAGGATTTTTCATGGAGAATATGTTGATATGGGGGTGAGTTTGTAATGAATCAAAGGATATGGATGGAATTCCCAAAGAAGAATAAGGGCAAAATGGGAATGAGTGTGTTTATATTTCATTAAAAGGAATTAGAATCAAAGAAACCCCTCATTTCTTCTTCTCAAACGCAACTTTCCATCTTCACTCCTCTCAACTTCTCTTTTCTTTTGATCAAGGATTTCCAAGGGATTTTTGAAGTGATTTGGGGTAGAAAAGCAACCTAAGGCTTCCTAAGGTAAGGATTTCTCCTTAAGTTGTGTGATTTGTAGATTTTAGTTCATTTTGGTTTTTGAGGGTTTTCATTCTTTTGGTTAAGAGTAGAGAGAATAGCCAAGAAAACCAAGTGGAAAGAAGATTTGGTGAAGTCTCTCCATAGCAAGTAAGTAAAACCCAACCCAAGTTGAGATTTATGAAATTTCTTGATTAGGGTTTTGATAGAAATGATGTATGTATGTGATGTGCATGTAATATGCCATGTATGGAGTATTAAATGGAGATTTCTATGCTTTGTGAATGTTAATACCTTGCAAATATGAGAAATGGGTTGTTGGATTGGCAAGGTAGTTGAGATGGAATTGAAGGGGTGTTATGGAACCCTTTTTGGAAGTGTGTTGTTTGACAGGTTATTATGACTTTGTGAAGGGGTTTTTCCCCATTTTGGATGGTTAGGAAAAGTTTTAGATTCATGGCTATGATAGAGTTTTATAGTGCACATGAGTTGTTTGATGAAATGCCTAATAGAGGTTTGAGTGTGAGTAATGAGCCTTAATTCTTGCAACATTGCATGTTGGCATTTCATAAGTGCATTAGTGGAGATGAACCATCCATAGGCACTAATTGTGCATTGAAAAGTGACCTAAGAAAGTGTAGGAAACTTGTGTATGCAATTACCCTATGAGTAGAGAGCTTGGTGGATGCAACTACTCTAAGAGTAGAGAGAATGAAAAATGCTAGAATAGAGTGAATTAGAAGAGTAGAATAGATGGGTTGATGCTTTGTGATCATCACCCGATAGTTATGGGAATCGGGTTGATGCTTTGTGATCACCACCCGAATAGCCCTTAGAGATGGGTCGATGCTTTGTGATCGTCACCCGATGAGTAGTAGAAATGGGTAGATGCTTTGTGACCACTACCCGGTTAGTTGTTAGATAAGTGGGTTGATGCTTTGTGACCATCATCCAACATTTAGTAGAAGCGGGTTGATGCTTTGTGATCATCACCCGACAGTTATGGGAATCGGGTTGATGCTTTGTGATCACCACCCGAATAGCCCTTAGAGATGGGTCGATGCTTTGTGATCGTCACCCGATGAGTAGTAGAAATGGGTAGATGCTTTGTGACCACTACCCGGTTAGTTGTTAGATAAGTGGGTTGATGCTTTGTGACCATCATCCAACATTTAGTAGAAGCGGGTTGATGCTTTGTGATCATCACCCGACAGTGATTAGAGACGGGTTAATGCTTGGTGATCGTTACCCAAGAGTCATGAGAAACGGGTAGGTGCTAGGTGATCTCCACCCGATAGTTAGGAGAACCGAGTAGGTGCTTTGTGATCCCCACTCGGTAGTCACTAAGAACGGGTTGGTACTGTGTGAATTCCACCCGATAGTCATGAAGAGTGAGATGGTGCTGTGTGAACGCCATCCGGCCGTACCTCCGGTAAGATGAGGCCATGATGTTTAGTAGAAACAGATATAGAAACAGAAATAGTATAAGGAAAGAATTAAGAGTTATACATACGGGGACAGACAGATAGAGGGTTTTACTTACTGAGCATTATTTTGTGCTCACCCCGTTATTTTCCTTTGTGGATGCAGGATCTAGGTGATGATGCAGTCGGAGGGGCGTCGGCAAGCGAAGAGAAATAGCTACACTGTTTCCCCTGTTTTGTCTTTTAAAATACATTTTGTAAACAACACTCTTTGTGTATAAAAGACATATGACTTATAATGAAAAGAAAGTTTTTGGGCCCAATTTTCTATTGTTATTATGCATGCATTGTACTAGTTTTCAGCAGATGTTACATGAAATATCTTGACTTTTGACATGAGCGGAATGGTCATGCTAGTGTAAGCCATGTCACACATTTTGGCAAAACGTTGCACAACTACATGGAATGATGTCATACGAGAAGGTACGTTCATCTAGGCAATTTTTGTGATACTGAATGGTCGTGCCTTGATCACGCATGGTCATACCACTTGAAATGTTTGCTTACGCACGATCATTCCACCTGACAAATCTATTTTGTTTTGGTTATGACTTGTGCCATACTTTAGCATGTTTTGGTTAGTGATCAATCAACTTTTTGGTTAGTTTTGGCACATCAAAACACATGGGAGACCAACAATCTCCCCCTTTTTGATTGATGACAAAACTAAACAAAAATTGAGTTTCATTTAAGCACAATATTATAATCAACATGCATTTTTCACAAAACAAAATTAAGAAGAGCTCCCCCTTAAACTATGAACCCTTCTTCCAATTTTGCATTTTCCATAACAAGAATTTTGAGCATAAAAGCTCCCTCTTATGCCAAGCATATTTTTAAAACAATAGCATTTCAACACATGCTATCAACACTTCAACATGAAATATCAACAAAACATATATCAACAGTTCGCAAACTTTCACAACTTCACTTCAACTCAACTCTTCAATACTTCAACAAAACATTGATAATAACACAACACCACTTCAACTAAACTCAATTTAACTTTCTCTCTCCCTTTTTGTCGTTGATAAAAAAGATAGATCAAACAATACGCAATAACATTTCAATACCACTTCAACTATTCACTTGCATTCAACTAAAAAAACATAAGTGTCCAAAGGACACAAATGTTTCCCATGTGCACAAACAAAATAAAAAACATAATTAAAACTAAGAGAAAGAAAAATAAAGACACAAAAGGTAAAAAAAAAAAAAAAGTAGGTTGTGGTGGTGGATGGTGGAAGAGGTTGAGGGAAATGGTGACACTTGGTCTTGGAGGCTGTGGAGGTTGTTTGATACTTTTGAAATTTGAATGCTCAGAAGAAGAAAATTTTATGTTACAGCACCACTTAGCTTGTCAAACTTTTCATCAAAATACGATGAAACTTGATAAGAGCTTGAAAATACACATTTAGTTAGTGGTTTTTGGAGGATTAATTGTGGGAAATTAGGCTTAATTTGGTAAAGTTGCTTAATATTTTCATAATTGCCTTTTACAGGATCACGGGTGTTTTTGAGCATTTTTCAGGTCACTAGTGCTTAAATGTTATGCTCAGATGAAGAATCATCTTTGCAACGGAATGAGTGATGAGTGGAAACAAACGGATTAAGAATCGGAGTTGAATTGAAGAAGTTATGGAAGTTGAAGTAAAGAGAAGATTCTAGATTACGTTCCAGCTTGCACATACCTCGGTATTTTGATAATATCTTGAGGTGTAGAACTCTAATTAAGACGATTCTTGGACCGTTGGAAAGCTGATTCAAAGGGCTAAGTTTCATATGTTTACAAATTTTCCAAATTCCATCGTTATCGAGTTCAAAAATCAAGATCTAAAAAGAACAGTGGAATGATAAGGGAAAAGGGCAGCAGCTACTGTGCCACGGCACAGTGCGGTGGCACACTTTTTCCAGTAGCTACTGTGCTGCAGCACAGTGCCATGGCACAGTCACGGAAGTCACTAGTTTGTTGTCTGTTTTTAGCTAGGAGAATAGGTTTAAGGGTTCCAAATCAAATAGAATTAAGTAAAAACAAACCCTAACCCTTGTGGGATATAAATAGAAGTCTTTTAGCATTATTAAAGGGATTCTTGGGTGAGAAGAAAGAGAGAAAAATCTGGAGAGAAGAGAAGTAACAGAAATTCTGGAGCTTTGATTCACAATATAGAGAAGTTTTCCTTATTCTTTTCTTGTAAACTAATGATGAATGTTTTAATAAAGATGATTGTTTCTTTCATGTTTATTATGAACTAATTTTATTCTCTAGGGCTAAGATGTAGCCCAATCTCTTAATTATGTATTGATCTTTGATTGCTAATTTTTATTAAGAAGTTTTCCTAAGTTTTACTATTATTCCTAATACTTTTGATTCTTAAGGGCCTAAGAATTGAATGAACTAATGGACTAAGTTGAGATCGAGAGATGATACTTAGTTGGTCTATGGTAGTAAAACCATAAGTTAAGCGAACGCTAGAGATAGGTTACCGCGACTTGTGAGGTTTTGGTAAACTCCATAGAGCGTAATGATCCCCAATTGCTTAAATCTGATTAGAGATAATTCGGGTTAGTAATTAGGGGTTAATTTGATAATTGTTCGAGAGAAAGTTATTGGAAATTTAGGGAGTTTGATCTTTAGGAAGAGTTTATTAAAATTAGCATAAGAGATCGATACATATGAATAAGAGTTGGTGTGAAGTCTATGCCCTAGGTCTTGTCATCTTGTTTTTACCCAAAGGTTTATTTTAATTGTTCTCTTTTCAGTTCTCTTTTTAAATTCAATTGTTTATTTAATTTAGGTTTTCCTCGATAAAATTTGGATTGATCAAATAGTAATAGGATAGTTTAATTGGTAATTGATAATAGTAATTCCCTTGGGTTCGATATCCGTATTTTATACACTTTATTACTTGCACGATTTCGTACACTTACGAAAATCAACAACAAAACTCATTTGAATCTCTCATCAGCTAAGCTTGGAGGCATTGAACTAGATCCAGCCTTAGTTCTTTTTCTCTTTCAAGTGACTCCTTCCTCTTCACCAGATGATTCAATGGCCTCTTCATCTTTGTCTGATTATTGCCCATGATCCATTTGACTTTGCCCGAATCATCCCTATTCTTTATAGTACATTCTCAGTGAGCAAATTTGAATCACCAAAGTTTATCCTCTGTTTATTGTCCAATTCCATGAGTTGAAGATTCAATCGGTCACAAAAGAAAATGATCAACATACCAAATGGAATTTCACCTAAATCCTTTTGACTCTCTTCAAGCTTTCTTATCAAAAGTATTGCCTAGTTCACTTGTCTTCCATCCACTACTACTTCCATTAGCAACACATCTTTGGTCATAATCTGACCATTGGATCTCTTCCTTGCATTAAAAGAATAAGAGACATATCTATGAAGAATCCTCATCTCTGGATCAATCAGCTTTGTCGATTTAGATGTATGAGGATCATAAATTCATATTCTTCATTCGAGGCATTGAGTTTTAGGTGAAAGAAATGAGTTTGGTTTGATTTGGAGAGGAATGGAGAAATTGTTATTTTGAGTTAAGGGAGTTTTTTACAACTTGTTCGCATGAAAAATAAACAGTCTTATATATAGAAAACACGAGGTGCAATCATGCAACTATCAGGCATGATCGTTCCACGAACGTTTAGGTTTAGGATTAGGGCAACTCGACTCTTTGTATGATCGTATGCAAAAACACACGATCGTGTATTAGTTTTTAAAATTGACTTAAGGCGTTTAACACGCATGATCGTTCCAAGGAAAAGAATGGTCATATGACTAAAGGACACGGTTGTGCCAATTGATATTCCACTCTTATGCACATTGATCAAAACATCATCAACAACCAATGTCTTTGATATTCCAATCACTTTGTGAATTTCTCTATTTAAGAAAAAGTGCCAATTGATATCAACAACAAGATTGTATCAATTTGACTTTTTTTCAATCAAAGTCATCATTCAAACATACATGCATATATTTATCAAAAGTATGTCTCTTATATGTTAAGTTGCAAAATAAATCTTACATATGAACTAAACAAGTTCTCAATCTTCATGAGGAGACTTGCCACTTGGTGATTTTTAAGTCCATCATCTAATGTACCTTATCGGTCCCCTTTGGAGATGCATGTATAGATTTCTCTATACTAGTTGTTGTAAAAGCAGATTTTGGGTACCAACTCATAATCCCAACCCTTTTATCTTTGCAATCCGATGGATCAAATCACTAATGGGGATATGTATGAGTTGTTGCATTTTGACTTATGCAAAGACAATCATGCAATCAATATTTAAAGCATGTTTAAGACAATCAACTCAAACTTATTTTCAATATGCACATAAAACATATCACCTCAATCAATTTTTCATATAAAACACATAAGATGACGAATCATACCTAGTTTGTATCTATCATTCAAAGCTCTCTTCTAATAGTGTAAAATCTTTCTTTATCAAGAGGCTTAGCGAAAATATCAGCTAATTGGTGATTAGTATCAACAAATTTAACACAATATCACCCTTGCCAACATGATTAGGAAATAATGCCTAATGTTTATATGCTTTGTCCTAGAGTGATGCACATGATTTTTAGTGTTGGAAATACTGATTTATTTAGTGATTTGGGGGTGAAACTGCCAAAAATTTAAGGTTTAATGCTTGATTTATGATGTGAATTCTTTCATATTTCATTATCTTTCGGAATCACGGATGTTGTATGTGTTTTCAGGTATTCAAGTACAAAGAATGGATTATTCGTGCTTGTGCTAGTGCTCAAACATCCTGGACCCATTGAGTGCAGATAAATCAAGGCAAGAAGAAAAAGAGTAAATTTCGACTTTGTGCCGTAGCACAATTTTCTAAGACGCAGCACAATGTTGACAAACTGTGCCACAACGTAATGAAACTGAGCCACAGCGTGATATGATTTTTATTGAAGAAGAAATCGCCTAAAATGCACTACGGTACAATTCAACTGTGTCGGGGCTCAATCCAACCATGCCGCGGCAAATTACACAGAATGTAAAAATGTTGCATTTCCAACCCTAATTTCAGTGACCAATGTTTACAAGTTTTCCATTTTGTCTAAAACCTATATAAAAGCAGCTTTAGTTTTTTTTTAGGGAGTTTGAGGTTTGATATTCACATTTAGGGAGAGAATACATTTGGGGCTTCTTGGAAAGGTGTAGATTGGAGAGGAAAGGAGGTTCTCTTCCTCTTTTCCTCCTTTCTTCTTCACGATTACGGTGCCAAGTGTTGTTGTTTCTTTTCCTTTATGTTGTATTTTGTTTTTCTAGGGATTTGATGTAATCTAATTGAAGGTTTGTGTATTATTGTTAATCTATTTGTTTGATCCATTCTATTGTGTTCTAGATTCATTTATTGTGTTTAAATTCAATCTTTACTTGATATTAGGGCCTAGTCAAGCTTGATGTTAGTTGATTGATTGTATGAGACAAGATTGTGTGTGGAATGATTGATTTTAGCCCTGCTCGAGTATAGATTGGTTATTGTCTTTAAGATTATCTTGCACTTAATGAGTTTTCGTTACTAGACTAGGCTATACGCCACTAGCTAGTTTAGTTGATGGAAACACTAGGTTATTTCGTATGCTTGTAAATTTTATTAGTTTGTGGAATCTTTGTATTTCCTGGATGATGTCAAATGTCTATGAGATAACATGATTGCATGACATGTAGTGAATAGGAGAGGTCAATTTTTACCCTAGTCGAAGAATTATTCAAGATATTGGTTTTGTCGTAGTTTGAAACTCTCGAGTACGTGGTCTGTTTGGTTGGTTGATTCTAGTATTTAGGGATGTTTTGTGTGTAAACTTCCTACTATTTTTGTGAGGTCCCTAAAATTTTAGAACCTATTTGACGATCACTTGAGGCGAAATCCAAGATGATGCATGGTTAAAGAAATGACTTAGGACATCTTTAGACTGTTTGAGATTTTCAAGCCAACCTTATATATATTTTTTATCCATAGTCACCCTGTTGAGCCTTATTGCATATATTTAGCCTTGATTTTGTTTCTTTTAACCTGTAATAACCTGCCCGCTTTAATCGGTAAACACATTTCCTAACTTTGCTATTCTTTTAAGAGGATTAATTTGAATTGATGAAAGTGGAATGTGTGAGGTTTTGAGCTTTTTTATAAAATCTTGTGAAGATATGCAAAAGAACTGGTTGGGGGTTGTTGTGTAAAAACAAAACGGAATTAGGTGATATCATTGCTTCCTAAGTTATGTATTTTTATTATTATTTCAAAATATATATATAAATTATATATATGAATAAAAAAAAAATAAGGAAGCATGAAAAGAGTACATATTCAATTGTGGTTGGGAAGAGTGACGCAATACAAAGAAAAAAAAAAATAAAGGGTTTCGGGTTTAAGAGAGTAAGTTGTTTTAAGCGATTGTATTCTTTGAATTGTAAGATTATTCCTCTTAATTGCTTGAATCCCCTATGTTCTTTCTTAACCCAGTACCTTAGCCTTGTGTTACAAGCTTAATGAAGCCCTACTGATCTAAAGTTGTGTGTTGTTCTACATTAGTGGAGAGTGATCTAAAAAGTAGGCATATGGAGTTTGTGTTTTTAAAGTTTTCATATTTATGGGATCAAAAATTTATTTTCTTTATGGAAGTTGCATATGAGATTGCCTCTAAGGCTAGGATTGACAATTTGTTGTATGACTATGTGGTTGAGAGTGGAGAATGAAGACAAAACTATTGTTTAGGGTGTTCATAGATGGGGGGTAATTATTGCTTATTCTTTTTGCTATATGTGTATACTTTGTATGAGACACATTTATTGATAAATCTGGGAATTCTTTGTTCTGTTTTTCTTTTTAATTATGTGTGTTAGGACTTGCAGGATGTTTATCGGTAACATCGCTGAAAACCCTCATGAGACTACAACTCGGGGACCTAGGGGTTTAAAGGCTTATTGCATATGCTAAATGCAATTGTGATAACCTACGGAAGTGGTTTAGGATAGTTTAGTTAGGTTAGATTTTATTTTTATATCGCTTTCATTGCTAAGGACTAGCAATAAGCTAGTTGGGGGTTATGTTGAGTGTTGGAAACACATATTTATTTAGTGATTTAGGGGTGAAACTATAAGGAATTTAAGGTTTAATGCATGATTTATGATGTAAATTCTTGCATGTTTCATTATCTTTCAGAATCACGGGTGTTGTATGTGTTTTCAGCTATTTAGGTGCAAAATAATGGATTATTCTTGCTTGTGCTAGTGTTCAGACATGCTGGACCCATCGAGTGCGAATTTTCTAAGTGAGAAGAAAAAAGGTGAAATTTCGACTTTGCGTCGCAACACAATTTTTTAACCTGCAGCACAATATCGATGAATTGCACTGCGGCACAATTAAACTGAGACGTGACATGGTACAGTTTTTGTCGAAGAAGAAATCGCCTAAAACTCATTGGGGAGAATTCAACTATGCCAGCCTCAATCCAACCGCGCTGAGGCACACAATGTTGCATTTCCAACCCTAATTTGGGCTACCAGTATTTACAAGTTTTCCATTTTGTCTAAAAACTATATAAAGGCAGCTTTAGTCCCTTTTTAGGGAGTTTGAGGTTTGATATACACACTTAGGGAGAGAATACATTTTGGGCTTCTTGGAAAGGTAGAGATTGGAGAGGAGAGGAGCTTCTCTTCCTCTATTCCTCCTTTGTTGCTCACTATTATGGTGCCAGGTGTTATTGTTTCTTTTCCTTTATGTTGTATTTTGTTTTCTAAGGAATTGATGTAATCTAATTGAAGGCTTGTGTATTATTATTAATATATTTGTTTGATCCATTCTATTGTGTTCTAGATTCATTCATTGTGTTTAAATTCAATCTTTAGTTGATGTTAGGACCTGATCAACCTTGATGTTAGTTGATTGATTGTATGAGACAAGATTGTGCATGGAATGATTGATTTGTAGCCTTGCCTGGGTGTAGAATGGTTATTGTCTTTAAATTTGTCTTGCGCTTAATGGGTTTTCGTTACTAGACTAGGCTATATACCACTAGCTAGTTTAGTTGATGGAAACATTAGGTTATTTCGTAAGGCCATAGTAATACCTTAGAAACAAGAGGTGCCATGCCTATCTTGTTTAGCTTTGTGAATGGATGATTTGTGTCTATGCGAATTGGTTTCTTTGCCACTAGCTAGTTTGAATGATGAAAGTACTAGGTTGAACTTGATGATGTACGAACCATAGAATGGAATGGGGAGAACGATAGTTTGATGATGAACACGTAGCCTGATAATTATGATGGAGTTAGAGCCCTAGGATCCTTTGTAGATAGTTAGATTTAGATTTACTTGAATGTCGTTTATGTGTTTTTATTTATTTCAATTCTTGTTACTTTCATCAAGGCATATTACTAAGATTGCGAAAGCACTTCCAGTCTTTGTGGGATCGGCCCTTACTTGTGCACTATGCTACAACTGCGACTTGTGCACTTGTGAAGGATTAAACTTGGTATGTCTGTCAGCTATCTTCATGGATACTGAAGCGCGATTCTACTCTTGAATCGGATTGCGAAGAAATCATGTTATGATGAACAGTGTGTTAGAGTGGGTACACTAGCCAATGTTTTAGCTCTTATAAACTCAATATTAATAGAAGACATCACTTATTTATGAGCATATATACTATAACATATATTTACTACATGCAAAGAAAATAGTCTATGTCTTTATTAAGGTTGAAACTAGTGACGAGGGAATTAAGTGTTATAAATCATATTTGTGAGCACAAATGGTGGCCCTTCTTAAACCATCTGTAGTCATAGTATAAATCTGACTAACGACACATATTATACGGAGAGACTATCATCATGTTGAATGACCCTATCAAAAGGTAGTAGTGACAGATCTTACATGTCAAGTTTGTGGGCATCAACTTGGTGCAACGCATGGGTGCTTGCTTGTGCAAGTCCACTGGAATTACCCATAAGAGGATTCCACAAGATGCTAAACCCAGTGGTCATGGAATATATCCTCTTACGGATGGTGGTGCATGTGGACTTTGACTTGAGATCACCAGAGCACCATGTGTAAATTTTGACGTGATTTGACACCAACCTAATGTTGTCTCTCTTAGGGATTGCTAGAACAATGGTGATTGGATACATCGAGAAGTACTCTATGGCTATGGTGGATTAACAAAGGATTCATCACTCCTGGTTAAAGGAGGTCTTATCTCGATGAGATATTTGGTTAAGAACTACAACCTCAAATTTGTGGCGACGGTGGAATTGAGTTGGTGCTTGAATCCAATTTTATATAATCGTCAGATTCGAGAACCAAACATAAAACATGTTAAGGTAGCATTTTGTGGTAGACACTATTTCTGTACCTCAAACCTTGATGAGATAAAAGTTGATAAATTGGATCAAATTGTATGGTAACCATACTGTAGAGAAGGTAAGCCTAAATAGCTGATTCTTTACTTACCGAAGAATCCTGATGCCTTGCTAGAGACCAATCTTGATTAGTGTACGAAAACATTAATTTCTTGATGTTTAATTAGTTATCAAGACATTGCCGGCAAAGTAAAGAGCCTTTGGGTCATACACATAGAAGGTACTTAAGTGAGAAACGGAAATGGAAGGACAATCTTGTCCTTAGGCCGAAAAGGGTATTTTAGTAATTTGGGAGTCCAAGGGCATTTTTGTCATTATGGGCGAAAAGGGCACTTTGGTAATTTTGCTAAGGGGTTAATGCCATTACCCAATTTATTGGGAAAATTTTTAGCAAAATTGGAATCATATCAATTTTAATTAATATGGAGAATATATATTTAATTTAATTAAATATATATTAAAAGCCATATATTAAATATGATAAATATATACATATATAGGGATTAAATAAATAGTAATATTTATATAATTATAATATGTATTTATATAGGAATTAAATAAATAGAAATATTTATTTAATTATGATTCATATTTAAAGAGAATATCTTTATGAGATATTCTAATCTGTTATATCAAGGATTGCAATCCAATTCAAATATGAATTAAAGGATTGTAATACAATCCAAATAGGTATTAAGGATTCACAATCCTTATTGGATTCTTATTTGGTATTCCCTATATAAAGGGTCATTGGGTTTTGATTTAATACTGCAATTCTCATAAATCAATTTTGCATTTAGAGAGCAAGATTAGTGAAAGAAAAACTCTCCCAAATAAACCCTAGCCGCCGTCAACCCTAGAGAGATATTCTCTCTCTAGTTTTCGCCACATCTCCTCAAACCGTTTAATTGGTCTAGCAATCAATCCTAGGGTGATCCTGAGCCTACTTTCGTGTGGATACCATGGAGCTCGATCCTACATTGGGTTGATAGCGAGATCCAGAGAAGGAGTCGCCAATGAAGGTATAAAATTACTAACCTTGTATGGTTTAATCATATAAATATATTATGGATTAATTTATCAAGTCGTGATCTTGGCACAAAAAGATTCCTACACAGTGCCTATGAACAGTGAGGTGAATAGTGTCTAAAATTAAATATGAAGGAGCCTCCAAACGTTGGTATATAATCTAATTCTTGAATGGATTAAGTTTTAATGCATGTAAATGTAATATATATATATATACATGCTTAAAATGAAATAACAAAGATCCATGCAAAGATAAGACTATACCAACGTTTGAAGGCTCTATTAGTATCTCTGAACGCAATCTCGCTACAGATTCAAGAGTAGAATCGAGTTCACGTCGTCCACACGAAGACAGTACGTCAAAGACCAAGGATTCACTTTGCTAGAGTTAATTATTGGCTTTAAAGAGTATGGATTTTGGAAGATTCAATGAAGAGAACGAAAGAGAGAAATTTTCTCTCAAAAAAAATTCTCACCCACAGCTCAAATGGTTTCAATAAAATAAACCTAAATTTGCTTTCTTTAAATAATAAAACAAATTTCCATTCCACCCCCAAAGTTTAGCAACAACCCAAATTTATGTGGAATTGCGTAGTAGTCCCTATTTAATTATTTAGTTAAATATTAATATTAACTTTAATAATTAAATTAGTAATTTTTCTAAATTACTCTAATGAAAAAATTAGACACATGCTACAAACTCAGTAAATTGAATTACACAGCAAAATTTCAAATATGCCCTTTCATCGAAAAGACGAATATGCCCTTACAAGATTTACCATCCTTAAACAATCTTCTAAGTAAGTGACTTGTAGGCTCCTCATCTTACCGATAGTGAGTAGTATCGTGATTGACACCAATCAACCGTCTCATTACACACAGACCAAGATTGGCTCCATAGCAAGGCATCATGGCCACTTGATAGATTTGGATTCCGTGAAATAGCTACCTATCAACGATATGGTTACCATGCAATCAAATCATTTCATAATCTGTTATCTCATTGAGACTGAGGTACATAAATAGTGTCAACCTTAGTTATTCTAGATGTGTTTGTATTCAATTATTGGACCAATGATGGGAATAATAAATTGGATTAAGCAACAACTCAATCCCACAATGGCCACAACTTTAGTGTCATTGCCATTTACTAAATTGCGTAGTGAGATAACTTCTCCCATACCCGGGAGTGATGAATCCTTTGTCTATCCACCATAGTCTTGATACACTCCTCAATGCAGCCAATCACCACCGTATTGATAGCTCTGAATAGAACTACGTTGGGCTAGTGTCAAACTACACCAATCGGTGCACAAGGTGCTATGGTGATCTCAAGTCTAAGGATCACATGCACCATCATTCGTTAGAGGATTTATTCCATAAACACTAGGGTTACCATTTACATGGAATCCTTTGGTGGGACAATCTAGTGAATTTGCCTACAGCAAGCACCCATGTGTTACACTAGGTTGTCAGCAAACGACCTTGACAAGTGGGATCAGTCACTATCTTTTGACAGGGTCGTTCAACACTATGATAGCCTTACTATATTACTATGCCCTAGGTCAAAATAATACTAGGGCTACAGACATTTCTAGAATGGCCACCATATGTGATCATAGGGTTCTCACTATCAAGATTTGAAACACTTGATACCCTCGTCACGGTTCTACCATCCTAAAGACATATATCAATACATACAATTATGATTTACATGATATAAAATAAAAATGCCTTTTATTGATCAATGAACATTATTACAAAGAGTCAATTTTACAATAATTCATTGGCTTTAGGGCACCTATTCTAACAATCTCCCACTTGCATTATAGCCAATCATTCATGTATTCAATACCAAATGACCTCAAGTGTTGTTCATGCTTCTACTGTGACAAAGGCTTTGTTAGTGAATCAGTGAGATTGTCATCAATATGCACTTTGCTGATCTGCACATCTTTCCTCTCAACCATTTCTTTGATGAGATGGAATCGTCTAAGTATGTTTCTAGACTTCTGGTGAGACTGTGGATCCTTTGCTTGAGTTATTGCTCCATTGTTTTCACAATAGACGTTTCTTGGATCAACAATCATGGAGACCACACCAAGTTCGATGACGAACTTCTTAATCCAGACTGCCTCCTTGGCCATATCAGATAATGCAATATACTCAGCCTCCATTGTAGAGTTCGCTATAGTGCTTTGCTTGGAGCTCTTCTAGCTCACTACACCCCCCATTAAGACAAAATACAAACCCAGATTATAAACGATAATCATCTTTATCAATTTGGAAACTAGCCTTACTGTATCCTCTTACAGTGAGCTCATCTTCCCTTCCATAAACCAAGAACATATCCTTAGTCCTCTTCAAGCACTTAAGAATGTTCTTGACAGCCATCCAGTGATGCTCACTTGGATCTAATTGATATCTACTACAAGTGCTTAATGCACATGCGACGTCAATCTGAGTACACAACATGTCATACATAATGGATACAATTGCCGATGCACAATCTTCTTCAACCTATCTCCCTCATCTTGTGGTTTAGGACACACATCTTTAGAGAGATAGACACCATGTGACATTGGAAGAAATCCCTTCTTGGATTCTTCCATACTAAATCTCTTCAGTATCTTGTCAATGTATGTACTCTGACTTAGGCCAAATAACCTACGCGATCTATCACGATAGATTTTTATTTTGAGGATGTAGGCTGCTTCTCGTAAGTCATTCATGGAGAAAAACTTTGATAACCAAGTCTTTACTGACTGCAAGTTTGGTATATCTTTCCCGATCAGAAGTATGTCATCAACATACAACACTAGGAATGCCACTACGCTCCCACTTACTTTCTTGTAAACATAGGGCTCATCTTCATTCTTGATAAAATTGAATTCCTTTACGGCTTCGTTGAAACGAATTTTCCAGCTCCTTGAAGCTTGTTTGAGTCCATAAATGGACCTCTACAACTTACATACCTTATTAGCTTGCCCATCAAGAATGAAACCGTAAGGTTTCTATTCAGGAAAGCTTTTTTGACATCCATTTGCCAAATCTCATAGTCATGATATGTAGCAACCGCAAGCATAATCCGGATGGATTTAATCATGGAAACTAGCGAAAAGGTTTCTTCATAGTCAATATCATGAATTTTTCTAAAACCTTTGGCAACTAGTCATGCCTTATATGTATGCACCTTGCCATCCATGTCAGTCTTCTTCTTGAAGACCCACTTACACCTTATGGGTTTTATCCCTTTAGGTGGATCCACCAAAGACCATACTTGGTTCTAGTACATGGAGTCCATCTTAGATTTCATGGCTTCAAGCCATTTAATGGAATATAACATCTTCGAATGTTCTGGGTTCATTGTCTTGGTAGACTAGTATGTCACCATGTTGAGTCACGAGATAACCATATCTCTCGGGCTCATGACATACTCTTCCAAACCTACATAGACCTTGTGCTACCTGAGGTGGTTCACTTTGATCCACAAATTATGCAGTAACCTCTTCACAATGTTCAACCACTTCCTGTGGCACATCATCTTGTCCTTCATCTAATATAACACGTGTTTCTAAAACTTCATCGAGTTCTACTTTTCTCCCACTAGTACTTCTTAGAAAAAATTCCTTTTCCAAGAAGACACCAATACGAGTGAAGAAAATTTTGTGCTCTTCTGGATGGTAGAAATAGTATCCTTTGGTCTCCTTAGGATCGCCCAAAAATATCCATTTGCAAGATTTCAGGCCCAACTTGTTCGAAGTTAATTTGTTGACATAAGCTTCACAATCCCATATCCTTAGATAAGACAAGTTGGGCTTTCGCCCACTCCATAGTTCATATGGAGTCTTATCTATAGACTTTGACGGCACAGGGGTCATAGACTCTAGGGCATAACTCAGAATGATGTAGGTAGATCACTAAAACTCATCATGGACCTAACCATGTCAAGTAAGGTCATATTCCTCCTCTCAGACCCTCCATTGTGTTAAGGGTGTACAGAGGGGTGAATTGTGATACTATTGATAATCCGAGGATTATACTATTTTATTTAGGCTTATAGGCCGGATTTTAGATACTTCTTAGTTCATTTATGCCTGAATTGCTACTTAATTCTTTACATTTTATATTTCAGGCCAAAATGGATATATTGAAATAATGAGCGAATTGGAGTTCTAGACTCATAAGTAAGTGGATCTCAGAAGTTGGGAGAGTTCTAAAGCACAGTGAAGCACTATGAAGCTTGTTCCCATAGGAGAGCATCGAAGATCGAAGATTCAAGCAAAGAAGCAAGCGGAGGGCAATTTTGTAATTTCAGAATTCTTTATGAAGGTTCGCCGCGGCGAAAACTGTTAAGCACGAGATTCATTTTTTCCTCGTCACCGCGGAGAAACTCTTTCTTCACCACGACGAAGTCTGCGAATTTTAGTTTTTCCAAAATGCACAATTTTATTTTAGGAAAGTTTTAGGTCTTTGGGCGAGGTGATCCCTACTTGTCAAGAATCCTACCATTCCCTATTAACCTTCCGCACCCAACAAAATGAAAGTTAATAAATCTAAGTTCATTAAGCACAAGAATCCTAGATTGATTTCATCGGTTCTTGAATCTATCTCTAGCATCCAATAATACAACGGTGATTATCCAAGATGCTTAACATAAATTATCTCTCGATCTCATCATGTTCATCACATACAAACAATAAAAACAGAATAATCACACAATCAACACAAAATTATATGAAATTAATAATCATCAATTTTCTAACCCATTATAATCCTAACTACTTCAAAACCCTAACCCAAAATAGGTTAGTTCATGGCTAAATCAATTAAACAATTAAAAGAAATGTAAAACTCTAGGTTTATCATAATGGATACAAAAGAAAAGGAAAAGAATCTCCCCAATTTGATGAATCCACTGGTTTCCTCGAATCTTCCAACCTTGTTAATCCAAAAATCACTCAAAAATCAATATGAAAATAATGTGAAAAACTCTCTCTATCACTCCACGAACGCCCTAGACAAATAGACTAAGTCTCCAATTTATACCTCGCCCAAAGTAATACAACTTAGCCTAAACACGAAACTGTGCGTTTTACAAAAAGTAGAATACGCAGACTTCACTGCGGCGAAGATACAATCTGAATCTAGTGCGTCACTGGCCTATTTCGCCGCGGCGAAACTTCCTGAAGAATTCTGAAATTCCAGAATTGCCCTCCGCGTGCTTCTGAGTCCAAAAACTCCATATCCACCTTTATTTGCTCCAAATTTCCATTTTTAACCTGAAACATGAAATGTAAGGAATTAAGTATCAATTCAGGCAAAAATAGACTAAGAAGTATCTAAAATCCAGCCGAAAAGCTTAAATAAACTAGTATAATCCTCAGATTATCAAATACCCCCAAACTAAGGTGATGCTTGTCCCCGAGCATACAGTACAAAACTCACGGAAACAAAAACAATAAACAAACGAACAAAAACAAGAAACACTCACATAACAAAACTGAAAAATTTAACAAAAACCAACAAGACTCAAACTCAACAAATGAATTGCCTAGAATTTACACAAGTCTCAAAAGTTGTTGAAAAATTATTATCAGGAAATGTTCAACACTCCAAGAAGTTATAAGCTATATCGACTGTCTTCCTTTATCGGTCCACCGAGTAGGTGATCCCCACTTCAATCTACATTCCAACTTCCTGGATTATTTTATGCAAAAATGTAAAGTTTATCAAATGGTGGCAGACTCCATAAGCCTAAATATCGAACTACTCTCCACTAATGAGGACTAGACAAAGATGAGAATCAAAAGGTCTTTAAAAGCTTGTAACGTTAGGCTCAGGTAGTGGGTTCCAAGAAAAGGATAGGAATAACAAAGTAAGAGAACTCGGTTTTCCTCGTGCAAACACTCAAGTCAAATCGAACCCCACTTCTTTTCAACCATCAATCAATGTGTCCACTTATTTACAACCCTCAAACTCGTATCTTTTATTTTTTTTCTGAAACCAAAAATTCGCGGGTTTAAGGTGTATGTGGCGTTGTTAAACCAGAGATCGCCAAGTACTGCTAGGCAATTTTTAAGGCGGTTACTAGTTTCCAGCCGATATACCCTTAATGATGCCCGGGTGGTGGTTAATTTTGTGAGAAAGAACATTTTCTCAAGGTTTGGAGTACCACGGGCAATCATTAGTGATGGAGGATCGCATTTTTGCAACAGGCAATTGGATGCAGTTTTGGGGAAATATGGGGTGAAACATAGAGTTGCGACACCCTACCATCCACAAACTAGCGGACAAGTGAAACTGTTAAATAGAGAACTAAAGGGAATTTTAGAGAACACAATCAATGCATCAAGGAAGGATTGGTCACGGAAGTTGGATAATGCATTATGGGCCTACCGTACTACATTTATGTCACCGCCCAATCTGCATCGTGGGCATGGGTGATCGGCCCCTCTACTCAGGCCCACTCTACTTGACTCACTAGGAAAATCTCCCCCCCCTCCCCCCCCCCCTTAAGGGATTTCTTTCACCTCCTCCACCACTCAAACCCAAGACCAAGGGGCTATAGTCAATTAGAAAGCATGGTGAGTACCATCAGGCCAGCAGCATGGTGAGTACCATCAGGCTAGCTGGCCTGATGGTACTCACCATGCTTTCCAATTGACTATAGCCCCTTGGTCTTGGGTTCGAGTGGTGGGGGAGGCGAAAGAAATCCCTTTAAGGGGGGGGGGGGAGAGATATTCCTAGTGAGTCACGTAGAGTGGGCTTGAGTAGAGGGGCCGATAAGCCATGCCCACGGTGCAGATTGGGCCTTGACACCGGTGATCTCAAGTCTAAGGATCACATGCACCACCATTCATTAGAGGATTTTTTCCATAGACACTAGGGTTACAGTCCATTTGGAATCCTCTGGTGGGTCAGTCTAGTGGACTTGCCTACAGTAAGCACCCATATGTTGCACCAGGTTGTAACCAAACAACCTTGACAAGTGAGATCAGTCACTGCCTTTCGATAAGGTCGTTCAACACTATGATAGCCTTACCATATTATCTGTGCCTTTACTTTAGAATAATACTGGGGCTACGAACATTTCTAGAATGGCCAACATATGTGCTCATAGGGTTCTCACTATCAAGATTTAAAACACTTGATACCCTCGTCACGGTTCTACCAATCTAAGGACATATATCAATACATACAATGATGATTTACGTGATATAGTATGAAATACCTTTTATTGATCAATGAACATTATTACAAAGAGTCAATTTTACAATAATTGATTGGCTCTAGGGCATCTACTCTAACACCTTGCAATTCCAAATAGAATACCATTCAAACTAAAGGACAACAATCCGTTAGATATCTCAAAATGATACCCCATATTATCTAAAGTGGATATTGAAATAATATTTCTAGAAATAGAAGGTACGTGATAACAGTTATGTAGTTTCAATGACAAGCCCGTAGGCAAACATAAACAGTAAGTCCCTACAGCCAATGCAGCCGTATGTGCTCCATTTCTAACTCATAGGTCCACCTCTTCCTTGGTGAGTAATCTACTCTGCCTTAGTCCCTGCACATCAGTACAAATGTGAGTACCATATCCTGTGTCAATGACCCAAGGTGTTGAGGGAGAGAAGTTAATCTCAATCATAAACATACTTGAAGTCGTAGCATCTGACTTCTTCTTGCTTGCGAGGAAAGCCTTGTAGTGTTTTCTCTATTGGCTAGGCTTGCCACAATAGAAACAACCTACTTTGCCCTTCCCAATGCCACTCTCAAGCCCAAGAGCAACCTATCCTTTGGGCTTGGGTTTGGGTTTTGCCTTGGCCTTACCCTTGTCATTACCCTTTCCTTTACTGGCAGCAACCAGTAAGATAGACTTGGACTTCTTCAAGTCCTGCTCTACAGTCCTCAACATATTCTCATGCTGCTTTTGCAGCACTGGTGTCATCGATGTTAACATCAAGCATTGAACGCCATCAGTGTCATCAAGGAACTTTTGATAAATATCCTTTACTTCCTGAGTGGCATTAGGATCAGGCTCAACCATTTATGGCTTTTCAAGGATATACAATTTCTTTTCCGACTTGAGTATAATCCGAAGATTACGATACTAGTCTGAGAAATTGGATCCATCCAACCTGTTTTCTTTCTCAATTATCGGTCGCAGGTTCATAATGCTCATTTTGGTGAATCTACAATTACAGAAAAGATAAAGTCATTATAAAGTTCATTATTATTTAATATGGTCTTTTATTAAACGATGCTCCCACTATTTTCCTCAAGTCAATAGCCCTCACTATTTATGTCTCCCAGTGACACAATCACAAATCACTTCTCAGTCTCATTATGACCAACACACATTTCAATGGCGATCAAGCACCAAAAGTCATTAAGCAAAGAGATAACACCAATCATGAAATTAAAACTCAAAGTAAATCAATTCATATAATTTGAACAAGTATCAGTTGCATCAAACCCTAGCTAAAAAACTCAGTTCATACTCAAAAACGAAATAAAATAACAAAACAAACGGAATCAAGATCATCATTGAAAAACAAGCAAAGTGGAGAAATCTTCTCTAATTTGAAGCCCAAATCTTCAATAATCTACTCCTTCTATGAGCTGCCTCCAAATGACGAACCAAGACTCTTTCTGTTCCTTTCACTCTAATTTACCCTCTCTCACTTAAGGATGAAGCCCTAGCAAGCCAAAATGCGTCGTTTATTTTTACATCTGATGTAGGTTTTGCCGCGTGATATTTTACCTCGCCGCGTGAAAATTTCGGGCCAAATTAGCCTGAGGATTCTGAATCTGAAAACATGTTAAACATAATTTAGCCTTTCAATTATATTTCTGGTCGTTCAGAATCAGCTAAGCCGAGGTCTAGCTCAGTTATTGCAGAAATACAAGCACGTCCAAGACGTTTTTCTTCAGTTCCCAGTGTACTTTTCACAACTTCATGCCAGTTTTCACCCTTGTGCAGTACGAATTAGGAAAAACCCAAAACATGAAAGTTATAGCTCTTCTTCTTAGCTTTCCAAAAATTCTAAATTCAGCTCATTCCAAGTTTCCAGCTCAAGTTACACAATTTACGCTCAAAACTGTCATTTATTCAAAAATCATCGTTTAGGCCTGCAAAGACAAATTAAGAATTAGGTAGCAATCATGGCCCAAATTGTATAAGTATCCTAAATCCTATCAAATTCAATGCAAATTTAGTGTAAAATATGATTATCATGTTTCATGATTGTCTGGATCCATTTAAGTGGTTTTTATTGATGATATTCTAAACAAGAGGAGCATGAGAACACCTAAGGTTTGTGCTACAGCGATTGAGAGAAAAGAAGTTGTTTGCCAAGTTTTCTAAGTGTGAGTTTTGGCTGGATCAAGTGATATTTCTGGGCCATATTGTCTCTAAAGAAGGTATATCATATATCCTACAAAGTGAAGGCAATTCTGGAGTGGCAACAGCCAAGACAATAAAGGAATTAAAAGTCAGGAAGTTAAAAGTTTCTTAGGGCTAGCGGCTACTATAGGTGTTTTAGAGGATTTGCCCGCTGCTAAGCCGCTGACAACTCTCACTAAACAAGAACCCCTTTTGTATGGTCAATGCTTCTGAAGAGAGTTTTCAAGAATTGAAGAAAAGATTAACCATTGCTCCCATTTGGTGTTACCATAGGAGGGTATGGATTATGACATTTATACCGATGCCTCACTACAACTTGTGCTATGTTGAGCAGTTAGGTAGGTTATAGCTTATGTTTCACGACAGTTGAAAGAGTACAACAGATACCCTCACCATATTTAGAGTTGGCAGCTGTAGTCTTGCATTAAAGTATGGAGGCATTACCTATTGGTGCAAGGAGTAATCACACCGACCATAAAGATTTGAATTTTCTTCACTCAGGAAGCTGAATATGAGACGAGGAGGTGGTTAGAATTGTTTAAGATTATGACTGTGAAATTAAGTATCAGCTTGAAAAAGCCAATTTAGTAGCCGATGCTTTGAGCAAAAAGCCTATTTGTCCTGACTCACAAAGCGCAAGAATTATTGAAAGATTGTGCCAGAACAGATTGAGGTGATATCGAGAAGATTGCCAGTTAGAAATTCAGTCCACTTTACTGGAAGAGATTAAAGAAAAGTAAGTTGCCGATGTGGTGTCAGAAAATAATCAGCAAGTCTTGAGGGCAAGATACCAGAATTCCATCTGCTAGACGGTGTCCTACGTTTTACAGATCACTTATGTTTCCCCAAGATACTGATTGAAGAAGAGAATCTTACGGAGGCTCATGACACACCTATACTGCTTATCCTGGATCAACCAAGAAATATCAAGATTTAAAAAGGTTATTGGTGGCCAGGTATGAAGAAGATATCGGAGATTATGTGGATAAGTGCTTGGTTTGTCATAGGTAAAAGGAGAACACCAAAGGCCGTCAGATTGCTTCAGCCACTTAGCATTCCTAAATGGAAATGGGAGAGTATATCCATGATTTTATTACAGGCCTTCCTAGAGTTTAGAAAGGGTTTAATGCCATATGGGTGATAGTAGATAGATTAACTAAATCAGCCCACTTTCTTCCAGTAAAGGAACACCTACCTTGATCAGTTGGCCAGATTTACATTAAGGAGATCTTAGGTTACATGGAGTGCCCAAAACAATAGTGTCAGATAGAGATTCCAGATTTGTTTCGGCTTTCTGGACCATCTACAGAGAAATTTGGGTACTCGATTAGCACTTAGTACAACATACCATCCTCAGACAAACGGCCAGACTGAGAACAAATCAGATACTTGAGGATATGTTAAGAGCATGCTGTATGGATTATTGAATGACTTGGCATGAGATGTTCCCTTTGGTGGAGTTTTCCTATAACACCAGCTATTAGTCCACCATTAAGATGGCTCCTTATGAAGCCCTGTACGGCAGACGTGTAGATCTCCACTACATTGGGATGAGGAAGGAGAAAGATGTGTTGAATACTGCTCTGGTCGGAGATAACTCAGAAACTAATAAAGGAATCAATGATTGAAGTAGAATGAAGCAAGCCAGGACAGACAGAAAAGTTATGCGATTCAAAGAGAAAAGATGTTAAGTTAGAAGTGGGTGAAAAAGTGTTTATAAATTTCCCCCTATAAGCGAGTGATACGTGTTGGCGGTAAGGAAAGTTAGCTCCTGATACATTGGCCGCTTTGAAGTATTACAATGAGTTGGAAGGTAGCTTGTAAGTTGGCGCTACCACCTAATATGGAAGTGGTATAATGTGCTCCATGTTTCGATGCTCTGTAAGTAGTAAGTGACCCCTCCCATATACTAAAGAGGAAGTGGACTTAAAAGAGAATCTCGTTTATGAGGAGCGTCCAGTAGATTAGACAGAAAGATTAAAGAGCTCTGAAACAAAGTACTCCACTCGTAAAAGTCCATGAGAATCATAAGGTAAAGAAAGCAACAGGGAGGTAGAACAGACAGGCAGAACCGCTATCCCGAGTTGTTTGTTTGAATTTCGAGGACGAAATTCTTATAAGAGGGGGAGAATTGTAACGCCCACATTGAGGTACGTAGCTTAACTTATGCCCTTATACCCTTGATTGATTTTTGTTAAAGTTATTTTGAGAAAATGTACAAAAAATGCCTTAAAATTCATTAGGGGTAAAATGGTCTTTTCACTCAAAATTAGATGAATTGTGGGGAGTGAAAAGAGATAGAATTTCAAGGAGAATGCAATAAAATGATGGTATTATGGTAATTGACTAAATGATATAGATGGAATTTTAAAGAAAGTGCAAGGGCAAAATGGGAAACTACATATAAATTATGTTATATCAGGGATTGAAGAGTGACCCCTAGCCACTCTTCATCCATTTTCACGCCACCTTCACCTTCATATTCTCTCAATTTCTTCAATCTTCTTCAAGGGAAATTCATAGATTTGGGTACTTTAAGTGGATTTTCAATCCCAACATCCTAAGTAAGATCCTTGCACCAAGAAGTGAGTTTTAATTTTTAAAGTGTTGATTTTGATGATTTATGTTCATAGGATTTAAAGAAATGGAGTTGGTTAAAAGAAGATTTTTAAGTTTGGATTGCTCACATATAAGGTAAGTAAATCCCACCCAAGTATGATTTAAGTATATTGTGTAGAGAATTTCTTTTATGCATATATATGTTTTATATGAAAATTTTAATGCATTTGGTGTTGATATATTATAACTTATCCATGAGAATTTGTGTTGGTGTATTTGATGTTTGAGATATTTGGATGAAGTTTGGAAGAATTGGAGTTGAAATTTTGGAATGTATATTTGGACAAGTTTGGCGTCAAATATAGAGGGTTTTATTTGTTAGGAAACGATCCATTAGGCAACGAACAAAAACAATAATACAAGGATCGTTCCATAGAACCAAGATCAGGGTACAATTTTACAATTTATATCACAATAAGAATATGCAGAAAATTAATCTAGAGTTTAGAAACCATACGCCCGTTTGGAGGCTCCTCCATTTTGTCTTGAACGGGTTTTGCTACCGACTCAAGTGTAAGACCGAACCGACGTAGTCCACACAAGGCAATCACAAGGAACTAAGGAGGATTTGCTAGATCCTCTTTAGCTTAAGAATCAGAAGAAATGAAGAGTTTGATTTTAGGCAAACAAAGTCTGGCATGGGAGAGAGGAAGGGCTGTGTGTTTTTCTCTTTACAATGATATTGAAAATGAAATCTATTATTTTTTACAATTAAAATTTTTCTTTCATAGTAACATTTTATTGCCCTATTCCCATATGGAATAGGCTTGGCTTCACCCAAACACCCCATGTTTCCGAACACCACATTATATATTTATTTTATCATCATTATCTCATTAAAATCCTTAATATATATTTACATTTAACAATAATGATATTTATTTAAATATATGCTAACACATATTTAAATGTAATTTCACTTATTTAGTTTTTCTAACAAATTAAATAAAAGCCTACGACTTCAGCAAATTTAAATGCACTATGAAATTACCAAAATACCCTTTCGGCCAAAAAGACGAAAACACCCTTCTTACTTCCTGAGCCTTAATATACTTTTGTGTGTGACCCATAGGCTCCTCATCATACCGGTAGTGTATAGTAGTGGATTAATACCAATTAATCGTCCACTAACATAACCAAGATTGGCCCCTAAAGGCATCATGGCTACCATAGATTCAGATTTACAAATAGCTACCTGTCAACGATATGGTTACCGTACAATTTGATCCTTTCATCATACGTATCTCGACGAGATAAGGCATAGAAATAGTGTCAACCTTCGGTTACTCTCAATATTATGTATTTAGTTTCTGCCCAATGACCTGTATTATAAACTGGATAAGAGCAACAACTCACACATCCCACTTCTCTCATACCCGAGAGTGATGAATCCTTTGTCTATCCACCATAGTCTTGATACACTCTTATGCAACCAATCACCCCATATTGACAGCTCTGAAAAGAACTGCGTTAGGCTAGTATTAAGCTACACCATCGTGCACAAGGAGCCCGGTGATCTCAAGTCTAAGGATCAACTGCACCACCATTCATTAGAGGATTTTTTCCATAGACACTAGGGTTACCATCCATATAGAATCCTCTGGTGGTCAGTCCAGTGAACTTGCTGCTATTTATCGCCTATAGCAAACACCCTTGTGTTGCAGCAGGTTGTCACCAAACAACCTTGACAGTGGATCGTCACTGCCTTTCGACGGGGGTTGTTCAACACTAAATAGCCTTACCATATTATCTGTGCCCTTACTTCATAATAGTTGGGCTAGGATATTCTAGAATGCCCACTATATGTGCTCATAGGGTTCTCACTATAAATATTTGAAACACTTGATACCCTCATCACGGTTCTACCATCTAAGGACTATATCAATCCATATTGCAATATAATGATTTACGCATAGAAATAAATGTTTTTTATTGATTAATGAACATTATTACAAGAGTCAATTCTACAATAATTGATTGGCTCTAGGGTATCTACCTAACAATCTCTCATTTGCACTAAGCCAATCATTCATGTTTAGTACCAATGATCTCAAGTGCCTTCATGCTTTTGTGCGATAAGGCTTGTTAGTGGATCTGCGAGATGGTCATCAGTATACACTTTGCTAATCTGCACGTCTTTCCTCTCAACCATCTCTCTAATGCAGATGGAATCATCTGAGAATGTTTTGACTTCTGTTGAGACCGTGGTCCCTGGCTTGAGCAATTGCTCTATTGTTGTCACAATAAATGTCTATAGGATCACAACGTGGAACCACACCAACTCAAGAACAACTTCTTAATCCAGACTGCCTCCTTGGCTGCATCTGACATTCAATATACTCAACCTCCATTTTGAGTCTGCTACAGTGCTTTGCTTGGAGCACTTCCAGCTTACTGCACCCCCATTGAGACAAAATACAAACCCTGATTGCGATATATCATCTTTGTTCGTTTGAAACTAGCATCACTATGTCCACTTATAGTGAGCTCTCTTCCCTCCATAAACCAAGAACATATCCTTAGTCCTCTTCAGGTACTTAAGAATTTCTTGATAGCCATCCAGTGACGCTCACCTGGATCGATTGAATCTACTACAATTGCTCAAAGCACATGAGACATCAATCCGAATACATAGCATGGCATACATGATGGATCCAATTGCTGATGCATATGGATCTTCTTCACCTATCTCTCTCATCTTGTGTTGGACACACATTCCTTACAGAGTAAACACCATGACATCGGAAGAAATCCCTTCTTGGATTCTTTCATACTAATCTTTTCAGTACCTTGTCAAATATGCCTCTGACTTAGGCCAAGCACCTACCGATCTATCACGATAATCTTTATAATGATGTAGGCTCTTCCCTAAGTCCTTCATGAGAAGCACTTGGATAACCAAGTCTTACCAACTACAAGTTTGGTATATCGTCCCAATAGAAGTTTGTCATCGACATACAACACTAGGATACTACTCTGCACTCCTACTCACTTTCTTGTAAACATAGGGCTCATCTTCTTTCTTGATAAAACCGAATTCTTTTACGGCTTCATCAAAACAAATGTTCTAGCTCCTTTAAGCTTACTTGAGTCCATAAATGGATCTCTGCAACTTACATCCCTATCAACTTGCCCATCGAACGAACCATCAGGCTGTGTCATATACACATCCTCCTTAAGGATTCGTTCAGGAAAGCTTTTTGACATCCATTGCCAAATCTCATAGTCATGATATGCAGCAATCGCAAGCATAATCCAGATGGATTTAATCATGGAAATCGTGGAAAGGTTTCTTCATACTCAATGCCATGAATTGTTTGAAACCTTTGGCAACCAGTCGTGCTTTATTTATTGTAATATCCTACTTGGTACGTGTTTAAGATTTGCTGTATTAGTTAAAGTTTTTGTTTCAACTTTAATGGTTTTGTATGTGAGTTGGTGAATTGTTGCCTTGAATTGGTTGAGTTTTGGTGAATTTGGAAATCCATCTTCGCCGGGGCGAAGAGAAGCTTCGCCGCGGCGAGAAGGAGGAGATTGCACCCACGGTATGTTCTTCCCTGTTTCGCCGAGGCGACGAAAGTGCTTCGCCGCGGCGACGAGCCTAAGACAAGGTTTCTTGAGTTTTCTAGAGAATTCTTTTTGGGGCACATAGACCATTCTACCCCTAATTAGTAGGAAAAGTGGGGAGTAAAATGAAGAGAATTTAGTAAGAGTGTGTGTTGGATGGGGGTGTATTTGTAAGATCAAAGGATAAGATGAATTTCTAAGGAGAGCAAGGGTAAATGGAAAGGTGCTTAATAGAACTAAAAGGGTTAAGTGTAGAGGAACCTTTTCTTCATTCCACCGCCTCTTCCATTTGCCCACTTTCTCTCAATTTCTCCATCCAATCTTCCAAGATTTCTAAGGGATTTAAGAGGGGTTTGTAGTGGATTTCATCTAAAGCATCCTAAGGTAAGAATTCATGCTTTAGATTGTGAGTTTTCTTATAATTTAGTGAAGTCTTATGGGTTGTTGCTGTCCTTGTGGTTGTTTTGAGTTGTAGAGAAGAGACAAGACCACAAAGGAAGGAAATTGCAAAAGTCATCTTTGCACAAGGTAAGTAAATCAACAACTTGGTTTTAAACAAGCTTTTTGGTAGAGATGTATGCATGATCAGTATGTAGTATGATTATGAGAAATTGAGTTGAGATAGTAGCTATTTGTGTTGGTTTGGATAGATTCCATGTATGAGAAGTGTTTTAATTTGTATTGAGAATGGAATTTGAGATGGAGTTTGAGAGATGTTGTGTGAAGTTTTTTGGAGTGCTTTCTTGACAGGGATTATGATTATTTGAGGGAGTTTTTCTCCCATTTGGATGCTAGAGAATGAAGTATAGTAGTAATTTTAGTAGAGTGTTTGTATGCACATGAGTTTTTTGATGAAATGCCTAAGTGAAATCTGCCCTGTCACGTCCGTAACTTTCTAAGTAATTTATGGACATCTTACGGTTTGAACTGGGCTGAGACCAAAACATAGAAGTTGTACCCTGTTTCTAAGATTTAAACGAGACCTGAAACGTAGCAATCCGAGGTGTATAACGCAAATTATGGCCTTTTTAGTGTGACTGGTGCAGAATGACTGTTTTGAGGAAATCTTGTATTTGCATTCATTAGTCATTAGTGAGCTGAGCTGCTCTACACAATTTTTTATGCCTTAAGTAGTAATAAATAGCTTGAGATATAGTGGAGAATGGGAGTGTAAGCTACTTTAAGAGTTAAGAGAAAAGAATAGAGTAGGTTGTGCGTGGGGAACCCTGTAGTAATGGGTAGAGTATTCCCGCATGTACGCCCATTGAGAGAGCGGCATGAGTATCAGATAGAGAAGTGGTGTAGCCCGTGAGAGTGCATGCGGATGGGGCTAACTCGAGTACCCGAGAGAGAGATTATAGACTCACATGCCAAGGTTCCGAATCCATGCATAACCGAGTCCACCGGCTAGAATGAGTAGAGGTCACGTAGAGTGGGAGCGAGTCCCGACCGTGCCTCCAGTAAGATGGGGCCGTGACTTATGAGAGAGTTATTAAAAAAAGAGTTCTAAGAAAAAGAAAGAAAGAATTACCAAAGAGAATTGAATGAGAAGTTGAAGGAAAGAATTAGAGAGAGAGAGTTACGGGGCTAGCATGAGTAGAGGATTTACTTACTGAGCATTGTTTTAGTGCTCACCCCGTTGTTTTTCCATGTTTTGCAGGACCTATGAGGACACTGTCGATGATTTCGCGTTCGAGAAGGAGTGGTTACTGTCCCTTATGTTTTTGATGACTTTTGTATATGTTTACATTTATTGTAAAAAATGTATAGTGTTGTAGAATATATAAATATATTTAATAAAAAATTTTGGGCCAATTTCTTTATGTTATTTTATATGTATTCATTATAAGTTTTGAGTAGTAGTGGCTATTACAAGTATGCACCTTCCATCCATGTCATTCTTCTTCTTGAAGACACATTTACACCCTATGGGTTTACCCTCAGGTTGTTCCACCAAGACCCACACTTGGTTCTGGTACATGGAGTCCATTTCAGATTTCATGGCTTCAAGCCATTAATGAATCTGGATCCGATATAGCATCTTCGTAGGTTCTAGGTTCATCGTCTTGGTAACTAGTATATCACCATATTGAGTCACGAGATAACCGTATCTCTCGGGCTTATGGCGTACTCTCCCAGATCTACGTAGCTCTTGTGCTACCTGAGGTGGTTCACTTTGATCCACAAGTTATGGAGTACCTCCTCTTGATGTTCAACCACTTCCTGTGGCACATCATCCCATCCTCGTCTAGAATATCTTGTGGTTCTAGAACTTCATCAAGTTCTACTTTTCTCCCACTAGTACTTTTTAGAAAATATTATTTTTCTAGGAAGACACTAGATCGAACAACAAAAATTTTGTGCTCTTCGGTGGTAGAAGTAGTATCCTTTGGTCTCTTTGGATACCCCCAAATATACATTTACAGGATTTTGGGCCCAGCTTGTTCGAAGTAATTCTTACATAAGCTTCGTAACCCCAAATCCTTACATAAAGTTGAGCTTTCGCCTACCTATAGCTCATATAGAGTCTATCTACCGACTTTGACGGCACACGGTTCAAACGTGATCACAATCTTTAGGACATAACCCCAGAACAATGCAGGTAAATTACTAAAACTCATCATAGACAACCATGTCAAGTAAGGTCCTGTTCCTTCTTTCAGACACTCCATTGTGTTGGGGTGTATAAGAAGGGGGTTTGTGATACTATCCCACATTCCTTCAGGTACACTGAAAACCCTAAGCTTAAGTATTCACCTCATCGTTCCAACCGAAGAGCTTAAACTTTTACACAACATATTCTGTACTTCATCCTGAATTCCATGAATTTATCTAAGGCTTCAGATATATGTCTCTAAGGTAGACATAACCATAGCTACTGAAATCATCAATAATGTGATGAATATAATATCCACCTCTAGCCTCAACTGTTAGTGGACCACATACATCACTATGGATGATGCCTAACAGCTCAGTAGCCCTTTCACCTTGTCCTATGAAAGGAGACTTGGTCATCTGCCTAACAGCATGACTCTATACCTCAATGACTGAAAGTCAAAAGGGTCCAAAACTCCATCCCTTTGAAGGTTTTTAATGCGAGTCTTATTACATGACACAATCTACAGTGCCAGAGATATGTCTGGTTTTGATCGCTATGTTTAGCTTTCTTGGTTTCAATATTGAAATATCTCTATTTTTTAAATCAAGACTAAATCCATTATATAACCTTGCAATTCCAAATGAATACCATTCAAACTAAAGGACAACAACCATTAGATACTCAAAATGATACCTTATATTATCCAAAGCGGATATTGAAATAATATTTCTAGAAATAGAAGGTACGTGATAACAGTTTATGTAGTTCCAATAACAAGCCCGTAGGCAAAGATAAACAGTAATCCCTACAGTCATGCAGCCACATGTTCTCCATTTCCAACTCGTAAGTCTACCTCTCCCTTGGCCAGCACTCTACTCTACATTAGTCCCGCACATCGGTACAATGTGAGTACCACACCCTGTTTCAATGACCCAGATGTTAAGGAGAGAAATTAATCCAATCATAAAATACCTGAAGTGGTAGCATTGACTTCTTCTTGCTTCAAGAAAGCCTTGTAGTGTTTTCCTCACTGGCCAAGCTTGCCACAAAAGAAGCAGACTACCTTGCCCTTCCCATGCCACTCTCAAGACCAAGACCCCTATCCTTGGGCTTGGGCTTGGGTTTGGCATTGGCCTTACCCTTGCCGTTACCCTTCGATTTACTGGCAGTAACCAGTAAAATAGGTTTGGACCTTTTCAGGTCATTCTCTCAGTCCTCAGCTTTTTCAAAAGTTCTGACAGGTTTTCTCTATGTGTTTACTTGAAATCATTATGAACGGAGCAAAAGTTAGGCAAGGATTGCAGAATTAAATCCATTTGTAATTCTACATCCAAGCCACATCCCAAAGTCTTAAGCCTTCATGTGCTCGATCACTTGAGCACATGAGACCAACTTGGGCTCCCTTAGTCAACGACTCCCAAACAATGCTTTCGACACCTTGTACCTCTGATGTCGAGCATTTGTTTCGAAAAACTCCTTGAGGTGTAGAATAATGGAGAAGCATCCAGATGAAAAGAAAGTTTTTGGGCCCAATTTTCTATTGTTATTATTCATGCATTGTATTAGTTTACAGCAGCTGTTACAGATGAGGGCTATACCTGAGAGTACCCGAGAGAGAGAATACACTCACATGGCCAAGGGTTCCGAATCCATGCATAACCGAGTCCGATCGGCAAAGAGGAAGAGAGCATGAGAAAGAACAGAGAGAGAGAAAGAGAATTAGTTGAAAAGAATTGTGAGAAACTGAGATAGAGAATAGAAAGAATAAGAAGAGAAAGAAAATGAGAAGAGAGTAACGTAAGGAAAGAATTAAGAAAAGAGTTACGGGGATAGAGGAGTAGAGGATTTACTTACTGAGCATTGTTTGTGCTCACCCTGTTGTTTTCTATGTTTTTGCAGGAAATAGGTGAGGATGCGGCGATCGGATGGACGTCGGCAAGCGTGGGGCAATAGTTACACTGTCTACTATTTTTGATGGTTTTGTACATGAGATTTTGTACTATGTAAAGAATGTATATATTTTAATGAAAGAAAAATTTGGGCCCAACTATTTTTGTTACTATACATGTATTTTTATTATGTGTATTTTTATGCGTATATTAGTAGAAAGTAGTTATTACACTCACCTCAGCAGGACCATCAACAATAGAACTTAGTGACCCATCTCCCGCTCCACAGAGAGAAAGAAGTGATGTTTCAAGAAACAAAGAAGTGAGAAACAAGAAGAGATTACAACCTAAGAAGAACAAAAGAGATTGGAAGAGTAAACAGCCAGACCTACTAAGTCTTCTCCATGTCCAAAGTGTGGAAGAATGCATCCTGGGGAGTGTTTAAGGGAGTTAGACCGAAATGTATCTTGCACCCGTAGCACAGACTTCCAAAGGTACAAATGCTAGGGTTTTTACTGTGGCATAGAGTGAAGCAGAGGCCAGTCCATCCGCAGTTACTGGCCAGTTATTATTTCATGCAGTTCCTCTTTATGCATTGATTGATTCTGGAACTACACATTCTTTTATTACTTATGGAATGGTAGAAAGATTAGGTTTGAAACCTGTTATAGTAAATCGGCCTATTAAGATAGAATTACCTAATGGAGTTAGTGTGGTGACCCATGAGATGCTTCCAGGGGAGTCCGTAGTGATCCATGGAAGGGAGTTACTAGTTGATTTGATAGTGTTCGATATGCCCAACTTTGATGTTATTTTGGGCATGGATTTCCTAGGGAGGCATGGAGTAGAAATTGATTGTCAGAAGAAGAAAGCAAGATTTAATCTTGATGATGGAGATAAATTTAGTTTTGGAGAGGGCCATTTGTTGAGTATGTTAATCAGTAGTATAAAGGCTAGAAAGATGTTAAGAAAAGGGTGTTCTAGGCATATTACTCATGTAGTGCACTGTAGTGATGTCCCACAACCAGAGATTTAGAATGTGCCAGTAGTCCAGGAGTTCTTAGATGTATTTCCAGAAGATTTGTCGGGTTTACCTCCGGAAAGAGAAGTGGAGTTCAATATTGAACTGGCACCAAGAACTACACCAATTTCTAAAGCACCTTATTGGATGGCCCCAGTCGAGCTTCAGGAATTGAAGAAGCAACTCCAAGAACTCCTAGATAAGGGTTTTATCCGACCCAGTCATTCTCCTTAGGGAGCTCCAATTTTGTTTGTGAAGAAGAAAGATGGATCCCTGCGGATATGTATAGATTACAGAGAGTTGAATAAAGTGACAGTAAAGAATAAGTATATGTTGCCTCGTATAGATGACTTATTTGATCAGTTGAAAGGAACATCAGTGTTTTCGAAGATTGATTTGAGGTCGGGTTATCACTAAGTAAAGGTTGCAAAGCCAGATATTGCCAAGACTGCTTTTCGGACCAGATATGGGCATTATGAGTTTGTAGTGATGCCTTTAGGTTAACCAATACCCCAGCAGTCTTTATGGATTTAATGAACCAGGTGTTTTGATGCGTGTTTACTACAACATGCAAAAATAGCAAGTGCACTAGTCGCACAAAATAATAAAGTGATGAGTGAGTATCGTTCCCACGAGGATAATGTTACTAAGTACCGATTTCTCTAGTTTAAGTCCTAATTGAAGCAACAATAAATTGGATTGATGGAAAATTAACAAACTAAATACAAATTAACAAAATATAAATGAATGATAATGAAATTAAAGCAAAACCCAACAACTTAACTAATTAAACAATGCTAAAAAATGCTAGGGTGTTGATTTCACCTAGATACGCTAACCCAAATCATAGAATCTACTACCCAAGTTCTAATTCTTTGATTGAAAATCGAATTTCCTAAGTTGTAAAACATACCTTCTCAGGCTACATTTCCCTACTTATCCCTATCAAGCTTCCACACCCAACAAAATGAAGATTAATAGTTCAAAGTCTTTTAAGCTTTATGGAATTTCTATCTAGATTTCATAGATCGCTAAACCTATCTCTAGCATTTGCTAATCTACGGTATTTATCCCAAGTGACACAATCACAAATCACTTCTCAGTCTCATTATGACCAACACACATTTCAATGGCGATCAAGCATCCAAAAGTCATTAAGCAAAGAGATAAACACTCAATCATGAAATTAAAACTCAAAGTAAATCAATTCATATAAATTTGAATCATAGTATCAAGGTTGCATCAAACCCTAGCTAAAAAACTCAGTTCATACTCAAAAACGAAATAAAATAACTAAAACAAACTGAATCAAGATTCATCATTGAAAAACAAGCAAAAGATGGAGAAATCTTCTCTAATTTGAAGCCCAAATCTTCAATAATCTACTCCTTCTATGAGCTGCCTCCCAAATGACGAACCAAGACTCTTTTCTGTTCCTTTTCACTCTAATTTATACCTCTCTCACTTAAGGATGAAGCCCTAGCAAGCCAAAATGCGTCGTTTTATTTTTACATCTGATGTAGGTTTTGCCGCGGTGAATATTTTACCTCGCCGCGGTGAAGAATTTCGGGCCAAATTTTAGCCTGATAGATTCTGAATCTGAAAACATGTTAAACATATGAATTTTAGCCCTTTCAATTATATTTCTGGTCGTTCAAGAATCAGCATAAGCCGAGGTCTACAGCTCAAGTTATTGCAGAAATACAGAAGCACGTCCAAAGACGTTTTTCTTCAGTTCCCAGTGTACTTTTCACAACTTCATGCCAAGTTTTCACCCTTGTGCAGTACGAATTAGGAAAAACCCAAAACATGAAAGTTATAGCTCTTCTTCTTAGCTTTCCAAAAATTCTAAATTCAGCTCATTCCAAGTTTCCAAGCTCAAGTTACACAATTTACGCTCAAAACTGTCATTTATGCTAAAAATCATCGTTTAGGCCTGCAAAGACAAATTAATAGAATTAGGTAGCAATCATGGCCCAAATTGTATGAAAAGTATCCTAAATCCTATCAAAATTCAATGCAAAATTATAGTGTAAAATATGATTATCATGTTTCATGATTGTCTGGATCCATTTATAGTGGTATTTATTGATGATATTCTAAGACAGAAGAGGAGCATGAAGAACACCTAAGGTTTGTGCTACAGCGATTGAGAGAAAAGAAGTTGTTTGCCAAGTTTTCTAAGTGTGAGTTTTGGCTGGATCAAGTGATATTTCTGGGCCATATTGTCTCTAAAGAAGGTATATCAATAGATCCTAGCAAAGTGAAGGCAATTCTGGAGTGGCAACAGCCGAAGACAATAAAGGAAGTTAAAAGTTTCAGGAAGTTAAAAGTTTCTTAGGGCTAGCAGGCTACTATAGGTGGTTTGTAGGAGGATTTGCCCAGCTGGCTAAGCCGCTGACAACTCTCACTAAACAGAGAACTCCTTTTGTATGGTCAGATGCTTCTGAAGAGAGTTTTCAAGAATTGAAGAAAAGATTAACCATTGCTCCCATTTTGGTGTTACCATAGGAGGGTATGGATTATGACATTTATACCGATGCCTCACTACAAGGACTTGGTGCTATGTTGATGCAGTTAGGTAGGGTTATAGCTTATGTTTCACGACAGTTGAAAGAGTACAAGACGAGATACCCTACACATAATTTAGAGTTGGCAGCTGTAGTCTTTGCATTAAAGGTATGGAGGCATTACCTATATGGTGCAAGGAGTAATATCTACACCGACCATAAGAGTTTGAAGTATTTCTTCACTCAGAGGAAGCTGAATATGAGACAGAGGAGGTGGTTAGAATTGGTTAAAGATTATGACTGTGAAATTAAGTATCAGCTTGGAAAAGCCAATTTAGTAGCCGATGCTTTGAGCAGAAAAGCCTATTTGTCCTGACTCACAAAGCGCAAGAATTATTGAAAGAATTGTGCCAAGAACAGATTGAGGTGATATCGAGAAGGATTGCCAGGTTAGAAATTCAGTCCACTTTACTGGAAGAGATTAAAGAAAAGTAAGTTGCCGATGAGTGGTGTCAGAAAATAAGTCAGCAAGTGCTTGAGGGCAAGATACCAGAATTCCATCTGCTAGACGGTGTCCTACGTTTTACAGATCACTTATGTATTCCCCAAGATACTGAATTGAAGAAGAGAATTCTTACGGAGGCTCATGACACACCATATACTGCTTATCCTGGATCAACCAAGAAATATCAAGATTTAAAAAGGGGTTATTGGTGGCCAGGTATGAAGAGAGATATCGGAGATTATGTGGATAAGTGCTTGGTTTGTCAATAGGTGAAAGGAGAACACCAAAGGCCGTCAGGATTGCTTCAGCCACTTAGCATTCCTAAATGGAAATGGGAGAGTATATCCATGGATTTTATTACAGGCCTTCCTAGAGTTTAGAAAGGGTTTAATGCCATATGGGTGATAGTAGATAGATTAACTAAATCAGCCCACTTTCTTCCAGTAAAGGAAAACACTACCTTGGATCAGTTGGCCTAGATTTACATTAAGGAGATACTTAGGTTACATGGAGTGCCCAAAACAATAGTGTCAGATAGAGATTCCAGATTTGTTTCGGCTTTCTGGACCAATCTACAGAGAAATTTGGGTACTCGATTAGCACTTAGTACAACATACCATCCTCAGACAAACGGCCAGACTGAGAGAACAAATCAGATACTTGAGGATATGTTAAGAGCATGCTGTATGGATTATTGAATGACTTGGCATGAGATGTTACCTTTGGTGGAGTTTTCCTATAACAACAGCTATTAGTCCACCATTAAGATGGCTCCTTATGAAGCCCTGTACGGCAGACGGTGTAGATCTCCACTACATTGGGATGAGGAAGGAGAGAAAGATGTGTTGAATACTGCTCTTGGGTCGGAGATAACTCAGAAACTAATAAAGGATATCAAGTGATTTGAAGTAGAATGAAGCAAGCCCAGGACAGACAGAAAAGTTATGCGAATTCAAAGAGAAAAGATGTTAAGTTAGAAGTGGGTGAAAAAGTGTTTATTAAAATTTCCCCCTATAAGCGAGTGATACGTGTTGGCGGTAAAGGAAAGTTAGCTCCTAGATACATTGGCCGCTTTGAAGTATTACAATGAGTTGGAAAGGTAGCTTGTAAGTTGGCGCTACCACCTAATATGGATAAGGTGTATAATGTGCTCCATGTTTCGATGCTCTGTAAGTATGTAAGTGACCCCTCCCATATACTGAAAGTAGAGGAAGTGGACTTAAAAGAGAATCTCGTTTATGAGGAGCGTCCAGTAGATATTAGACAGAAAGATTAAAGAGCTCTGAAACAAAAGTACTCCACTCGTAAAAGTCCTATGGAGGAATCATAAGGTAGAAGAAGCAACAGGGAGGTAGAACAAGACATGCAGAACCGCTATCCCGAGTTGTTTGTTTGAATTTCGAGGACGAAATTCTTATAAGAGGGGGAGAATTGTAACGCCCACATTGAGGTACGTAGCTTAACTTATGCCCTTATACCCTTAGTTGATTTTTGTTAAAGTTATTTTGAGAAAATGTGAACAAAAAATGCCTTAAAATTTCATTAGGGGTAAAATGGTCTTTTCACTCAAAATTAGATGAAATTGTGGGGAGTGAAAAGAGATAGAATTTCAAGGAGAATGCAATAAAAATGATGGTATTATGGTAATTGACTAAATGATATAGATGGAATTTTAAAGAAAGTGCAAGGGCAAAATGGGAAACTACATATAATATTATGTTATATCAGGGATTGAAGAGTGAAACCCTAGCCACTCTTCATCCATTTTCACGCCACCTTCACCTTCATATTCTCTCAATTTCTTCAATTCTTCTTCAAGGGAAATTCATAGATTTTGGGTACTTTTAAGTGGATTTTCAATCCCAAGCATCCTAAGGTAAGATCCTTGCACCAAGAAGTGAGTTTTAATTTTTAAAGTGTTGAATTTTGATGATTTATGTTCATAGGATTTAAGAGAAATGGAGTTGGTTAAAAAGAAGATTTTTAAAGTGTTGGATTGCTCACATATAAGGTAAGTAAATCCCACCCCAAGTATGATTTAAGTAATATTGTGTAGAGAATTTCTTTTATGCATATATATGTTTTATATGAAGAATTGTTAATGCATTTGGTGTTGAATGATGATTATAACTTATCCATGAGAAGTTGTGTTGGTGTATTTGATGTTTGATGAATATTTGGATGAAGTTTGGAAGAATTGGAGTTGAAATTTTGGAATGTATATTTTGGACAAGTTTGGCGTCAAATATAGAGGGTTTTATTTGTTAGGAAACGATCCATTGAGGCAACGGAAACAAAAACAATAATAACAAGGATCGTTCCATAGAACCAAGATCAGGGTACAATTTTACAATTTATATCACAATAAGAATATGCAGAAAATTAATCTAGAGTTTAAGAAACCATACGCACGTTTGGAGGCTCCTCCAAGTTTGTCTCTGAACGTGTTTTGCTACCGACTCAAGTGTAAGACCGAACCGACGTAGTCCACACGAAGGCAATCACAAGGAACTAAGGAGGGATTTGCTAGATCTCTCTTTAGCCTTAAGAATCAAGAAGAAATGAAGAGTGCTTGATTTTAGGCAAAACAAAGTCTGGCATGGGAGAGAGGAAAGAGGCTGTGTGTTTTTCTCTTTTACAATGAATGAGTGAAAATGAAATCTATTATTTTTTACAATTAAAATTTTTCTTTCATAGTAACATTTTAATTGCCCTATTCCCATATGGAATAGGCTTGGGCTTCAACCCAAACACCCCATGTTTCCGAACACTCACAATTATATATTTATTTTAATTCATCATTATCTCAATTAAAATCCATTAATATATATATTAACATTTAACAATAATGATAATTTATTTAAATATATGCTAACACATATTTAAATGTAATTTCACTTATTTAGTTTTTCTAACAAATTAAATAAAAGGCTACGACTTCAGCAAATTTAAATGCACTATGAAATTACCAAAATACCCTTTCGGCCAAAAAGACGAAAACACCCTTCTTACTTCCTGAGCCTTAAATTATCTTTTATGTGTGTGACCCATAGGCTCCTCATCATACCGGTAGTGTATAGTATTGTGATTAATACCAATTAATCGTCTCACTAATACATAAACCAAGATTGGCCCCTAGGAAGGCATCATGGCTACCCGATAGATTCAGATTTAGCAAATTAGCTACCTGTCAACGATATGGTTACCGTACAATTTGATCCTTTCATCATACGTTATCTCGACGAGATGAAGGCATAGAAATAGTGTCAACCTTCGGTTACTCTCAATATTATGTATTTAGTTTCTGGACCAATGACCTGTATTATAAACTGGATAGAGCAACAACTCAATCCCACATTCTCTCATACCCGAGAGTGATGAATCCTTTGTCTATCCACCATAGTCTTGATACACTCCTTGATGCAACCAATCACCACCATATTGACAGCTCTGAAAAGAACTGCGTTAGGCTAGTATTAAGCTACACCAATCGGTGCACAAGGAGCTCCGGTGATCTCAAGTCTAAGGATCACATGCACCACCATTCATTAGAGGATTTTTTCCATAGACACTAGGGTTACCATCCATATAGAATCCTCTGGTGGGTCAGTCCAGTGAACTTGCTGCTATTTATTCGCCTATAGCAAACACCCATGTGTTGCAGCAGGTTGTCACCAAACAACCTTGACAAGTGAGATCAGTCACTGCCTTTCGACAGGGTTGTTCAACACTATAATAGCCTTACCATATTATCTGTGCCCTTACTTCAGAATAATGTTGGGGCTACGGATATTTCTAGAATGACCACTATATGTGCTCATAGGGTTCTCACTATAAAATTTGAAACACTTGATACCCTCATCACGGTTCTACCATTCTAAGGACATATATCAATCCATATTGCAATAATAATGATTTACGCAATATAGAATAAAATGCTTTTTATTGATTAATGAACATTATTACAAAGAGTCAATTCTACAATAATTGATTGGCTCTAGGGTATCTACTCTAACAATCTCTCATTTGCACTATAGCCAATCATTCATGTATTTAGTACCAAATGATCTCAAGTGCCTTTCATGCTTTTGTTGCGATAGAGGCTTTGTTAGTGGATCTGCGAGATTGTCATCAGTATACACTTTGCTAATCTGCACGTCTTTCCTCTCAACTATCTCTCTAATGCGATGGAATCATCTGAGAATGTGTTTGGACTTCTGTTGAGACCGTGGTTCCCTGGCTTGAGCAATTGCTCTATTGTTGTCACAATAAATGTCTATAGGATCAACAATCGTGGGAACCACACCAAGCTCAGTAACAACTTCTTAATCCAGACTGCCTCCTTGGCTGCATCTGACAATGCAATATACTCAACCTCCATTTTAGAGTCTGCTACAGTGCTTTGCTTGGAGCACTTCCAGCTTACTGCACCCCCATTGAGACAAAATACAAACCCTGATTGCGATTGATAATCATCTTTGTTCGTTTGGAAACTAGCATCACTATGTCCACTTATAGTGAGCTCATCTTCCCCTCCATAAACCAAGAACATATCCTTAGTCCTCTTCAGGTACTTAAGAATATTCTTGATAGCCATCCAGTGACGCTCACCTGGATCCGATTGATATCTACTACAATTGCTCAAAGCACATGAGACATCAATCCGAATACATAGCATGGCATACATGATGGATCCAATTGCTGATGCATATGGGATCTTCTTCATCCTATCTCTCTCATCTTGTGTTCTAGGACACAATTC